>NW_027249129.1:20000-620000 GCF_030848795.1 Temnothorax nylanderi
GGCGTCAAGTACTGGTAATATTGTTGCGTCTGTTGTTGTGGTTGTTGCTGCTGCTGCTGTTGCTGTTGCGTGCTTTGCTGTGGCTGCGGCTGTTGCTGTTGTTGTTGTTGTTGTTGTTGTTGTTGCTGCTGCTGCTGTTGGATCTGCTGCTGCGTTTGTTGCATTTGCTGTTGCTGCTGTTGCTGTTGTTGCTGTTGGCTCGAAGAATACGGTAAATTATCGAAGTCAAAACCCACTGGTGGCATGCTGCCATGTTTCTGATGCGTCGCCTGTCGCATAGCAGCGATATGAGTTGGGGATGTGGGCAACGACGGCCTATTCTTCGCCGGCGACGGCGAGCCCATATAGCTCGCTTGCGGAGAAAGGGTCATGTTGGACTGCACCGAGTGTGGCGGTGACTGATTACTGTACGGCGGCGACAATGTGTTTACCATGCCTTGCTGCTGCCGCTGATGAGGCGCTAAGAGCTGGTCGTGAAATGGCAGCCCATAGTTGCTCGTGAAGGTATCTAGGCCGAGTTGTTGCAGACCTTGCATCGATTGACTCTTGATGCAATCCTCGTACGGTGGCGGCTGTTTCGCCGTCGCAGTGTGAGCCACCAGGGGTAACGCGTTACTATAAAGGCTCGCGCTATCATACGGGCTAGTCGGTAGATTGCCATCGGCGCCTTCCGCTCCCTGTGGGATCTCCTGGTTTGGGGGCTGTGCGCCGCGCGGTTTAGCCGGCGCCTTCTTCACCGATGGTTTTCGCCTTACTAGCACCGTGCCGCCCTCTGACTCTGGACTGTTTGGGTTTCCCGCGCCTGCCTTTGGCCGCTTCTTTGACTTGGTTTGCTTCGGCGCTGAGCCGATTACCGTGGGGTGCGTGATTAATTGTGGATGATTTGAAGATCCTGCAAAAAAGATAATTATGTTACATAACAATGTTATAAAAGAAATTTGTTAATAATACATAATTTTTTAATAATGCATCATTTTATTCTCTACAAAATTTTTTGGTATGGTTTAAAATAAGATACTGGGATCTATTATTAAAATCATCAAAATAATTTTTTATTAAAATTTATTATTTATGATAAAATTTTTCTTCAAGAGTAGAATATTTTGTGGCATTTACGCATATCATAAAGATGTTATAAAAACGCTTACCCATGAGAGGACCATTCGGAATGACTGTAACCATCTGCGGCGACCTCGGCATGTGCTCATCAAGTAGTCTGACAATGTCGTGATGCAGTCTCTCGCTCGCAACATCGCGAGGTAACCGATCCATGTGATCGGTAATCTCTCTATTGGCAAATGTATCCAGCAATGCTTTGCCCGCTTCAAAGCTGCCCTCGCGGGCGGCTAAGAATAATGGGGTTTCATCTTTATCATCTTGAGCGTCTCTGTTCGCGCCATGCACCAACAATATATTCACAGCATCGACGTTGTTGACCGCCGCGGCCCAGTGCAACGCGGTCTTGCCACTGTTATCGGCGGCATTGATATCGGCATCGGCGTTAATGAGGTCTTCCACCATTCCCTCGGTGGCCAAACGCGCAGCTAGTATCAGCGGCGTGGTGCCATCGTGCATTCGTGCATTCAAATTCGTCGCTCGATTGCGCAGCAGAATCTGGAAAACTCCCATAGCATCGGCCGCGACAGCAGAATGCAGTGGAGTACGGCCGGTGTTATCCTGTGAATTAGCATCGGCGCCCGCATCCAACAATCTCTTGGCCGCGTCAGCCCGGGCGTAACGCGCAGCCAAATGCAGCGACGTCTCTCCGCCCTTGTCCGTGGTAGCATTCAGATCAGCGCCTTGGGCGACTAAATCGGCGATCACCGCCGCGGTGCCGTCGCTCTCGTCCTCCTCTTCGCCGGTGTCGAGTCCGCCGCCTCGTACCGCCGCTACCATCAATGGTGTCATGCCGCATGGACCACGCGCGTCCACATCCTGGCCATGCTCGAGACTGGGCGGCGTCAGCACACCGCCCGCGTCTGGCCGTCGTATCTCGGCCGCGTCCAGATGTTGCTGCGTCCACATACGCGGCTCGGTCTCCTCATAGTCCGTGATGACGGTATGATCGCTCGCGTAACCCGGCTCGATGGCACGCATCCGCTTCGACGGCGGTAGATCGGACTCATCGTCAGACCATTGGGACTGTATTCGGGCACTCACAACATCCATGTTCATGCAATTCACCGACGGCTGCTTATTCAAGTTGCGCATCTCTTGGCCATCCGGGCCGCGCCGACGCGACCGGCGTCGTTGACCGCTGCCGCTGCTGGTTCTTAAGAATCCCTCGGGGAACCATGTGACCCCAACGGCACGCTTCCGCTGTGCGGTCACCAGGACGCCCACTAGTAACCCGCCGAGCACCACGATGACCACACCGATAAAAACATACTTATAATTCGTTGGGGTATCCGTAATGTCTATAGTCTGAGGACCTATGACACCTCGCACTTGTTCGATGGGGAAGTTCCGCGATAGGGTGTGCCTCAACGCCGTGGCAGCCAAAAACTCGGCTGCCTCGTTCGCCGATGGGAAACATACCGAGTTTTGCGTCGTCGTGCATTTGCGATTGTCGATCTCCAGATAAGCGACCACGCCTTTTTTATTAGGCGGAGGCGGTCGGGTAAAGAAGTTAGGAATCTTATGTCTTTCGGGCTTCCAAGGGTATATCATTTCGTTGCCGAGTTCATCCGTTTTAATGCGAAGCGTCGTTCTTAAATGATGGCTGATGTCACGTAAAAAGCTTGGGAGGTTCGTACGGAAAGTGTCCATATCCAATCTCACGGTTATGGATATGACACCCTCTGCTAATGACGGTGGCTCCTTCTCGCAATCGAGACCGTCCCAGTTACATTCTTCGTTGTTGCAGCCGTAATCGCAATGGCCGTTAGCGTAATGCTTTCTACAGTATGCGTCATAGATTGGGCTGTAAAAAACAAATAATATAATAAATAAAAGTGCTACAAATATAATTAAATAGTTTGCCAGAATCTTTTAATATATCCGTAGTAAAAAATAAAACACAAGGAATAGAAACCTATCATAGAAACCTATATCAAAATTCATTCAGAATGTGTATTGTATTAATAAATTGAAAATTCTTTAGTAGGAAAGCTGGCCATACTATCAACGACTTCAATAATTTAATTTTTTAATGTATGTTAAGAGTAAAGAGCATCATAACACAACACAATGTTTAATTAAGAAAAGAAATTTAGCTAGGAATACTCACTTGCAAGGAGGAACTTTTCGTTCACAGTCTCTGCCGTCGTAGAGGCATTGCGGATTGTTGCATTCGTCGTCGCACGCACCGTTCATGAATACCTTCCAGCAATCCACGGCAGTGCAGTTGCGCCACGGATTGACGCCCAGCGAACAATCGCTGCCGTCAAAGTCGCACGCGGGTCGATTGCATTCCTCGTCGCAGCGATCATTGCGGGCCTTAGCCGCGCAGTTATTTTCTATACACTTCTGACGTTCGCGTTCCAAATAAATATCGTTCAAGGTTTTGGATGTGTTTAAACTGCCGAATACTCCGCCAGGATAATTTGCATCGTAGATATCGCAATTCTTGCCAGACCACGTGGGAGGACAGTCACAGGCGTAGTCACCGATCTTGTTTATGCAAGGGGCGTTTTGCTGACACGGATGCCTGTCGCACTCGTTCCAGGCATCGAACTCGCAATGCGTACCGGTCGTACCTGGCAAGCAGTAACACTGATAGCTATTTCCTATGACACGACACGTGCCGCCGTTCTGACACGGTTCGGAGTTGCAGTAGGAACCGGCGAATTCGCAATTGGTGCCATGATAATCGCCTTGACAGATGCAAACGTGTCGGTCGTGCTTGGCCGTGCAAAAGCCACCGTTTTGACACGGGGAGCTATCACAGAAATTTACTTTGACCTCGCAGTGACGGCCCATATACCCCGGTTTGCAGTTGCAGTGATAGTTGTTGATCAATTGCACGCAGTCCTGGGTTCCGGGCGAGGCACACGGATTCGACAAGCACTCGTTAATATCACCCTCGCATCTTGGCCCGACAAAACCGGGCGGACACTTGCATTCAAAGCCACCCACTTTGTCAGTGCACGTGCCGTTATTGTGGCATGCGGTCATCATGCAATCGTCGATGTTGATCTCGCATATGAAGCCAAGAGTACCGGGTGGACAGGAGCACGTAAAGTTGCTGATCAGATCGTGACAGGTACCGCCGTTCTGGCAGGGATTTGGTCGGCAGTCGTCGATGTTGAGCTCGCAGTTCTGTCCTTGGAAGCCCTTGGTGCACTGGCACTGGTACGAGCCGATGAGATCCTTGCAGGTTGCGCCGTTCTGACACGGCGCCGAGTCGCATTCGTCTATTTCCTCCTGACAGTAAGAGCCGGTGTAACCGTCAAGGCAATGACAGCGATGACTATTGCCTATGTTTTCGCAGGTGCCGTTGTTGCAAAGACTGCTTTCCGGCACGCCCTTCCGTATGGCGGCATCCTTGCACGAGACCATCTCCACGTCGCATACCTTGCCGGTCCATCCGGGTGAGCAGTTGCAATGATACTTGTTCATGCGCTGCACGCACGTTGCCTGGTTCTCGCATGGATTGTCAGCGCACCAGTCCACATACTTATCGCACTGCTTACCCGTGTAACCATACGGACAGTGACATGTGTAGTATTGTATGTGATCATGACAGGTAGCACCGTTCTGACAGGGCATGCTGTCGCACTCGTTGATACGATATTGGCAATTCGAGCCCGTATAGCCGGTCTTGCAGACGCATGTGTAGTTGTTGATACCGTCGATACATGTGCCGCCGTTCATGCAACTGCTGTCAGTGCAATCTTCGTCGTTGGTTTGACAATTAATGCCAGAGAAGCCGAGTTGACATTGGCACGTGTAGGAGTTGACATATTCCTTGCAAATGGCACCGTTCTGACAGGGTTGCGACAGGCATTCGTCGATGTCAACTTCACAGTGCTTACCACTGAAACCGTCCACGCAGAGACACGTATAATCACCGATGCCGTCCAGACAGGTGCCGCCATTCTGACAGGGAACTGTGAAACAGCAAAAGAGATTCTCCTTGAGTGTCATACGGCGATGTTTATTAAGTGCGTTTAATTTAATCCATGCCATCGCGCGATAAAACAGATGACGCTCTATAGACTCGCGTTAAGACTCTCAAATGAAAGCGAAAGAAGATCTCTGCATCTGTAGCAAGTAAGGGAAAAGAAAGCGAAGAACAGCCGGTGGTTCGTACTCACATGATGCACAGTCATCGGTATTGATGATGCAATCACGGCCCTCGTAGCCCTTCGCGCATACGCAGTGGTAAGAGCCGTTTGTGTTCCGGCAAGTGGCACCGTTTCTGCACGGCGACGTCATCACGCACTCGTCCACGTCCTCGTCGCACAGCCTGCCCGTGTAACCGACCGTACACGTGCACGCGAAGTCGAGGAAGTTCGACGATGGCGAACATTTCGCTCCGTGAAGACATCTGGAAATGACACAGCAACGTTATAAAGTCGTTCTATCATGCGTATCATCCATGTGGATACGTTTTATCGAAATTAAACGAAGCTCTCAAGACTCCTGTTCGCTCATACATGTACATAATTCAATGGGATTGCAGTGAAGAAATAGAAGCATTATGTAAAATCACAGTGCCATAAATATATAAGCTAAAGTACAATACTGATTTTGCACAAGCAAAGTTAATTGTAACAAGTGTATTTTATGTCATTTATTAAAAAATGATTAAAAATATGTTTTTTTAAGTGATAATATTCTAAAACAATTTAAATTTGAAATTCTCCATATAAAATCAATTCTATAATATTACATTTAATACAAGATTTTTTTAATAATGTTGCGCTCTCAATGTTGCGCTCTCAATGGAGTACAAGGGTAATCAAGGGGAACTTCAGAATTCCCCTCCCCCCACATGATACACGTATAATGCATACGGCGAATCTGGCTACATCCACGTATCCTCATGCAAATGAATTCGGAAGGAAAAATCGTACTTGTTCGGCGTGCAGGGGTCCAGCTTGTCCTCGCAATTCCTGCCGGTGTGGGGCAGCTCGCAGACGCATTTGTAGTCGTTAACGAGATCGATGCAGGAGCCGCCGTTCTGGCAGGGGTTGTTGGCGCAGTCGTCGATGTTGGTCTCGCAATTGGTGCCGGCGTAGCCGGGCAGGCACTTGCAGCTGTAACCGTTCAGATGGTCGTTGCACGTGCCACCGTGCTGGCAGGGGTTCGAGCCGCACTCGTCGATATCCGCCTCGCACCTCTTGCCGCCGTAACCGGGCAGGCAGTGACAGATAAACTGGTTCACCCCGTCCTCGCAAGTGCCGCCGTTTAGGCAGGGCGAGCTCGCGCACTCGTCCACGTCGCTCAGACACCTGGCGTCGTAGTAGCCGCGCGGGCACTCGCATCTGAAGCCGTTTATCACGTCGATGCAACGGCCGCCGTTCGCACACGGGTTGCTCGCGCACTCGTTTATGTCGGTCTCGCAGTGCTGCCCGGTGAAGCCGGGCTCGCATTCGCAGGAGTACCTGAAAGACGAGACATTGCGTCTGGTGAAAAACGAAGGAGAGGGTGGCGATGTGTCGACACAGCTAAGAATTTTGCCAAATTGTATCTTCCGTATTATTCCGTTGCTTCATTATCGATAATAATTGATTTCGCAAGAGATTTCTAAAGTAGAAAAATACGTCGGACTTCCGTGAAACATTTTATGAGTTTTTAATTATCATTATTATCTATAATTAATATAATTCTTAAAAATGTTTATTTTTAATTATAGTAAAAAAGATTTCATATAAGGAGTTACTTTTAAATGCTGATGCGCTTAGAGTCGAAACTAATTCTTAAAATCCAATACCTACTTTGGTCAATTTATCATCCGCGCAGGACATATTCAATTACATAGAGACATCCACGGTATGACCGTACTACATCTGATTAATTTTGCCGAATTATAAGACCAAAGGAAAGATAATCGCGCAAACGAACAAATGATATATGTATAT
Source organism: Temnothorax nylanderi (assembly GCF_030848795.1). NCBI lineage: Eukaryota > Metazoa > Arthropoda > Insecta > Hymenoptera > Formicidae > Temnothorax > Temnothorax nylanderi. The sequence continues at coordinate 27,029 of NW_027249129.1, forward strand.
CCAATTTATCTGCAACATTTTCCGAATTTAATTATCCGGCTTTAATTATGTCTTAAAGATATTGATGACCAAATGGAACGTATGTTTCTTGAAGCTTACCTGTTGATACCGTCGATACATCTGGCCCCGTTTCGGCAGGGATTGCTGTAGCACTCGTTAACATTGACCTCGCAATTCTCGCCGGACGTGCCCGGTCGGCAGACGCACAGGTAACCGTCGATACGGTCCTCGCATCTACCGCCGAACTGGCACGGATTGCTCTCGCACTCGTCGATCTGCGTCTGGCACAGCTTGCCGGTGAAGCCGGGGGAACAGTTGCAGGTGAAGCTGTTCTCGCCGTCGATGCAGGTACCGCTGCGACACGGATTCGAGGCGCAGTCGTTGATGTTGGTCTCGCAGGAGTCGCCGGTGAAGCCGGCCGGGCACTCGCACGTGTATCTCGCGATACCGTCCTGGCAAGTGCCGCCGTTCTTGCACGGCGACGAGATGCAGTCGTCGATGTTGATCTGGCAGTGGGTGCCGGTGAAGCCCTCGGCGCAGGTACACTTGAAGGCATTGATGAGATCGCTGCAGGTGCCGCCGTTCATGCACGGCCTCAGCGCGCACTCGTCTATGTCGATCTCGCATTGAGTTCCAGTGAAACCTAGAAGAAGGGAAATAGTATGTAAAGTATACAAAGAGAGAGAACATAAAATATGTAATATATTATAAGAAGCACATATAAATGATAAAAATGTCAGCGTTTCAAAATTAATATACAGTATCCATTATATGTATAAAGATTAAACTTTGATAAAGTGCGTAAATATTTCAGATAATTTGTATACGACTAACAGTATACAGTTTGGCGATGTATATGTATATATATATATATAGATATTCGAAAATAAAAATGTTATTTTGCCAAGGTCAGATAATCAGGCGAAGATAGATAGTCTTCACATAGACATGTTCGGACAAGCAGTCAAGGCGGATGAAGTCATCGCTGCCATAACTGATGTAATTAACGTTAATTAATCAGCTATATCGATTGATGGGCAAAGTACATGATCGAGACGTTGGATCGAGGGAATAATTGCATACTTCATCGATCGACCGAATGCCTTTTTCAGCGATTTTCTTGCCATGTGAATCCGGGAGTGATTCCTGACAAGCAATAATCGCATCAATTATCAAGAGTAATTAGGGGATGGCAGATGGCAATAATTCCGAGGGACAAGATCGATCCAGCGGCGAACAGCTTCCACGCACGGTCTTCCGCGAAGAAGATCGCGGATCGGCTACCAATCATCGTCATCGGATAAATATCGATTACGAAGTGCATTAATTACGAGGAATTTTAAAAACGCATGTAATATTCAAGCGTCAGCGCTTCAATTAAATTATTGACGAGAATATAGAGTTATCAAAGCTGGCATTATTAACATTGATATAACTAATATAATCATAAATCAAATTGATTAAATCAATAAATAGTCACTTTTTAGTGACTCTTTATTATTAAATTCATTATAGCAATATTTCAGTGTCACATTTAGATATCAAATTTACCGCGACTAACTGTACATTAACTTCTCTACCATGGAAACCGCGCATCTATGTGTTTTACCAAGCTTCCGCATGATATTCCTGGCGATCCTTACACCAGGTGGTCTTAATGGTTAAGTTTCTTTGCTTTTGTCAACATTGTGAGGCTAATGCGTGTTCATTCATATACAAATTGAGCCGGGTGAATCGCTATTGCATCGTATGATGCAAAAAGTCGCAAAGGAAGAAACAAAGAAGCGAGGAAACGAAGAAGATGTAGTAGAATGGAGCACGCACGCGACGCATTCTCACCGCAGGTGGTCTAATTACGTTATATTGGAGAATAATCCCGAAGCGAGGCAGCTGCCAGGCGAGAATTATTTTCACTGCCTACTGAGATCTTAGTTACATTTCTAAAACCCGCAGTGAGCTAAAAATTTGCTTAAATCAATGTAATCGAAGATGCGTCATGGCAGTCATATCCCCTTTTGAGAGATTTAAGAAATAATGATTTACATAAAACAAACGCATAACATTTTTAGTATATTGTGGATAGGTATTGATATCTTTGCATATATCCATAACGTAGAACATCGTTGTATGTTTAAAGCATTGCCGAATTCCAACAAATATTACCATAGAAAGGAGTAAATAATAAATTTTTCACATACGTATCATATAAAAAAATACTCTAGATAACAGAAATAGAGAAATTCAAAGAAACATTAAACAATTGTTACCACTATTTATAATCACACATATATTTACTGTTTATATTACACGAATAAGTTTCAAATCGATGAAGGAACCAGAAGTGACGGTTTTTTAACATCGGACGAACCGATAAGCGGCTTATGCGTTCGATATCGAAGGATGATTTTGCAAAGCCGCGTATAAGAGATCCCGTCGTCACGTCGATGCACCGCGACGACGCCTCGAAGAGCATTCTTCAATTCTCGTCAACCGGATGACGCGTGGATTTTTATCATATTTACATTCAGCCGATATTTTTTCTCCTTTCCTTTCGTCCGTCCGCGCAGACAATGATGCAGCTAATTTACTTGTGAATGCACGTACAAAGTGGCGGATCCCCGTGGCATCCTTTCGAATCTTAAACTCCCCCTCCGGTATTCGCCGCTAGCGCGGCGATTATTGCTCGAATGTTATCACGAATTTTCGCAAGTCACTAATAAATCTTACAAATGCAAAACTGTTCATTATACACAAATTCCGTAAATAATTTCTACAAGTAAGGTAATACACTTCAGAAATCAATGGGACTTTGTAAACTGTTTCCGCAAGTTTCCGAATTAGTCAGCGAATTTGAAGATGACTAGATATTTCATAGTAAAGATTTTGTTTCTTATGGATCTGTTTAACTTTTCCATCGTTTTCATGTTACGACAAATCGGCAACTCGATTTTCTTCCTTATTCGTTATTCAGCATCAGGCCATTTGAGAAACCGGCTCGTCTAATATGATGTGCTTGCTTGATCGATGCTCACTTCTTGTTCTTGTATTATTTTAAATTTACATACGCCTGCAGAAACATTTGAATTATTAAACACGTTTCGAAACGGCGGTGCTTGCCGCAGAACATTTTTCAAGGTCTGTTTTATATATATATTGTCTCTCAAGAAAAATTTCACACAAATGACATTTTGAACTGAATAAATTCCAGCTCTCCTACACTGCAAAATAGTAAAATAAATTTTTATTTCTTTAAGATATGTTAAATATTTTATTATATTATAAATATATATATTAATGCTTTTACGTAAAAAATTAATTTTGCGTATTTATAATTAAGTGATATAAAATCATTCTCTCATTGTCAGTTGCAAAGTTTACTTTAAAAGTACAACAGCAAGAAACAATCTATTTATTCTATTCTATTCAGAAGAATATAAATGAATGAAGGGTTGTCAACGCGAAGCGAACGGATACAAGCTGATCCGAAAAGCTATAATTAATCTCAAATAAACCGCTTAATTTTCTCGACGCGGTGCTATTATTAACAGCTTCCACGGGGTGCTTCGAAGACATTAATTTACTTAGGGATCGCCGAGGCCGCTGAGAGATACAGGTATCCGGATCCTGCAAAGGGAAGAACAGATATTCGCTCTCGCGAGAAACGTCTTTTTTTTAGCTTGTTCCATATGCATCTCGGTCGCTACACGCATCTGGTTCAGTTCGGGAGCTGGTATTATCCTTCGTCGGGCGACGTATCCTGCGATAGACGTTGCCGTCCACGCCTCTCTTCTAATGCCCGTAATGCTCACTTGTCAATCCTTTCCGCGGACCAAATGAATAGCTGCCGATTCATAAATATCGCGTTGCACCGGTCGATACGGCGGTAGTTCTCGGGCAGAAACTGATCGAGTTCACTTTTTGCTCTCTAGTGACTGAGATGCTATTTATTAAGTCTAGACTGTTCGCAGGATCCACCGGGATTCACCGGGGGATTCACATCTGCTGCTAAAAATTCTTTATACAATATATTTTAAATACACACACTGAGAAAAAAATGTTGTTAATTTGACTAAACTCGTTTAGTTGGTGTGATTTGTTTAATGTAAATATTAATATATTTAAATCAAATATACGTGAGTAATATCAAGAAATATTTTATTTTATTTTATATAATATTTGTTGAATTAACAAATGTTAGCTTGACAGCCCGTGACCGCTGCATTTAGTTGAATCAAATAATATTTCTTTGAATCTACGATTTTTTTTTCTCAGTGCATATAATTTCTTAACTTATCATAATATTTTACATATATATTTATTTTTACATGAAAATATACATAGAAGCGATATTTTTTATTTTTATGAGTGTTTCATATAAAATTATAAAGTTATCAGAGCGCTAAGAAAAATATTTTACTTGACTATAATGTTAATATATTTTTAAAAACGTATGTAGGTCTACTGCAGATTTTGGATTCATTCAGGTTTTTTGCGTGTGTATAATATTCTACGTAAAGACACATTTTTAAACAAAACTCATTGGTACGAAGCAAACGATATTACGATATTTTTACTAGTAAGTTTGAAATAATAAAAAAATGATTAGTTTGATATTCACACTCTTTCAAATGTAACAGTACAATTTTCAAATGTTAATGCTTCGAACATTATTTTACAATCAAGTTAAGGTAATAAATGTATGATTGTTATAGCTTTAACAAAACTCTTGAATAAATTTTCGTATTTATGCGAGTTTGTGTCAAAGATAATTTAACAAAGATAACTGGTGATTGGTCCATCCGCAGAAACTAACGCGTAGTTGCAGCTACATTGTATTGAATTTAACTCTAGATATGATGATAGCGCAAACCAGTTCGTGCTACAACGCACCAGGAACAATTTACTTATCTGTCGACCAGGGAATGGTAGGGGTTACGTGGGAGAAGCGGCGCGAGATCACGCGTGCCGGAATGATGATGAAGATAATGACTCCCGTGCCGTTCCGTGTATCCGAGACCGCGACTGCAGAATCCGTTTCATTTGCCGTAATTTCGACACGGCGCTGATCCGCACGAATCAATTCCGGGTTTGGTATCGGCTGAGCACCTAGCGGTACCGAGATTGTGGAGCAATGCGAATTTTCTCGGCCGATCGCTGAATTTACCAGGGGTATCGATACGTTTTCGGCGCGACGCGGTGGCACGCGGGACGGCGCGGCGGAAATGTATAAAACGCAGGTTTCTTCTTTCCCTTTTTTCTCTCCTTCTCCTTTAACGATACGGTTGAGTTAAATCGATTGGCCGTTCGTTTAAAGACGAATTTTTTCGAGCCGCTCGCGGAGCGCTGTGCGAAGATTGCGAAGATCGATCGAGCGAGTAAAGCGCGAGCAGATAAAGCGGAATAATACAACCGTGATTACGGGGCGAGGAACGGTACCGGCGAAGACAAGGAAGCTCGCATCGCACCGTAATTCCGATCCCGCATCGAGGCAGAACTCGGTGTATAATAAAGAAGCGGCACCGTCCGTTTCGTTTGATCTCCACGCCGGGGATACAGCGACTCGTCGACGAGCCGCTATATGCTAGCTCGCAACATTGTCTATTGGAGCGCGCTGGAGAGATTATAATCGCTTCGATCGATCTGTAATAAGCAATTTACGCGTACATGTGCTTCGGGCGCCGATTGTTCGCACGTTGTTTCGTTCAAGTTCTACTCTCTTTCGAGACGACAGAAAGAATATTATGCTTGTCATTGTCATATAATGACGACCGAACTTTACGGTGTTTATTTTCTTCGAACAAAAGTGCAGTGTATTTCATAAAAGTTTTATTTTAATAATATTTTCTTTAGTAAACAATACAGTATCTTTTATCTGACTCTTTGTAATGTCAATATTTTACATCGCTCTATTCACCGTTAAGTTATATGTGTACAACAATCCGGATATTTTATGATTTATAGAATTAATTAACACAAAATTAAATATATTAACATTTAATAATTAGTATATCTATTACTTTAAAGTATAGCAGTTCAAACTAAATTTGAATTTAGTTTTGACAAAAAAAAAGCAAAAAAATTAAAACTGATAACAATTTTAACTGGTTCACTTTCAAATGACACAGATACGCATAATTGGATCTCGCAACACTATTAGTTGTGTTTTTGATTGTCACGAAAAAATTCTTTCTATATAGAATAACGTTCTATGCAACAACGTTCACAGAACGTTTTACACGACAATTTAAGTTCTGATTCCAATCCTTGACTCCAAAGTGCTCGACTCTGTAGCGCATGAGTTTACCCGGCAATCATCGACGCCCGCTAATGAACAGTTAATCCGACCCATCGCTCGCACGCGAGACAGAGAAGCGCCAGAAGTACACACGCCACGGGGGGAACCCAGGTAAGAAAGAGAGAGAGAGAGAGAGAGGAAGAGAGGAGGAGAAAGCAAAGAGAAACCGATCTCTGCCTGTAACAGCTCCGAACGCGCCGTCGGTGGTGTTGCGCACTCCCACGTTTGGCCAGGCGTGTTCGGATAATTGTAATCTATTGCCTCGCCGCGGTGTTCTCGTAGCGAGGCCTACGCGCATTGATAAACTATGCGAAACCCAACCGCGGCTCGCAACTCGCGCTCCCCGAGCTGCGCTTCTCTCCTCCCTTCGTCCCACCCCTGCTCGACGCCTCTGTCTCTCACCCGGTCGTGCCGCATGTGCGCCTCTTTCTCGCCTTCGATACGGTACGGATGCACGCCCAGTGAACGCCGCGCTCGTGCGCATGGACCGCGCAACGTACGGATGCTGAACGCTCGGATCCGCGCGTGTGTGAGTACCGGAGCGAGGGCATACATCGACGGGGCTGTTACGTACAATGATAGGGGCACCGTTCGTTTAAATTAGAAAAGCGATATCTCGTTATGTGCGCAGCGTCATTCTCTACGTTGTATCTCGCTGCGCGAGGGAAAAGCGTTTGGCGTGCAACGAGAGCGCTGAATCGGAACATCTGTGTACACATAATACGTTTGCGAAAAAATTCATTTTCTTAAATTGAAGTAAATAAATAACTTGGCGCGAGACACTACCGCGTCCTTGATATAAAATTCTTTAAAATTCGAAATAATTTTTTTCCAGCAAAAATTCTGAGAGACAATTGTTTTTTATTATGTTTTAAATTTCTTAATAAAGTATCATATTTAAAATTCTCTTAAAATATAGTTAATTTAATCGAAAAAGTAATATGCCGTTATGTTATTGAGATTGAGAAGCTTCGTAATATTTATTTACTTACAAGCGAAATTTTACCAATTTTTCTAAAATTTGATTTCTTAGCGCGTTTAATTTCGCGTTGCTTCTCTTTTATAGGTATGTGTTATTTATATTTCATTCAGTCCGATATTTTTTCTCTTCGACCGCTGGGTATTGTTTAATCACTAGCCTGGCATGACAGCATCATTTTCTCAATAACTTTTTCGTCCCCATTTGCAAAAATCTGCGTATTATTATTGCCGCGAATGACCCGAAGGAACGTATCTCGCAAGCGAGAGGACGTAAATTCAAACTCATTCTCTACGCTGCCAAGATTCGTGAGAGGATACGCAGCAGTTTCCGTAAGTGGTCCCTTCATGCGAGATCCACTCCTGGCCCGCGGCGGAAATCAGCGCGCTGATATAACTCCGAGGGAAGTTCGAGAAGAATCCTGTTCCTCGAACTTTTACGGCGAGCATGTTCGACCTAGAGTACCATAACTCGTTGCGTGACACATTGTGCGTGTCATTTACTACAAATACTTCGCCGAATATCCTAAATTCCCATTCGACATTTAACACGAGATTTCTTTTTAAAAAAATACACCTCATCTTGATTAAACGATTAAGAATAAAACAGCCTGAAGAATTAGTAGCCTGATTTCGACAAAAAATTATTAAAAACCGCAAGAATCGCAGATTTTATTAAAGAGTCGCGTGTAAGTTTAATAGTAAATTCTTCTTAAGTTATCTTCTATATTACAATATGCAAACACGGTTCATCGAAGTTATTAAAGAAATATTTTAATAAAATTAATGATAAGAATCGCATGCTTCAAACGGCATCGCGATGCGGTCGCGGGTTATTTTGAGCATCGTATATGTAATCTTCACTAAAGTAGATTCGAAGTTGATCGAATCTTGTAACTATTACTGCAATCCATCGAATGAAAAGAGAGAAAGGGAGTCTCGTTTACACGATTGGTTGCGATTGATTGTAGGAAAAATCTGGTCTGTACCGCTTTGACTTAATAATATAAATGTCCATCAAACAGGTTTATCTATCGATAATTTCAGTCGACATCTCAATCTGTTGTTATGATGATGCATTTGCGTTGTACAAAAGCCGCCATTATTTCTCTAGAACGACATATGTATATTCTATTATATAAATTTTATATTAATATATTGATATAAAAAAGAAGAAAATTATTAATTTTTTAAAAATTGTTTTTTCATCTTCATTGACACGTTAAAAAAGTGTTTTCAAATTTATTTGTCGTAGATTTTACTTATTCTTTCTTTCTGTTTTCATATTCCGTATTCGATCCTTCCTTTGTGCGCGCACTTGTCAGCTTGCTTTTCTCCCGTTTTCAACTTATTCAAAAGCTAGATATCTCTATAGCAAATTCTTAAGAACATTTAATAGGATTATATTTCTTCGCAAAGTCAGCAATTTGTCTTCAAATCCCGATTACTGATAATAAAACGCAGAACACGTTTACGCATCTATTAGTGGTATCGGTAACGAGAGAGACTCCGAGTTTATTACGAGGCGCGAATGATCGCGGGTCGTGGGTCAATCACGGTCAAACCTGTGAGAAGGGAAGGCGAAGGTGAGACATCGAGCACCTGCAGGCGCTCGGTTGATTTTCGCGATTAACGGACGCGAGTGCGCTCGAGAGGAGGAGGCCCTGAGACTACCTCTACCTGCTACCTGAGTAAGCAACATTCGCAACATTGCCCTCTCCGCTCGCCCTTCCTCGTTCTTGCCAAGAGCCATCGGCTCTTCTTATCTGCCGCCTCTGTCCTTTTCACTCTGATTCTCGCCCTCATGATGACATTAATGCGCGACGACATAATGACGAGTCGCGCAGGCTTCTTAGCAAAGAAGTCGAATTGCTTGCGGTGGTAGCGGCAGCGCGGACTGCGTTATTTACCGAATCGAATGAAAAAGAGGGCCCATCAGGCCCCTCATCAAGGAAATGAGGCGACATCGCAAGATCGAAGTCCTCCTTCTGCTCGAAACCGCCTCCTCTTCGTCCCCTTTCTCCTCCATCACTCGTCTCCGTCGCCTCATCTTTATACAAGTTGCGTGTGGACAGCAGCGGAGCCTCTCAGTTGAGGCAAAAAAAGTTGTTGTACGGTGCAGCGTAATGCACCAAATAAATATCGGAGCTTTACAAATCGTCCACGCTTAATTGCGCCGCCAAATCGGTCGGTTTAATGAGCTCGATAATTACGCCATGCCCGAGGGGTATCGCTTTTCACACGCATGCCAAGGTACGTGCCCTCCTTAGTGCAGGATGCCATCAAATTCGAATGCCGATAAACGCGCAAGCGAATGCGAACAGTGTTACGCAAAAATAAGTTAACCCACGTGTTAATAGTTTCGAGTAAATTAAGTTTCAAAAGTGAAGATTCATGCTGTTTCAATGTGTGTAACTCGTCTTATTAGATTCAAGAATTTTTTAAACCGATTTCTTCAGTAATCGATTCATTTTTGTGTAATAATTTAGGTTTTCGGATACGAATCCTATTTACGTGCTATGAAAATAACACTTAGAATGATTGTGCATGATTTAGCGCTAAATGTAGGTCGAATGCGAAACAAATTTTGATTGATATCTCGAAACCATCAACCTTATTAGTATTTTTATCACTCGCAACACAGTCTGTTATTAAATTATCATTATATTTCTGCTTTTTTTAAAAATAATTTGTAAGAAAGAATAATACAGGACCTATTATGTCTCCATATGTTTTGAAGATAAGTACTGATCAGTGTCCATAATCAAAGATAATTATAGACACTCCATCTCTGATTGAAATTGTAATTAAATTCAGATCCGTATTCATAAATTCCCTAAGATCGATGTATCATTCATCAATCTTTGATTATAATCAAAGATTCGATAATTATCGAAATTACTTAACGGCTTATTGACGGTTAATTCTTTTAAAATAATCAGAAATTATTTAGAGAATAAAGATTTTGCAAGCTTTCTTATAAAAAATAATTGACACAGATAAACTGAAAATAATGGAACTACGGTACTTCGTCAAAGGATAATTGATTATAAATGAATCTCGGTCGAAAGTTGGCAGGCTCAAAGAGCGCAAAGCGATCTTCGTTATTCGTTATGAAACTGCGGTTTATCGATGTGTATACGTCGGCTTAACTGTAAAATCTTCCGGAGGGCGAGACTTTGTCTGATAGAGCCGCGATTACTCGTCCGAGACCTGTCGACTGAAATCGCGCGCGGGAATTGACGCGGCGTCGGCCGGGTGGAGCAAGGTGCTAACGGTAGAAGAAATTCTTAATCGCCACGCAGTTATCTAACTCTCGGATGATCGATTCGAGAACTTCGGATTCCGCGCTGAGTTTCCGAATGCCGGGGAAACTCCGTTGCATTCTTGGTCGCCGCAAAAATGCCACGCATCGGCACCTAGAGGTAGGCTACGTGTTCCCAGTAGCACGTGCGTCATGTTACGTTTTTAATTTTTCGCACGCTTTATTTGACGCTTATTTGTCTTGTACGGAAGCGGTTACTGTACAGAAATTCGTACAGTTACTGAGTTAGTACCTACGTTATTGAACACTTATCTTAAGATATATATGTGACGATATACCATCAAATGCATTTACAAAGTATTAATCAATAGACTTTTTATCTTAAACTCTTACTGTTTTAATTAGAAATTCCAATAGGTAAGACAAATCTCTCGTCGAAATTTTTACAATCCTTGAACAATTCTGTGTCTTAAAACTTTTATCAGTTTTACTTTAATCGTTCGTATACAATGTCGTAAACTATATAAAATGGAAAAGTGAATTTTAAATTCTCAAATTGCATATTGGAAGGATTTTTATATGTTCTTCCCAGAGCAACGTATATCATCGAACCCGTTTCTCAGAAGTCTGCATTTCTATCCGTCTAACTGTAAATCCCTGTTAAGAGGGCGAGGCACTTCTTCCTCGGTTAGAGGATGATTCGCTTCGCCGGAAGAGATAAAAAATCCGGAAACTCAACGCGCTCGTAAACCCGAATGCGTTTCTGCCGCGGCGAAGCGCTGGAATTTCCCCGCGGATTCCAGCTTCGCGGCGTTCGGCGGCGCATCGGCATCGCCGTGCATCGCTATGCATTGGCATCATTTGCGGCGATATTAGCGAAGAAGCCCGCGGGCGCCGCAGGTGGATCGAAATCATTCGTCTCGTGTTTTTTTTTCCAGGCACGCATAGTTTCTTTATTTGCGTGAATTTTTCGAAATGAATCCAACCGTGAAGAACATCCTTTGCACTCTAATTTAAATAGACTGACTAAATAATTTCAAGTCAAGACTTGAATTCGACCCTCAGGATTTCACGTTAATTAATTACTTTTTTAAGTTAAACATTTTACTTATATGATTCGTTAAGAGATAAAATCAGATTATTCAATCTTTGGTACCTTGATAATTATACAGTCATCAAAAACTTAAAATGTTATGCATATTATCAGACACGGAAATTTTTATTTTGATGTTAATAGGCGATGAAATTCCGTTTGTCTCCTCGCGACGATGAAACTGACGAATAACGATCGATCCCGCGATTCCGATAGCTCGATGACGATCGACGGCGCTTCCTGAAAGTCTGAATAAGGCGATCAGTCAACTCGATGTAATAATGGAACAGTGGAAAGAGATAAAATGAGGTATGTCTCGACCGCTTCGTCAACGATGTACGCTATTCCCAAGACGGCTGTTTCGCGGCGGTTTCTATGACGATGACGATGGCTTCCTCGAGCCGTTTTTTTCACTATTACCCGATTAATCGATCGTAATTGGCTAGATTGTACGAACGAAGAAAACTGACTGAGCTATGAGAAATGATCGAGAAACCGAGTCATTCTTCTTGTCCAAGTCGGACAGCTGCTGTATTTAATCGATCGATGTCAAAGGATTAAACTATCTCGAAAGAAGTTCGTAATTATCTGGTTTCATAACAAATTTTCAGACGTGTTGTCTTTAGGTATTAGATAATGTGAAACATTTTACAACTCGAAATTTCACTGCAAAATACAATGATATTCTGCACCGAGCTATTTTATAAGTTCAATATGTCCAGCTGGATGATGAAAGCATTCGATCTGTCTCGCGGAAAGGGAGAGAGAAAATTTCGATGCAGAGGACATTCGTCGTCCTAATGTATTCGCGAGTTCGCGTGCTATGACGGAGAATTATGCAAATTGCGTAGATTCTTCCTCTTCTGCACGCCACTCAAGTCTCGCGGAAACTAATTGCAGCGCGCATCTGTCTGTGGTGTACTCAAAGATCGTTTCCCTTCGTCTTGTCAGCGAGTTCACCAAGGGCTGGTCCACGCACGTCGCAAAACTTCCTACGCTCGCGAAACTCTCGTGAATATGAAATAAACTACCCACACGTGACCTGTCAACCGCGATTTCGTCTTCGGTCTTCACGAAGTTTACACTAATGAGCAAATTTATCAGTAATGACGAAAAGCATTAGCTAATTTCCTCCTTCTTAATTGCAAATAAATTCAAATGTTCTATTTTAATTATAAATTAAAATTTATTAAATTGTTTAATCTCCCTTGGAGTCAAGAACTGACTTTTTTCTATTCTTAATTTCGATCTGTAATTAAATGTAAGAGTTGCTATAAACTAAAAATTTATTTATTAACTATTTCGAAAAAAGTAAGATATATCTGCGAAGCAATATGTGACTAAAATCAATAATTACAGAATTATTTGATCATGGGATTTTAATGACTGCTTTATATAATGCATAAGAATTTTTATAAAAAAAAAACAATAGTCAAGAAACGGTAAACAGACTATCGTTCGATCGATTCTATCTACCTGGCCGGGTAGAAATAGCGGGGAATCTCGAGAAAGATTCGCGCGTCGAATCGCGAACGCTAATTAGTCGGGTAATAGAGCAGAAACTCCCAAGTTACGACTTTACGGAGTGATCCCATGAAGATCGTCGGGCCCGTTCCAGCTTCCAGGATCGCAAATTGTTCGTGCGCCACGGCATAATCCGATTGGATTATGCAAATCCACGGTGGGATTTTTCACGGGTGAACTAATTACCACGATATAGCGCTCGATGTAATGCTTGAGCGCCATAACGATCCTCTCCGCGGTTGGAAAACAGCCCGGTTCTAATCCTCCACGATCGAGCCTCCGTTTTACGATTACGACCATCAGCCCTCGTCCGTTCCTTCACGCTTGGAATACGCGCAAGTCGAACTCGCATAATCGGGCTTATGACAGTGGCCGACGAGTTTTAGAAAAGGAAGACAACTTTTTATAGTTACTTTTAAGTACAGTGTATCAGGAGAGCTCCATCATCCCATCGCTTTTGCCGTGTGGATCTAGCTCGGTTACCAAGTTTCTAACGAGACGCCGATACAAACGTCATTCTACGTTCGTTCTGCATTGTGCTCGCGCGCGAGTATGCGACCGTACGGTACTATCTGTCGCGTGGACAAGTAACGACGAGGAAGGATTTATGGTACGCCGTCGGGAGACACAAAGAGAAAAGAAATAACCCTCCTACGTGGTCCACGAGACCACGTGGTTCCCGTCGCGGGTAAAGTTCGCGTAGGACGAGAGCTGCGCGACTGAATTGAAATGCCGACTCGATATCACACGCGTCGAAGAACGTCAGGGGTAATCAGTGAAGTAATTGTTCGAGTAGAAGCGAGTTTTGCAAGGACGTACGCCAACAGGTTCGAAAGACATTGTAATATTTAAACGTGGAAAAGACCGTGGCAAACTTCCTGATTTGACGATCGGCAATCGAGAGATGTCTCGACTGCCACAACACCGTGAAATGATGCAGGAATGCACGAATGATCGGGAACGATGATTCGTGTCTCGCGCAATAGACATCGCAGGATATCGCGTGCGTACGTAATATTCATTAAAACGTGGTGTTTTTCTCGGCGGGAAGTCGCGATGATGGACCGGCTACCAAGGCTACCTATGAAGAAGGGACAGGGGCGTAGTATACGCCGATCAACCTTTCTCCACGCAGGAGAATAGGACGAAGAAGTGGAAAAGCTAAGAAGAAGATAAAAAAGGAAGAAAAACAACAGATCTCGATTTGCAAAATGACAGAACGGCATAGTTTTGAGTTACGCAATACAGCATCCCTTTTTTCGATTTACTTGATTTATCTTTGTGCGTAAAAATATTATGAAGATATGTTTCAAATATAGAAAAAGATATAAATAATAAGGATTTATGGAAAAAATGTAAAAATATAAAATACATAGAAAAATTTACAAGAATGTTTTATGTTTAACAACAGTTCGCGAAGGTATTTCAACTATACGCATGTGTAGAATAGTGTAACATGTAGCAATGTCCCGCTCACTGTATTGGTACAGCGGAATAAGAACGGCGATCAGACCGCGCCGCTTCGTGCGTCTGCAAGTGACTCAGTCATGGAGATGGCGTATCGGGATCTCTCTCTCGAGGGGGGAACCCCGTAGAAAAAAAAGCGCTTCGCCATAGGTGCTGTGACCTGGGTGTGGCGTACCGCTGCACGCCCGACGTGTGGAGACAGGGCCGGCTCTAGGCAAATGCGAGGCAGGCGAGCGCTTAGATCAGCGCACTGCCAGCCTTTTTCTCACGAGTACCGTTTCCTTGTCATGATTAAGCAAGTACCGCCGGGAGATAGTTTTATTTCATTAGTCGCAATGTTTCTTCATGCCTTTTGTCGAGGTTTTCAGCAGTCGGAAAAAAGTGCTTCGAGGACAGTATAATACAGTTAGAGGAGAGTATGGTTAAAGAAGAGAGACGGAAAGTTACAAATTTGATAGGAAAATAGTTTGCGTTCGGGGAAACGGTCAACCTAACGCCCGCACTGCGATCTCGCGTACGTGTCCGGGTTGTGTAGAAAGCACATAACACCTCTGGTACTCGGCGCTATGGGAAATACAGATAAGTTTTACGTAATCGAAACGTATCTCGCGCTCCGTATTCATTTCCCGGGTGGGAATCAGAAGCGAGAGATCTCGATCGCTCGTTATTCCATTAAATTTCTCACTTGTTCATTTTATCATCTTTATTATCTTCACGATTAAGGAAGTATTGTTATGATTTAACGAGGTATCTTTAAATAAATATTATCTTACAATGATATTCATAGAGATTCTTTCGTGAGTAAGGATTCTTTGTTTATACATGTTTGCGTATACATACATAATATTTATGTAAATAAGAATCCTTATTTCTCAAAGAGTGACTATGAATATTACCCCTAGCAAGTGCTTCAAGGGATGCTCTTGTGATCGATGGTACAATGGTGTCAGTAATATATGATATAATATGAAGTAGTGAAAGAAAGATGCGGGGAGGATCGTAGGAGTCTGTCGACGAGGATGATCGATGAGAGACGGTAAATTCAATATTCTCGTTCGTTCGAATATAATGAAGACGTCGGAGGTGCGTGTCAATCCTACGAACCAATTTTAGTTACTCATGATACTTGACATCCTACCGTTGTCTTGTACCTTCGCACAGGCCCACTGAATCACGTTCATCGCAGATACAGTACAGATACAGCATCATTAAGATACAACTAAGAGCAACTTTTTTCTATTTATTCATGCTTGTCTTTGTCTTTTGTCTATTTATTCTTCCGCTATCTCCAAAAAATAGATAGATCGTGATTTCAAAGAGTTACGAATCAGGCGACTGTTTTACTAGAGTCTTTTCCAACGTATCTAGAACGCGAGAACTCTCTCGGCAGTTCTTACGTAAACTGCAGCATCAGCTCGAAGTGTGAAAATACGCGTGGAACAATAATCCGTGCTAATCGGGAACCGAGAAGCTGGTTCCACTGTTATCTTCCACTCACGTCAACTGGTATCATAGAAATGATTTTCGCTTGTCAATGGAAATCTCAGTTGAGCGGTATCATACACATTCCTATCATTGATCCGAAGTTTCTTTGACGTGGTCCTGGATGAAATATCCTGCATTGCGGAAGATAGACTTTCAGAACGGATATAAGCTACGCGGGTTTCTGAAAGCTCCAAGGGATGCCCGCGCGGGATAGATTTATCTGTCTATCGCGTTCCGTCTTACGCGACATGTTCAGATGAGGACTCTCGATTTCCCGATAGAATCGACGATTGTGCATTGATCCACAACGCATACACGTATATCCCTCCCTCACACGTATACCCATGGCGCTACATGCTTCGGCCGTAGACGGTTTCGCGGCTGATTTATCGCCCCGACTCCTTGGTAATTGTTTGGGGCGTGGCGGACGAGCACAGGCCGTGTGTTACCGACATTACGGCAATCTCCCACGCGTGAATGCCGGGGATTTATCGTTACATATCTCTCAGGCTTTTTTCGACGGCCGCGTCGTCGTCGTAGGGGCCCCCGTAACCGCGATCGAGAATCTTGACGTCAAAATGCAATTTCTCAAATTAAATGTCTCGTGCGCTTGAAGAAAAAACGGACAGGTGTGATGGTACGTCCAGTATATCAATAGCATTCTGTTATAAAAACTCATTGAGTATTTTGAAAAACGAATGTTTAAGTTTGCCCAATACTATACTTGGTAGAAATAACAGTAATTAATTAGAATATTCCATAAAATAATCATAATATTTTTAAATTTTATTGCTTTCAATTGCATGTAGATTATACGTGTTATAAAATATAGATATACGTTTTCATCATAGCAGAAATATAGCAAAATCCATTGCGAATTGCAAAATCATCATTGCGACAGCGCCCCAGCGAGGTTACCATTAACCAGCTTATGCTAACAGAACAGAGGAAATCAGTTCACATAGCAGTTCACGACGCTGAATTCATACAGATCCCGCTTTCAAGTATCCTGTATACATATCTTTTCACGATATAAACGAGCGAAGCTGCACTAGCATATTTACGAGTCTGTCGGACAGATAAACTTTAACGCGAACGTGAGTTTCCACGGTGATGTTAACATTTCGATCCGGCCGCGGCGTCGTGCCCGTTCACACATAGAGAAGCGCCTAGGGTAAAGGGGCCATATCCCAGTTATGCGCTACAGATAACGCGACTGCGTGTTGCATCTATCCTATATACGGCGTGGCCTTTTCAACGGTTAAATTGCGAAGCATTTTAGAGGGAGAGTCGGGGATATCAATGCCACACGTCCGCCATTCAGCCGCGCGTTGTGCGAGCCGATAAACGCAAAAATAAAGGACGAAGTTCATGGAGGAACTCACAAGATCTCATCCATAGAATATTACTTTCAAAATCGGGGATTTTGAAAGTAATATTCTATAGAGATTTAATTTTTTTTATATTACGTAACAGCATGTAGTATTGATAATTTTAATTATTTTAAATCTCCTAAGAGGTTTAAATTGGATTCCACACGTATTAAGGTCAATGAAAGAGAGAAAGAGAAAGAGTGAGAGAAAAGATCAAGAATCACGCTCGCCTTCGCACGCAGAATCGCTGATCCTTTCATAATGAAGAGAGACGGGCGTGTCCCGGCGCGATTTATGATGCCACATTGGTTGCGAGACTTGATATCTCCAAGCCTTTTCTTTCACAGAGCAATCCATCAGCGATCACAGATATGTAACGCGTAACGCGATCGAAATATAAGAGAAAGTATTTAAATCATTTTGTACTTAGCTTCTCCTTGGAGATTAATATAAATTGCTCTCAACTCTCGTTACGGAATTAAATTTTAATAAAAAGACGTCCACGAGATTGATTACAACAATAACATCGGTTTTCTTTCAATTAGAACGTGCTTTAACATTTTTAAGTATGTACCTAATGAAGAAATATAAGACATTAGTTAAATTTGTCAAAGAAAAAAAGTACACTTTACAACAAATTTCGATAAAATCAAGAAATTAAGTTCTTTTCCATCCAAAAAAATCAAAGAATCGTGTATATCTTAATAATGTATTTAAGAGAAATACAGATAAATATTGCGTATTATACTTACAGGAAACTTCTGTAAGTACCGTAAAAGACATCTCGCGTTCACGAGAATAGGAAACGCGGACAATTTTTCGTCGGAAATGTCGTAAACCTATCTTTGCAAAGTTACTACCAATATCCGGCGGCTGGACATATAGATAATAATTATACGGTATTAGCGGACGACGTAAGTTAAGAGCTCCGGCCAATATTAACAGTCTTCCGACAATTGAGCAAACGGACAACTGATTTTTGTTCTCATCCAGCTATACGTTATGTGGAGCGACGCTATTATTGCGAGACTTGCATCAGGCCAGATTTCCGTTGTTTCGAAATAATACTACGTTATTAAGCGCTCAGTAACACACGTTGTATTCTACGTGCCAATAAATCATTCTCTTACGGCAAGAAACATATTCCCGGTCTTACGATAGGTAGACTTCAAAAGAAACAAAGTAAAGATCTATAGAGAAAAACTATAAAATAAATTACTAAATAAGACAAATTACAAAAAAAATATATAATAATGTAGAGAGAAAAAGAAAAAGAAAAGACGGATTAAATTACACAACTTACGCACACAAGAACGAGTATTAATTAAAGTGCGTGGACCGCATAAGCAGGAATTTCTCGATTGAGAAATATCCGGACGAAATCTTCGGACTTTCCTCGCGGAATGACATTATTCACTTATAGGCGAGGAATAAATACCTCGCTAGAAAAGAGACAGCGGTCGTATCGCCGGCGCCGCCACGTGACATTTCGAAATCCCGATTACCTAGGAATTAAAGGCGACCATGCGAGATGCGGTGCACGTGCGAATGCAGCCTCGCTTTCTACAAGTCGGCCACGTGGAAGAAACATAATGAACGAACACAAACTTCGGGTCTCAGGCAAGTGGAGCAAGCGTGTAGCGCCGCAAGACCCGGGATGCAAATGCGCTCTCCGGTCTCCGATCTAGCGCTGCCGAGATATCTGAGTTATTTCTCCTGCGAGAAGAAAAGGGAGAAAGAGAGAAAGGGAAGAGAACGAGCGAGCGAGAGAGGACACCTGGGTGTGGCCGAAGATATCGGCGACCGTGCAAGCTGCATCGCGCGCGGCTTCTCCTGCGCTTCGTAACCCCTATACGGGGCCCGAGGCGTCGCCGTGCCACACTTACGTCGCAAATCCTCTCGCTTCATCCTAGACCATCATAACGGTCCGCGGTGCTGCATCCTTTATCCGCTGGTTGCCTCGCTCGCTCGCACGCTCGCTGCAACTGGAATCTCCGCTTACTCCGCGTTGTGGGCGTATGCGCGTCCGCGAGGGTCGCGGCTAATGAGCCGAATGATAATATATCGCGTGATGTGCAAAGGATGAGATATCGAGCAAAACAGAAAATGACATGTAACAGGATATTTGTTTTCATATGAGAGATCCAACGGGTGATTAGTTTTTTATGCGAAAACTCTGTATGTTGGTAAAGATACATCTCACGACACATAAACTCGATCATTCAAAATAAATGGGAAAATACGCGATGCTTCAAATAAGACCTCCTTTAGCACAATTCTTTATCTTAATGTGGATGACAGTTATTCCTGCATTTTATTGATACTCTTGATTCTTTGCATTCCATTTAATAATATAAAATTACTTTTTACGACATTGTATTAGAATAACGCATGCGATAATGATAGCGCACTAAACTTTTACGTGTTCGAGAAGAAAAAAAGGAAGGAATCAACCGGCACACACGCTACACGTGTGGCGTACATTATTATCTTTCCGCATGTCGCCAGCACTAGGATCAACAGTATATAGATGCGACTCAAGCTCTACGAGCATCACAAGAGAAAGAAACTAACGCCCACGAGAGCATCTACAATATTAGAGAGCCGATCGTGAGCAGGGACCTCCCATTAAAACGGACCTGTCGGCGCTGTCAGCAACAAATCACCGGTCGGTCGATTCTTTTGATACCCTTGACACAACGAACATCAACCGAGCGGACTCGGGAGAGCGGATCCTTGGCGAACACACCAGACTAGAGCGAGACAGAGGGACGCAGCTACAGAAGGAGCATCGTGATTCGACGATGCACGAACCAGACGGAAGATCCGAACGATGACGAATGAAAACTAGAGAAGCAAGGCGCAGCCTTCTGTAATCCAATTAGATCGGAATCTTGAGATTAATCAGCGCACACGGTGCTGCGCCTGGACCGCGCCGACACGTTCCAAATTGTTCGGAATATATTCGCTGGGTAACGCGAGCCCCGATTGTGTGATTGGCTCCGTTCGCCCGCGCGATCGTATCAGCAAATCGACAACAGGAATCAACCCTTTCACAATGAGGACACCGTCGCGATACCGTTAGTCCACTCATAACGATATTGTTTTCTAATCGAGTTGCTGAATCGCGATTCCGGCGGTGATTCGATTATGTTGGAAAGGATATCTCGATCGAAATAAGAATTCAAGCGATCTAGATAGTGATGTCTATTGAGGAATACTTCTGCAGTTTTTTGGATCAAATAACGATATTATAGCGAAATGGTGACAATTAGACCGTTGAATCGAGAGAAAATGCCACGGTGCACAAAGCGAGCGATGTAAAACACAAATATCGTATTGCGACGAAGGTTCCCATCCTCGTCTCTCTGCTTTTTCAACAACCTTGGACGTGACGAAATTCAGTGAGCATAAGTAATTTCTTTCGCGCTCGCTACGATCTATGCTAGGAAACGTTTTTCGAGATGTAACTGTGGTAATCGATACTGCAAGAACATTGCACGCATAGATAATAGATTTGTTCCACACGAAACTTCTATTTCTAAGAAGTGCATTGGCATTGCGTTCCTCTTTATTGCTAAATGTGTTACGATTATGTTAAATGAATAAGTGTAACGTACTCATTATATATAGGTGAGAACGTAATCTAGTTTATAAATTATTTATACGATGAGTTAAGATGTTATAAAAAATCACATATTAAAATAATTTTCTGGAATTGACAAAATCAGTTCTATTAAATTAAATAATTATATAATAATAAGAGAAATAGGATCGACAATATAATATCACTAATTAGGTTATTATAATCACGAGCTATAACCTTTTTAAGGAAATAAAAAAATTTACTAATATATGTAATTCAGTAAATTTGTGTGTGCATGCATGAAGAGTCATGAAATACAGATCTATAATTCAAGATCAGTAGTAGGAATTCTTCGTGTAAAAAGCAGCCCGATATTACGAACGACGTCGAGTTATTCCAATTTTAACAAGATAAATGTCGCATAAGCGAATAATTTTTATTGGACGAGCTCTTGATTATCGTTCGGTCGTTCTCTTCACGGATCCTAACGGGAACCATAAAAATTCGAGTTTGCACCTGCCTCGCGCGCACAGATGAGTTTACTTGTTCCGACTTTGATGGAATGAGAATGGAGCTTTTATCGGACGTAACGGCCATGTCATTACTCCGCCATTAGGAGACATGCAAGTATGTCACCCTGATAGCATCATTGCTACGCTCAAATTATGATTATCTCTCTCCTGGTTTGATCAACTCGGTATTATTAACCCTCAATTGCTACGGTTAAATTTGGGTGGCATAACTGCTAGGGGGTCGGTTTGACCCCGATTGGTAAACGGCTTAACAGTAATTTCTGTTAACAAGTGAGAAACCAACATTATAGTTTCCTTATTCAATATTTCGCAAAGAAGAAAAAAAGATCATACATAAAATATAAAATTATGAACTTCGTAGTATTTCGAATTCCATGCTCGTGAATTTTCAAAGAATTAGTTTACAATTTCGAACCCTAGTAATTTTTTCGAATAAACTTGTTTAAGATCGAGTCGAGAGTTTCTTAATTCTTAACGTGTTTTAAAGTCGAGTTAACGATATGTCGAAACGAATAATTCAATTCTTGATATTAAATAATTATAGTTTAAGTATTGATATAGTAACTAATTAGGTTATTATAATCACGAGCTATAACCTTTTTAAGGAAATAAAAAAATTTACTAATATATGTAATTCAGTAAATTTGTGTGTGCATGCATGAAGAGTCATGAAATACAGATCTATAATTCAAGATCAGTAGTAGGAATTCTTCGTGTAAAAAGCAGCCCGATATTACGAACGACGTCGAGTTATTCCAATTTTAACAAGATAAATGTCGCATAAGCGAATAATTTTTATTGGACGAGCTCTTGATTATCGTTCGGTCGTTCTCTTCACGGATCCTAACGGGAACCATAAAAATTCGAGTTTGCACCTGCCTCGCGCGCACAGATGAGTTTACTTGTTCCGACTTTGATGGAATGAGAATGGAGCTTTTATCGGACGTAACGGCCATGTCATTACTCCGCCATTAGGAGACATGCAAGTATGTCACCCTGATAGCATCATTGCTACGCTCAAATTATGATTATCTCTCTCCTGGTTTGATCAACTCGGTATTATTAACCCTCAATTGCTACGGTTAAATTTGGGTGGCATAACTGCTAGGGGGTCGGTTTGACCCCGATTGGTAAACGGCTTAACAGTAATTTCTGTTAACAAGTGAGAAACCAACATTATAGTTTCCTTATTCAATATTTCGCAAAGAAGAAAAAAAGATCATACATAAAATATAAAATTATGAACTTCGTATAAGAATAACTTTTGTCTGTTTCTTTTTCCTTTCTATGTTTTGGTGATATCTCTAAATTCCAAATTATTTAGAAATTGCTTACAATTACTCAGAAAACAAAATATTGCAATTTTGGCAAGTTTAATACAACTTGTTCTATCGTACTTTTATAACTAATATTTCTCGTAATCAGCCAGTACATCAGCATGTTTAGGTTACTGTCAAATTATCAGCTGAGGAAAGGGTGACTTCTAGCATCGCAGTTAGAACGGGAATGACGCCTCTAGCGGATGTAACGGGCGTATTGGGCAGTTGCTCTCGTAGCTCTCGATGTGACGTTAACGACGTATGCGTTACCAAGCGAACATTTCTGGCGTGCCGGCTGGCAGGTAAGCGATTTTTGCTGCCCCGTTGTAATTTAACGAAACCGCGGGGATAAATCTCGCGGAAGACGCGAGCGCGAAAGCCGCTTGACCGCTCGTTGAAAGAAAGTTTTACGAGCGGCAACAAAACTAATACCCTCTCATATGTTTGACAAGTAACAAATTGGAAATATCTGACCTTGGACTGGCATCTAGATTGCTCCTGAAGCGTGAATTTTTTCGTGAAACTTACCTGTAACAAAAAAAACATGTAATTAATATTAATAAATAAATGTACCTATATACGAGTACACTGTAAAAAAAGTATGTAAAATTACGTGAATAATAAGTGTAAAAATTACGCAATTAATAGCGGAAATTTGAAAATTTTGTAGATATTTCTACATTAAAAAATAAATATATTTTTATATTTAGTGGAAAATTACACGAACGATTCTATGTTTCATAGATTTTAGGTAAATATACCAATTCTTGTAATATTCCATAGTATAACAATAATATATACACATCACAATTGAATTTTTACATAAAAAAGGATAGATACACAAAATTTAAGGTAAATTTACATACAATTGTATGCAATAGATAGTTATAGAGTGAAAACGATACACAAAATGGCGTTACCACCCGTGATGCTGCCATGTCATGTAGTGCTTTTGCGCTTAAAAAAATTTTAATATTAAAAATATTTTTAAAAAATTAAAAAAATATTATTACATAAACGTTTCTGTAAATTTATGTTTAACTGTAAATTTACTGGTACAGCCAGTTTAATTAAAAAAATAAATTTTTATATAGACGCAGGAAATTTACACCTATAATAGTTGGTCCTAAAATTACATTACACAATTTTTTACAGTGTATATGTGAGGATCTCATTAATTGTACATATATTACATATAAGTTATATATTCAGAATATCGGAAATAAGATGCTCAAGCCCGCGGCAATGTACATGCGCGTACTGTAGATGAGAAGACGTAATGGAATAAGTAAAATAGCCGATATCCGCGAAATTACGAGCGACGTTGAAGCCAGTAATCTCGCATACACAGCTGCTAGCACACTAATCGCCGATTAGAAATGCTAGTTTGCTCGAAGGAAAGAAAAGAATGTCGTCGTACGACTAAGGCGGAGCGAGGAAGATGGACGAATCGATAAAGATATTTAATAGCGTGCCTCTATGCTCGTGGTCAATCAATGCAGCGCATGGCGTATAAATTTCTGCACGTTCTAAGACGATCAATCAGAACGTGACGTTAAGTCGCAATGATATAATGAACTTAGTTCTAAAAGGGTATTAAACTATCGAGATGTATAATAAAGTTAGTCCAAAATAGAATCATCGATTCGTTTGAAATTTTGTATAAAGTCAACTCTCATATTTATATAGTTATTCTTTTATATAAAATATTAACTTTCAAATTTTTATTTTTGTATAAAATATCAATTCATATATTTATATTTTATACTGCAAGATTTTATTATAATTTTTAATCTATATTAGAAGATGTACTTCTAATAAATTATGTAATAATTAGGCAAACTGTAAAAAAACTTAATAGTAGAATAATGAATAGATTCGTAAATAAATTCTAATAAACTAGAAATAATATTAATTTATTTCTTATACATTTCGCAAGAATCATAAAAAAAAAAGAAACAATGGAATGATATACTCTTCCGTTAGAAGTGTACAAAATGGACATCTGGGGCACCTGTAAAATGGAGCTCTCAACTTTTGGATCATCGCGCAGAAACGAAGAAAGAATTATAACTTTGGAAAAAAAGACGAGAGGTAGCAATTAAGCAGGATGCTCGGTTCGGTCTCTCAGTCCAGAATTGTAATTTATATCTCATTATGTGTCGGCAGGACCCGGATAATTACCAGTCAAAATTCTGACCTTTGACTGATTCTGAGAGTTTCTGTTCGTTCCACCACGGTGGTACGCTATAAATATTTTCCACAATCATGGAATCATGCGAATCTGTATTTTTAATGCGCATTTAGCTATAATTTCATCCTAAATTCTGAAGTCTAATTTATTTTATTAGACTCCCGTGCAAATTTCTCTTTATTAACATGAGACTCGCATGTTCAATGTCAACTTATGAGAACAAGGTAACCATTTTTATCGCTAAATGCGCGGCGTTTCTCACGAATCGTAAGATGTCGTAATAGCGATCAATGAACGACGAAAGGAATTTTCATTAATAGCACGATAGACTACGTGAGCGTCGCTTTTCTAATTTATGGGAGAACAGATACGTGGACGTTCGATCACAACGTCCGTTTGGAAATTCGAACGACTCTAATTAATATGCAACGATAAAATAAAGCGTTTCTGGTTCTACGTGAATGATGCCGACAGTCGACGAGATAAGAGCGCGATAAGCGCGGGCCAGGAAACGATCGCGCGGTTTAATGCATCACGGCTTAGAAAATCGATATACACTGAAGATCTCCAGATTTCTGCAAAGGAGAGCCCTCGAGTGATTCTTGTCGATTGAGAGCTGACGAGCGCCGCTGACGATCGAACGAGTTGTAATGAGGCAAGCACTCCCTGAGCCGGAGCTCATTGAGATTATACCGATTTTGCGGAATAACAAAGTTAACTGCTTCTTCCCTTCATCTCACCGTCCGTCTCAACGTGAAACGACAGGACTTGTCGGCGATTACCGGCTGCGATTGGCTGTTCGTTTTACATATTTATCGTGATTCGCCAGCACGCTGATAAATTGTCGGCTCTCCTGTTTGCAATTCGGATGAGTCGCGATCGAAATTAATAAAATATATGTGGCTTTTGAGATTATCATACGCAGATCCGACGCGATTGAAATCGAAACGCAGTTATAATATTGTCGCGGAGTCGATTCTATCTACAGGACATAATTCTTGTTAAATGATCTTAAAAGAATAACTATTTTGAAGTGGTTTCAGCCTTTTAATAAATAATTTAATTTTTTAATTTATAATTCTAGAAATAATTCTCAAATAAACATTATCAAAAAAGTTATTCAAAACAAATTTATTTTATCTTGATATTTTAAATGTTTATTTTTTATCATCTTTATTTCATTCAATAAAAATTAACATATGACAAATATGCATTGTAAAAAGGTGTTGAAAATCTCGAGATCCATCCTATTCTAACAAGAAAAACGTGGTGATATCCCTCTAATTATTAATCCTACACCGAAAATTTCCACATCTTGGAATGCCAATGGTATTTTGTCATTCTATTGGCTTTTATAAGCGAGAATTTGTGGTGGATTCAGGTAGCAACTGAGCGTTTAGTGAGGCGATCAAAGGCCGGTTTCGGAGCTTCAGCTCAAGGCTCTTTTCAGTTCATTGATTTCTGAAGAGTTGACAAACCTGTTCGCTTTCGTTCCCGCGAGATGTTAATTAGCCGCGATCTCATTCGCGGATAAAATGAGAGATTCGTCAAATAATTAGCTTATCAAAAATAGCATAATTGACGCCGTCAAAAGAATTAAAGTGACATCAAGATGAGTTAGATTATTAATATGCGGTGTCATGATCGAGAACTATGAATGGATAAAAAAGGTACTTGCGTATTCTACTTTTTTGGGGGAAAATTTTATAAATTATATAAAAAATGTTTCTACATTAAAATATATTACTTTTAATTTGTATTGATATACTAAATAAAACATTTCATTTTTTGCAAGTTTTCTTTTTTGTCTAAATAATAGTAGAAAAATGAAATATGGAGATTGTTAATTATACAATTTTTTATTGTATAATTTAAGGTAAAAAAATTACCTCGGAATTTGCAGTTTAAAAAAATAAATTATTTTAGCTTAAAAGAGTGTAATAGACGGCATTGCAGTGTGTAATCTACCATTGACTTATAATTTGCAATGAGTACAAATAATAATTATTATTATTACCCGCCCGTCAAACAGTGGCTCTAGAGAGCAAACACTCCTGGGGGCATCGCGAGAAATCTAAACGAGTGCGAACGTCTGGCCCGAATACCGACGCGATCATGTGAACCAAGGCTGGCCTAACGATCGTGCGACTGATGCAATTGCGATGGATCTCAAATAAATTAAAAACATTATTAAGCTTGGAAGTAATGATCCATTTTTTATCAAGGAACGTGTAACTTGAATCTCAAAAGCTTAGGGCTTAGGCAACATATATATTTTTAAAATAATTTTCTGTATTTTTAATTTATTTTTGATAACGTTTTATTACTTTATTAATTGCATTAACCAATTATATAATAAACTGAAAACTCTTCATTAATATTCGTTAAAAGAACACAAATGAAAAAGTGAGAACGTGCAATGCGTGTTTGCGTACCGCCGTTCGCGGAAAAACAAAGAATCGATCATTTTTAAACGTAAGTAATAAAAAGAGGTTGCGCGCCAAAAGTAGGAATTGTGGATCTTTCGGGCTCATTTCAATGCGACCCGACGACCGTGCGGCAAGCTTTAAACAGTAAATGCGGGATAATTCACTTGACGCGGTTCAGGTATGTAGGGTAGCGATGCCATTTTATGCTCCCGCAGCGGGCCGCGCGGAGGGCAGCAGGAGATAGCGGTACCGTAGATCCAGTCCGTGCCGGGCAACCACACCGGACCCATAGGAGAGGCCGAAGGTCGCATCGGACATGAACACGCCCGGGAGAGCCGGCGACCTACCTTACCTTAATCGCTGCCGCCGCGCGTATCTCGCAGTTATCTATCTTTTTCTCTCTCTCTCTCTTTCTTTCTCCTCTCTACATATTCCCCTCGTCTCTCTCTCTTCCCCTCCTTTTCCCTCGATCGACCTTATCCCTCGCTACGGCGGTAAGATATCCCATCTCGTTTTCCAACCGCCGCAACAACGGTAATTAAGTTAACTGTCTTGAAATCGGATTCACGAGACGCGGACGAGCGAGTTCCTGCGGACGTGAGGATACGGCACACCCGGCTGCCAGATGAGGGATCACGGAAGGAGTCCTCCGCAAGATCTTTGGATGTAACCGTCAGAGGCAAATGGATTTTCCGAGGCACGAAGGCTGGTGGCTCTCGAGAGATCCGGAAGAACTGTTGTTGGTAAAACCAAAACAAGTTGAGAGAAAAGGAAAAAGCATATTCCCTCTTATTTCTCTCTTACGCAATATGCAATTTTTGCGACTGACAGATATTTCTGAGCTTGTCTTGCGAATCTTTTTGTCAGTTGGTGCAAATTAAGTTTTATTAGTCCGCAAGTAGATTGGAGAAGTTGGCATCACGTCAAGTCTCGATCGAATCGTCGAGAAAGATTATTAAGCTATATGCTCGATTAATCACCGGCACATGAGAAAGAATATATCACGTGTCTTTTCGTCGAAGTGACATGCCCTTCCTCCCTAGTACGATTATTATAAATAAAATTCGATTTTGGTCAAACAAATCTGTCAATCTTCGCGTTTCGGAGATCGATGAGAGCTGAACACGCCGAGATAGAGATCGAATTTGAATAATTATCTTTTACTTCTTCATCGGTTAAATCGACGACGGTTATTGAACCGTTCATATTTCCGATACATTAATTACGACGCCTGGCAAGAGGGATGTGTGATGCAAATTGCTCCGCGCTCCAAATATAGATTCCCGCCTCGCGTTCGTTCGTGATACGTGTGAGAAGATCTGAGGGATTCGTCGGCGAAGAAGACGAATCCGAGGGTCAGCGGAGAAAGAGGGGCGGAAGGGTGGACAAAAACTTAAGCTAAGGAGGCGCGCGTAAAGCTGGCTTGGCCAAACATAAATTAGGGATAACGAGCCGACCCGCCGCTGGACCGATATCCACCCATTAAGACCGTTAACCGACAGTCAGCATAATGGCGTTCCGTTCTATGGCGGATAATTACAGACGCGAGCGCACTTCCGCCGGTATCCCGTACACTCTTTCACGCATCTCTCTTCTTCTTCTCGTCTCCGAGCCTCGAAATATCATTCTAAATTATAGCCCGCTTATGTAATTGCCGCCTTCCATATGCGCTGATGACCGAGTCGCTGCTTACGATCCGTGTTAACGCGTTTGCAACTCGATACAGTGGTAATTAATTAGCAGTACTAATTTTGCGGTGCCACAGATAGTTCTGATCGAATGCAGAAAAAAATTTGTCTTACACAAATGTACGAAACCATTCAAATGATAATGATCTTGAGGTAAAAAACAATCCTAAAAGACCCGTTAAGTCTAACAATTTAGAATCATAGAATCGAATAATATTTGTATCTAGATCTAGAATATTTAACTAGGATATTTATTACCTACGTGTTTTGTATAAAATGTATAAACGTGTAGACTATTTGTGATTATGTAATAATATGAAACATATTGTAGAAGAAAAGTAGTAATTAATATAACATTTTCTATAATATGTATATAATCTAATGATGTAATCTCTGGCATTGAACGTCAGATATCTTTTCGCGATTATCCAAAGAATGATATTCTTCCGAAGAACATTTGTCATGAGACAGACACGTGCAAGTCCAGCAATTTCTATAATAGTCCCCTAAGATAGAACAGAGACCGGCAAAGATAGGAAGAAGAAGAATAGAGAAGAGTGCCTTTTTTAGAGATACTGTATAATGCCCTCGTCTTGGGGCATATGGTTCTCTATTAAACTTATCAAAGACTGCGTTTTGCAGTCCTTTATTACCTTGTGTATCTAGCCTATTAGACAACCGTTAGGCGTTTCCAGTGAGATTGCACCAACTTATGGACACTCTACGGATTGGGTTTTACAATCCTACACCTACGACGTCATCCACATGACTTTGTAATATTTCCGTTACTCGCAATATTCCTCCTCGAATAATTGAATAACAAAGTCCAACATACGATCGTACAATAAGTGTACTTTCACTATTTCTCGCTAGCTACCTTCGATGATGCTACAGTTCCACGTCGACAATGAATTCTGCGTGAGGTCGAAGCGCGGGTCATCGCCGATAATTAAACCGTGACTGCGGCTCTCGATCGTAGCTCCGACTTACAAATCGCATCGGTGAGGAGGTTCTACTTATAACTCGTTAATCAGCGCCGATGACGACCGCCGCGGTGCGATATATCGTCGGCGAGGTGTGGGCCAGTTGCATACTCTCAACACGTCCGTCCCGGCGGACGGCAGGATGAGAAAGAGAGACAGAGGGAGAGAGAGCAGGAGTCACGTAGAACCTGAAGTGACCTGACCCGACCTCTAGGAAGGCGGCGCGACTCCGCCAAAACCAATCAAGTGTGGCTCGGAATGCCGTTTCGCTCCGAGGTCTTCGACTTCCATTCGCGGAATGAACTCGAAGACCCTTTCTCTCACTTCCCCGTCGCGTTACTCGCCCGTTCTCTTCGCACCGCGCGCGTCCGCTCGCTCGCTCGCTCTACGTATGCACCGAGCCCTGTTCACACTCTATTTTCTCCCCACACGGGCAATTTAGCCTTAATTGAGATTCTACCGAAGCGCGTCCTTGATGAGTTCATCTAGATCCCTTTGGATGGCTGCGCTACCCACGTCGCTGATACTCTACGATCGAATTACATTCCTAGGACCGCAATTTTCTACGACAATTCCGGCGTTGATGTCCGGAAATATGTGCGAGGAGAGTTTCACAAGAACATACTCATACATAAAAAGTCAATAACGCAACGCAAATAATATTTTTTTGCTACTATATCAATAATGATTCAGATAATGCTTTATAATATATCAAAACGTTTCTTATGAGGAAATCGCGCGTAAAGTCAGGCGGAAGAGGTCACGAGCGCGAAAAGTCGGCATCCCGACGTCGTTCTCCAAGAGAGACGATGGGCAATTAAATAATTGGCTCATTAAAGCGGCGGTTTACTTTACGATCTCGATACGACCGCCACACTTCCAAGAGCGTCCCGAAGGAAGGAATAGCACGGTGTCGTTGGAACCGAGGATACGAGATAACGAGGCCAGGGCCTGGGGCCGCCAGGCGATTCGCGTATCTCGCGCCGTCAATTAGTCAGGCGCGGCGACTTGCGCGATAAATCGACGCGGGCACGTATCTGTCGGCCGAATTTACGGCTGCGACTGCAGATCGGCCGCTTTTCGCGCTTGTAAAATCGGATAAATTAACTTGGAATAAAGGTCACACCGACGGAAAGTAAAAGCGGACATGCACGCTGCTGGATAATGGACGAAGCAGATAAAACAAATACGAAATACCTGCAAATGTCAACACTTTCAAGTCGACACTTTATCTTAACAGAATTTTAAAGCTTAATTGGTACTGCAAATTACAAAATTGTAAAAAAGATGATATTTAGTCAAAATTCTACTAACAAGAAAACATTTCAAATTGATTAAAAATCATTACATGATTAATATATCAATATAAGATTATAAATTATAGCGTACTTTCTATGCAGTACATAATATATCAGTGTAGTTAACGGTGTAGAATTTTTCCAACTTCTTCATGATAATTCTTCCGCGAAAGCTGCGTGAATGCGTTAGTCCGTATCATCGTTACATGGACCATTAGTTCAATACTGCTGTTAATTAATCGGCGGCTGTTCGGATAACGGAAGTCGCGATATACTGGCAATATTGTCGAGCCGTGTGTCCGCCGTTGTGATAATCGAAAAGATACAAAACGGCAAGGAAGAGGTGAGGTCGACTTCGAACGCGCTCGCGAGCGTCCCGAGTCATTATTACGCGAGCCGTGATGATAATCGACTGATTGCGCCGCGCGGGAGTGACCCGCGGCCGCTGATCCTGGCGCCCCGGGACGTCCCGGGACCGCTATCCGCCACAGGATCACAGGATAAGACCCTGAACTTTCGTGGAGGCGCGTGTGCGCATTACTACAAATCACTGTGATTTCCTTGACAATCGATGCACCGCCGTCGGCGCGGGAGAAATTATCGGGAACCCCTGTGTGCGCCCGCGACCCGGATCGCGATCAGGCGACCGACGAGCAAGTTGCCTTTACGTAAAGTCGCCTTACAATGTAACGCTGCGACCTGACGTTAAGGAAGGAATGTAATTATACACGCGGAAGACGACGTTTTCCCTCGTATAATACGGAGGAAACTCGTTGTGAGAATAATGACGGAGTTTCTCCGTATGCGGAATGAGTGTGTTTAATGATTATCGTTGAGTGTCACATAAAGGATGAAATCTGTTGAAAGATCTCGAACAATTAAAGTCACTTTGAAGGTAGAGCGCAAATGTAGGAATACGATAGCCTTGAATAAACGAATGAGATAATCATTTTTCAAATTGTGAAATCTACAGTAATGATTTTATTTGCAATATTTTTGACAGTTTTATAATAAAACCATTGAATATCATTAAAAAATTATTGATGTCCATTTATCCACTTTCAATTATTCGACTTCATAATTCATTCTCGATTATATTACTTCTGTCGGATGAGAATGGCTCTTCTTCTCTTCTTCATAACCATTAAAATGCCAAATATATTTCCAAAGGTAACATCAGAATGTTCAACTTTCTCCTGAAAAATCTATCGACTGACAATGAGTACTTTTTTCTCGCGTAGTTCTTTCTAAATGAAAAAAAAACATAAAATATTGGTTTTATGGAATATACGCTCTGAAGAGGAGAACCTCGGCAAGAATCTCTTTTCCTTCTTTCTCTATCTCGGCCCGTGTGCGACCCCCGGAGGGCATGATTTATGACGAGTCCGGCTAATTACCATGAGGCCGGCCCGGATACACAAGGAGATATCACAGATATTGATTCAATTATCGAGATTAATGGCCGCGGGATTGTGACGACGGTGGAGACCCAATGATTTATCACGGGGCAAATGCGAGGAACGACCACCGCCGTCAGCGTCGTCGTCGTCGTCGAGAAGAAATATCCCGGGAACGGCACCAGTTGAGACCACAAGGTATCCTGGACCCCGGCTAAACGTGTCAACGGGCGAGGGTCTGATTTACTCTCGTTCGGGCCCGAGAGTCGTGACTAATCTCCGCGATCGAGTAACCGTGAGACTCACGACGACGCGGCGCGGCGCGGCGCGGCGGCGCAACGCCGCGTCTTAGGAGGGCGATAGATAATCGAGATAAAAGACTCCTCAGGTAGCGGCCGGTTGAGAGTCGTCAATAAGACTCGTTCAACTCACCGAGAGCGCGCCGGCGAAAGTGAAAAAAATTCGCGTCAAAGAAGTCGTCTTTCTGCGAAGATTAAGTTTTTGTACCCGAAGTTTCATACGAGCGATATTAACCCTAGAACATAGTGCTTCGACCGAGATGAAAGCGGATATCATAAAATCGTAGCGTGAGATCTCATACTATCTCTTATTACGAGGCTTTAAAATGTCTGATTAACGATGGCAGCGTGTGTAAAATGTGCATACACGTATAAACAATGTGTAAAATAAATATAAAATTTAATACTGAAATGCTCATTTACAATATAAAATTTTTCCCTCGTATTTTTCAATGTTTCTTATAGTTATCTCTCACAAAGCTATTCGCATTGCGATTTATAGTGTACCCGGAATTCCTAATAAATGTAATAATCTCTATGTAGATTTTTAATTCTAAAGAAATACTTATTTTTTATTAAATAATATGCTCCTATAAATAAATAAATTATTGAAAAGTTGTACGCGATGCACGTGTAACATGGGATATTTTAAGACAGCTCAAAAGAAAGTTCGTCGTTGTTACGAAGATAACGAATATGGTATTCATACAAGAAATCAAGCAGATAATTTCGCGGATAATTTCGAAGCGATTGCCATACCAATTATGGTTCGTGAATTAATTGCTCTTTCGTTTCTTGCCACGGGAGAGGCGTGCCTCTTTCGAGAAGTCCGCGCGATAGGGGACAGTATTCGAGATCGAAGAAATGCGAAAAAACGAGGAAGGCAGCTGAGAGTGTGGGAAATGAGGCAGAAACGGGCCACCAAACGTAAAGAGTAATTAGAGCTGCGGTAATGAGAATCTAGTTTTTTCTCGCACGTCATCTCGGCGGTAGTGCTTCTTCTCATTAAATGTAAATACACCGCTCTTTGGTCAGACTTTCATCCGCATTGCACAACGTTGTGTCTCAAGTATCATTTGTTATAATGATCGCGTTTTTATTATTATAATTTATTATAATCGTGAGTATTATTGATTATAATATCAGAATTGAAAAATATAGCTTTCAATCAATATCAAAAATATATACTAAAACTAGGATTAAATACCATATTCATTCATTCTTCAATTTATTCTCTTTCTTTCGTGAAGTTCCTTTTTACTTGTATAATAATAAATATGAATTTAGATTCTCATATGCACTGAATTTAAGTTCTCATTATCAAAGATATGTTTGTTACAACTCAATTGGACAAAATATCTTTTTCATCAGTATTTCAGCACTGCTGATTGTCATTCGATCTTGCAAAATCGCACATTTCTTGCAGCCGAATTTTCTTCTCACAGCCATATTGTAGGATAGACAGACATTACTTCGCAAAATAATGTTGAGATGGAAGTCAAATTGCCGCATAAGTGAAGTAAGAAATAACTATGGCGCGACTCTTCGGGATCCAATTCAGATTTAACTCGTGATCACTACTGATCACCGCGGTTCAAACAACGTGTAATAATCTACGATTTCGAAGGGAGCATCGTGCAAGAAAGAGCCCCATTGTCTTTGCAAAATTATCATGACACCCTCGGGGCGCTCGATCTCTACGAAACGAGCACCTTCGACTTTCGATCAACAGGAACGATCGTTTCTGGGCTCGCAGAGCCACGACTATCGAACGGTAATGAAGCAAACTTAATTTTTTCGGTTCGCATTGTGACAATCATGTCAATCATCTATAAATCTATAAATTTTCTTGCTAAACAAATAATTTTATAATATAATATCAATCAATTCGTGAATGTTTAAACTGTTTTCAACGAAAGTAAAATTTGTTTAGAATCCGATAACTAATCGTATGTCATTTTTGCTTCTAAAGATACATGTTTATGTCTAAACAAAAAAATTTAACATTCCTATTTAAAATATTACCAACTTTCTCGTAAGTACAAATTAATAAGTACATGGATATTATATTAAAAATTGGATTATATTAAAAAACTAATCTTGATAGTTTAAAAGTGTTTCGGCGTAATAATAGCTAAATGCATCTTTTTTCTTTTTGTATATCCACATGAGCTTACGGAACGAGGAAATTAGCATGCGCATGGCTGAAATGCACGCATTATTACGTTAACGCCTAATCGAGGGTGAGATTGTTGTCCGAGGAATTCGTGGGATTTTTGACAGTTGGCTGTTTGCCCATCACGTTCGTGTGCATACTTGTCTTTTTTATGCAGTTGCATTTGGACAGCCGGTCGAGGACTGCATGCGAGGAGAATATTGGCCGATCATGTGACAGCTGGAAGATGTGTTGCGTGCGAGTATACGACAATGTAACAATGTGTAAGAAAAAAAATGAACGTCCAACACTGGGGGACCGTATCCAGATTGTTGAGTTGTACGTATGCGCCGACAAACACGAATGTCAATATAATATTATAGTAACAGGTTTACCACGTCCAAATATAATTCATGCTGAAAAAAATATTTTCGGGGTTTTATTTTGATTTAAATATATTTT
Organism: Temnothorax nylanderi; assembly: GCF_030848795.1. NCBI lineage: Eukaryota > Metazoa > Arthropoda > Insecta > Hymenoptera > Formicidae > Temnothorax > Temnothorax nylanderi. The sequence goes on from NW_027249129.1 coordinate 62,852, forward strand.
AATACAATCTGACACGCAAGGTTTTAATTGGAAATATACATTCGCGGATATTTCGGAGTCAATTAAAACTTTGCGATTCAGATTTTTTAAATATATTTATATCAAAATTAAGTAGGTACCTTTCTCAACGTATAGATCGAACGTAGCGAATGCATAATGTTATATCTGGCTGTCAATCGCGACTTTTAAAATCTCCATCCATTGTCCATTGTCAGCCAGCGCTTTGTGTCGATATGCATTTTAATTTGCGAATGCCTTAAGGTACGCTTCAAGGTACGTGTTGCCGAATTGATTCGTCGCGTGACAACAAACACGACGACGCATCGCGAAATCAGTGGCGTCATCCGACACAGCTTGGACCCACGATTTTTTTTGTTCTTTCAGCCTCAAGATCATCAGGTGTCGAGAGCGATAACTTCCTGACCGGACACTTGCGAGATATTTCGCGAGCTTGCCCGGTCATCTTTCCCTCTCTATTTAACGACATATCGAGAAGGACCCAAGAGAGAAGGAACGGGGGAATGATCGCGATAGTATCCCGTCGGATTCTTCGCCGGCAGGAAAAAAGGGGGGATCGGGTAGCCCTTTGCAACAAACGCTCAATAATTTTAACGAGTCACCGAGCCGGACAGTACGGTTCGACTTCACAACTTTAATTGGCACCCGAATATTTGCATGGCTTCTCGTCTTTCCTCTCGGAACCCTATCCTATCTTCTTTTTTGCTCTCTTATCATCACAAAACATTTCATTAGCATTTTACAAAAATCAGACGTAGTCCTTTAACAGACATTTCTACACTGAGAAAAAATCCAAAAAAATATTTATTAGGTGGCTCCTAATAGCATATTTTTTACACATATTTATTTAAAATTAGATATTTTTATTTCAATCAAATAAAAATATCTAATTCTAAATAAATATGTGTAAAAAGTAAGTAAATAATGCTATTAGGAGCCACCTAATAAATATTTTTTTGGATTAAAATATTTTTTTCTCAGTGTATCTTTTGATTCTTCACATCTCTTTAGCTGGAAAACATACTTTATAAAACGAAAAAAGATATAAATGTAGCTATATTATTATTAAAATAAATTCGGAACTTTGCCAAACGAAATTTTACCAGAGCAAAAGATAATCAAATATTCAAATATTTCTGAAAAGAGATGCTAACGGTATACGTCAAGCACAGTTTCCAATGTTTTTGATCAAGATTCGGAATATCATTTTTGATATTTACATAATGCCCGACTTCCACTCTTCGTTGCAAAGATTCACGCATACGGAGTGACTTATCGATATCCAACTTGCTTACGTATTAAATTAAGTATATGCAACCAGCGTGCGCGCTGAATATATTCATACCGACTTCCATCGCTATCGGAGTATCAATTTCGAATAGAGTCGATGCATCTGACCGGTTCCCTATCTCTTCCTTTCTCTCTCTCTCTCTCTCTCTCTCTCTCTCTCTCTCTCTCTCTCTCTCTCTCTCTCTCTCTCTCTCTTGAGGGTTCCGCAGGGGCTTCCACGGCTAGTTTTCTCGGGGTCACGAGGGAGTAAATAAATTCAGCGAATAATTCCGTTGGGTAGAACTTCCCTGGTGACCGGTATGGGCGTGTTAGCATCGGGGCTATTCAAGCGAGTCTGCGGTAGCCTCGGGACATCACGAGCAGAAAAGCACGCTCTTTCCTTCGCCTCTCCTTCTCAGTTCACCTCCTCCTCCTCCTCCTCCTCCTCCTACTTCCCACCGTATCTTACCTCCCGTCTTCCTTTTCGTTTTAGTCAGGTACGTTCTTCATACGTTTCTCATCTCGGTTCTACAGAGACCTTTCTTGCGCGAATCGGACTTCGTGCGAGATTCTAAAGCGATATTTCCGCGATATTTCCGTCGATAGAACTTTACCTTCTATTTCAACATTGCGAAAATTTCGTTGCAATTTAGTCATGCAATATTTTATTTCTATAAACCGATTACCTCCCAATCAGATTTGACATTTAATTAATAAAAGTTAATAAGATAACAAAATGATTAGAAATTAGTAATTATAAAAAAGCCTCTTACAACTAAGTATGGAAAAATGTTGCTAAAAATTAGAAAATGTTATACAATTTCTTTTATGATTCAGAAGATTTGCATATCAAATAGATATAGTAAGAGCGTTCTAATCCTTCGATTTACAATATTTAACTCGCGATCTTTGATCCTGAGATCGCCCGATACTGGTTTGCAGCAATCGCACGAATGTTCGTCTTGCAGAACGGTGGTGCAGCCTTAATGCCATATTTATACGCACGAGTCAGATTGTATCGCACTTCATTACTGCGGACGTACTTCGTGAATCTAGAACCTCAAAGCTCTGACATGAACTGTTGATCCACGCTCGTATATAATAGACTATCGATGACCTCAGATTGATGACGATCTACATATTGTGTTAGAAGAGAAGACTTTGGATTTCAAAATTATATAGGCGATCTGTTTATCTGTTTACTCGAACAGATTTCTATAGCAAAATTCATTCATGAAAATTTCGTGTATTTTTACAATTCTTCGCAATTAAAAGGCAGTGATTAAAAAATAAATACGTAAAATCTTAAGAAATTATAAAATTCCGAACATGAAATAAACCCGCGAATATGCGTACATATTGTCCTGACATTTTACTTTTCCAAAGTATCTGAAACCATATAAAGTCTCGAAAACTAATCTTATCTCTGAAGCTTAAGGAGCAGCAATGACTAAAGTATTTAACACCGCAAAACTAGAAAAAAAGAAAAGAGGTTTTTTCAACAAAAAACAAAAGACACAGAAGAAAGGCGAACACGGGAGAGAATTTTGGGACAAAGAAATTACATGCCAAGTTTTACTTAATAAAAAATGATACTGCTCCCTTCTTGTTGCATCAATCGTCCCATTAAGCCTTTTCGTAAGTTGGCCATACGTGCTATCTCGCCTGCGGCAAGATAATAATGCAAGAGCGTGATTTCGTGTATTCGTATACAGTATGACAGAGCTAAAGCGCGGCCGACCTAAAATTTAAATTACTTTTTGATCGTTGCTTTCAACTGGCTAGCTAACTAACCAAATTGTTTAATCGAGGGATACCGAAGGTTAAACATAATTGGAGAAAGTACCGGGTATGTCCAACGGCAATATATCTAGCCATATTATTCAGATAATGCATATTCATATCTGAATGTAACTGTTAATGTGGGTTGATTTCGTTTAAGTCGTTTCTACATCAGTATTTAACCGGGATATATAACACACATATAATAACACTTAAAAGAACATTTTTAATTTATTAAACTTATTATTATCTCGCGCTATTAAAACTGTAAACAAATATTTTAATTTATCATGGACTATTAAAGTATTTTTTTAGCTATAAATTTTTCCCTATAAATATTTATCTTAATTTTTGACTTCCATCGTACTAGCTTTATTCTACTTTCCGCACACGTGTTAAAGCGAAAACGAGTCGGTCGAGTACATTCCTCACCGCGCGCCGGAATTTTTCAGCACGCACGCTCATATATGAGCAAGAACAAAATAGAGACTAATAGGATTATAATCGAGCTGCAGAAACTTAGAATAGTTCCCGCGGAAGTGAAACCCAGAAAGACGAGGCAGATAAAGGTTTTAACGCCGCGCTGCGTACGCCGACAAAAGCGACCCTTTTCTACCTTTGCCCTGTGTTCCAGGCGGCATCATCTTTTTTTTACCAGGTCACGTACCTCCCTTATTGCGGCACGTCCGAAGGAACCGGTGCATAGGTGACTGCTCGATTATATACCGGTTTACCCGGCTCCGCATCGGCCTCCGGAAGGGAGACAAGGAGATCTTCGCTTTCCCGCATATTATCGCGCCAACATCTCCCGCGATTATTATTCTTACTCGCGGTGAAGGTCAATTTCTCTCGCCGAGTACGCAGCGCTACATGACGATAAGATGTACAGAGATGAATATAATAATAACATAATGGGTCTCATAATATTATAGATAAGTATATGCGTATGTATTTGCTATGTGAACGATTGGATAAACCAGCAACAAAGACGAATGAGAAAATTATCCGATTTCTATTAATTCTTTTGTTGATCGGATCTGTTTTGTTATATATGTTATTACGAATTTTAAAAAAGATATAATAGAATCACAGTATTTTCCTAAGAAGTGTATTTTACGAGAGATGACCCGCTAATACTCCGTGAAGAGATTCTTAATTATTGCTGCACAGTTCGCCGCGACAAAATGGTTAATAACCGATGCAACGTTCTAGAACACATGATAATATAACACTTTGTTTTTCGAAAAAATAATTCTGCGCGGCTTGTGCGCGCACCGAAGACGTGTAACACGAGGAATGAAACAAGAGACATGAGCGACGGAAAGAAGAAGAGAACGGACGGATTCAGGTACCATAATGCGATTACGACATTAACGAAAGATTCGGGAACGATGGCTACCGCAGACGAAACCGGATATTTCGTAATGTTTTCTTCGAAAAAGATCATTTTTGAATTCTCCTTGAGAGCTATCGGATTCTTATGACGATACTAAATTCTAATTTGTGCGATGTTTTTCTATCACATCCAAATTTATCACGTTTCCAAAAAATCTAACAAAACATCGGGCACTGTATGAAGTTTAAAGAAATAAACAGCGGTTCTCTTCACAAATAATTGTGAAGATGCAATCGTTCTACGTCATGAAAATCAAACGAATTTATTCTTTGACAGGTCACTAAACTGGTAGTATCTGTTATTATTGAGGAAGGAGATGAAGCACAACCATTAATGTCGGCGATTAATGTCATTAATATACAATTTTTCTTGAAACACGATAAAATCAGTACTCGTAATATCTTGTCCATTCTTTACTCTGTTTTCATATCGAGATCTTTCCGCCAAATCCTTTGAAAAAAGAATGGTTCATGCAAGGTACATTTTTTAGCGTTAACAAAAATAATAATTTCTTGAGAATTATACCGGTTTCAATTTCTGTGCAGCAACGCGAGAGCCGATTCGATCCGGTCGGCGTGCAAGCGCAAGATGCTATCGATGATCAGGTACACCCTTTATACACGATGTGGTGGCTCATTAAAAGTCTGCTCTCGCGGACTGTGACGAGAAGACGGGGAGGGACAGAGAATTGCTGCCGGCTCATTCGTTATCTGCCGTGTTTTGCTCGTGTCAGAACGAACTTACGGCGTGTCGTCGACGTGTGTCGTCCGCGTTTGTGTGTATCGAGCAGGCGTTAAGTTAATGGGACTCCGGCAGCAGACGGAGGAACGATCGGCTTCAGATAGATATGAGGTATAGGGATCGATCCTGGCACTGAAAGCCGAGAACGAGTCCTTCTGGTTGTTTTCGCGGTCGTGCCGGTTCGAATACTTTCGCAGCGAGTATCTAAGCCGCGAAATTGATATTTCGAAGATGCTCAGTAGCGATTTGAAGATATGTCTTGAACCATCAGACACGTTGCCAGAACACTTCGTCAAGTGACATTGGCGAAATGTCTATGCGAATGGGAAAAATTAAATTAAATTAAAGTTTAAATTATATTAACGTTTAAATTAAAAAATCATGATCTCTTTTTGAGACTTCTATACATAGCACGATCCATGATAAACAAAAAAAATTAATATTCTTGTAAAGAATAATTATAATCGAGAATTTACTTCAAAATTCTGAAACAAATTAGAGATATGAAGATCGTCGTGTGATTTATAACGCAGAATATAATTTACGGTCTTACTCAGAACTTCTGATATAATTTAGAGAACTTTGACCTTTTACTTCATCCAATCGGAAAACAATTTTCAGCAATCCGAATGCCGAGCGAATTGCTTCGGTTTTCGCGTCTACGACTCGCGGTAACAAACCGGCCATTCATCGCGGGATTACGGCTTGAAGAAAGCGTAATTGAAGGTGTTAATTCCCGAGCCGCGCGCCCATAGCCACAATAGCTTGAATTACGCGGGGGGGGGGGGGAGGGGGGAACGCGGGGAACACGCTCGATAAGCGTGTGATGGAAGACGACGGTAGCGGCAGCCAAGAGAATCCGGGAAAGGAGGAGAGGGCTCACCCTGACGTAACGTAACGCGCGGCGTTGCGAGTGCAATGCGTGCGAGGAACAGGTGCGCTGGATAATAGGTAATGCGGCGAGAAGCAATGAGCTTCCGGTGCATCCTCCACGGCCATTGAAACGGGGATGCAATTAAGTGTCTTTGGGAGGCCTTTAAATCAATGCAACGCATCCTCCTCGCAATCCGCCTGCGCGCGGAAACAGCTGCGAGTACCTTTTCTTTCTCTCCTCCTTAATCCTTTCCTCTCTCCTTCCTTCCTTCCCCTACATTTATACAAGTCGCAATTGTTAATACTGCCCTGTAATCTTCCTGTGACGCATTACGCAATCATGTCTCTCTTAAGAATTTTTACTTTCATTCTTACCGCACGACGATTAACGACAAACGTGATCGTTTGATTTTAAATCTCATTACTGTCATATAAATCATACATTCACGACACCATATGCTGTCGAAAATTAGCTACATACATACATGATACATTGTATTGAATTAATTCAATTAGTTTTTTCTTCCCGACCGTCTTAGCTTTTCTAAGCGCGCTGAGAGTAAAGGATACTTATCTCAGATGAAGTATCCACTTCGGAAGTTTACTATCTTCATTCTCATGAAGATAGTAAATTAATGATGTTGGTTTTTACAATGCACCAAATGGTCAAGGTGAGACATAGCGGGCTGGAATCCTGTTGTCTGTTTCTACGGAGGTCTATTTACAACGGAATACCCAGAAGAGATAGGACAGGAATGTCGCCAGGTTCACGTGTCGATTCTGGCTCTGTTCGCTCGCAGTTTCTCGAAAGCTACTCTCGTTATACTGAAGGTAACATTGTGATATCATTGACTAAAGAATTTTGTATTAATAAATATATTAATTTTTTGGTGTACTTCTTTGCATACATTTTAAGTATATTGTGGAATTGAATATTACGATAATAAAAATGTGTGTTCGCGGAATATATTCGATTAATCATTTTGTTCTAATTTATTTACAAACTACATTTTTTTCTCCATATTAATTTTATCAAGATGCAGATAAAAATCTCCGGTGAAGCGGAAGCAATCGGCTCGTGGAAACGCCGTGTTCGTTATTCTCCGACCAAAAGGATACTCGATCGAGAGGTCGAAGCGTCGGGGCACAAGATTATCGACCACGAAATCTGCATAGGCAAAAGTCGTGAACCATTAAAGTCGTCGACTTAAAGGCGATTTTATGGCCTCCATAAACCATTATACTCTCGTGGTAGCGTTATTACGCAAGGATCCGGATCAGGATCAGGATGCAATGTATTCGGAATAGCAGGTGCCCTTCGACAAAATAAATGTAGCCTCTGTTTTTTTATTTGCTTCTTCAAAGTGAGGAGTAACTTGAGATTCTATTGCGCAATTCGATAAATCTACCGTTCAGTTTTGCGGTAATGTTTGCACAAAGATATAAGATAGTAAAGTAGGAAGGATTTCTGCCGAATGAGTTATTTCACTTCACAACACGATTTATCACAATCAATTTCCATAAATTATATTCAAAGTAACTTTAAGTTAAGATTTTATTAAGAGAATTTAATATCAAAAATAAAAAAAAATTATGAAAAAGAAGGTATCCAATCAAAAAATTAACTTAAACAAGACCGACTTCAGATCAGTTGAGGCATCCTATATGCTCCTTTGTTTTAAAAAAATAGAATTTATAAAATATTGCTGATGCGATAAATGCAATTAACATTCCAATCTTGTTTTACGAGTATCTCTTTTTCATTCGTGACAAACTGAACGCCCTAAAAATTAGGGTAACAAAGATCCAAGAGAAATCAAGGAAGCCACATTATAGCCATAAATCGAATATATCCGTATTATATAAGATTTTATGGATGTTTATATATACGAGATCTATAAAATTCCGTATCCATCACGAATTAATAAACCTTCCTCCAAATATATTCTCTCTGTGAAGCTTGCAGGACTGGTACATCCCGCAGCGAGAACAACGTCCGCTTTTTTTCCGATCTGAGGAATCTGAAGGGTTTTACGATCACGACCGACCGTAAACCCGTACCAATGACCGAAATAAATAATATCGCCGAGCGAGCCACGCGCTCGTCCGGCAATGTGCATTAAGGTTGAATAGATAATCCCGATATCTCGTACGGCGGTCTCTTCGGCCGGAAAGAGACCACGCGGATCGTAAAACGTCCCGTTAATGGGAATACGCGCGACAGTTTGCAGGAAGATCGGCTCGACGGAACTACCGTGAATTATGGTGAACATAGTATAAACGTTCCGCGGAATCAGCGCGACGATTCTACGAACGGTTGAGGAACGTCCGTTTAGATGCGACCACCTGCGGAGTGAACAGTTGGTCGATAAGAAAATATCTCTGCTTTCGGTATGTGACCGTTTAGAAACGAAATGGAATCTACGTAACCGGAATTTAATAGTAAAATTACATACGCATATATGCTAACCAAATGGCATTCAAGTATGCTTCGGTATCGGTATTCGATGAAATATATTTTGTTAGTGCGTTTTCAATACCGCTCAATATGTATTCGCAAGTTTCACTTTGATTCAATATCTAAATATCTCTTCGTTGTAGTAAAATAATATAAAAAGTTGTATTCTTTTCAATAAAAAATATGTTGGAAAAAATCCTCGCATGTCAATATTACATATATGGGCCAATCGTCATAAAAAAATGAAACCGAAGTGCCGTAACGAACAAGGATTTAGCGGACGGTTCTGGCGGAAATAATGGTGGCGCCAAAGTAAATTATTTGTCACCAGAGAGACCAGTAAAATCCAGATTGCGTATAATTTAATAAAGAAATCGGTGTTGTCCGCAGGACGATTTCGGTCGCGAATCGCGTGCAGTCATCGTGAAAAATATCTATCCGCAAATCTCAGATCGAGGAAGAAGCAAAAGAAGATGCGCGATAAAAAGCAAGCGCGAAAAAGTTGCGGAGGAAACCAGCGAGCGGACAGCCAACCGCTCGAGAGGGGAAGAAGTAAGAAAGATTCGCCGCAGGAATCGAATAACGTTATTATCGCCATTCTCGAACAGAGTCGGCTTGAAGGAGACGCGAGCGATGTAGCTGCATCGAGCTACGTACGCGAGAACCATCATGCAAGTGTTCTCACAAGTCTAATAAAAAAAGGGGGGTAAATGTATTTTAATTGTTTTATAACATAATTTTCTGAGTCAGAGACCAGCTCTCGTATCAATCCTTGACGGAGAAGACGCAGATTTATGTTTCCAGGAAATAGCACTTATATAGAGGAGGCGATACGGTATCCGTAAAGCCGTCGCTGCAGGTGTCGGCTTTTTTTGCGGACTCGCGAGAGAAACCGGTAGGCGTCGGTTTTTTGCCGCTAAGCGGGATTATCGAAATAACGCGAAATCGATTCTCGCACGCTCGCACGGGATACGAGCGCATGTGATTGCAAGTATGTACAAGAACGGCGAAGGGACGAGAGCGAATGTCTGCACGCGAATGGCCGTTTTAATTTTACTGTGCGAGCGTTTCTCTGTGCGATCTCGCGCGATCGCGTTTTCTCGAGAAATTATCATCAGCGTCCTCATCAAAATTGTTATTATATACTATTAAAATACAGAAAAATTCTTACGAAATAATATCCTTTTCCAAACTGCAAACTCAAATATTTTTACATTTTATGCGTTGGAATAGATGGCATATATGCATACCTATGTCATTATTAACTAATTTATGTTTATTGGACGTTAATATAAATCATAAAATCGATTTGCTTCAAATTAAATTTGGTAAAAAAAAAGATATTCCAGATTCTATTAAGTGTATATATAAGAGAAGATAAATAAAATAATGAACTTAGTGATACTATCTATAAGAATCTTATTATGCATCTTAAGCGATAAATTAATTAATAATAAATTTGTTGTTTGCTTTAGTATTTAATTAATCATAAAAACTAGATAATTATTGTAAAAAAAATAATTTCTGTTAATAAAATATTATGAACTAAAAATTTAGAAATTGTTTTAGAGCATATCTAATCACGTCGGAGCAAGTTAATTGCGTCGTAATTGCAAAATGAAATTGGAAGTGATCATAACATCGAAATCGACAAGAAAATACTGTGAAAAATCCTCGATTACGCTTCGCATAACATAACGCACGCTAAGAACCATCAAGGATAAGCGCAAAATATACGTAGAAATTACCCGATTATTCGGTACTTTCCGCGGTAATAATGATTATCCCTGGCGCAATTTCCTGCCAGCGTCTCCGTCAGTCGTGATAATAAAACAACCACGATAAATCGGAGTAGTTGGCAACGATGACGAGGGCCGGACGTGATAGTTGTGTCATAAATCGCCCAAATTGCGTTCATGAAATTTCGGATTACAACTCATGCTAATCAATTACGCACAATTTTCAATTTTGACTTACAATTTCTATGCGAAGTCCAAACATGTAGGTAGAAATATCGAGCTTTATGACCAAAGGATTATTGAGACTTACCTAAAACAGAAAAAAAATACATACATTAGTAGGCAGGATAAAAATTATTTACTTAAAATCAACATTATTTAAATTTAACAATAACAGAATTCTAGAACAATTCTTCTTCACAGAAGTAAGTGTGATTTTAATATTGCAATAAATTTCCAGAATATCGAAATATATATGCCGGTCTTCGCTATATCTTGTTTAATAAACATTGTTGTATGAGACATTGCTATTATTGAGACTAATGACAAGATCGTAAGAGCGCAAATTCGTGGTCGATTAGGCGGATCGTTTCATTGTCTAGAAGGGAACACCAAGAAGATAACGCCAATGTGCCGCAAAGAAACGAAAACATTACCTTACTTGGGTACAGTAATCGGAGAAAATCACTAAGAATCAGAACATCCTTTGTATTATACAAGGATGTTCTTTTATACTTTGTATTTTAATTAGCCCTTTGTGCGCCTCACTTAAATGCAACTTTAGCTTTTGTTTAACCTTGTATTTAATGTGAATTAAATTTTGACAATAATAAATAAATCTAAATATCTTAGGCCTGAACTTGATGGAATTAACGCATCTCTCTCTCTCTCTCTCTCTCTCTCTCTCTCTCTCTCTCTCTCTCTCTCTCTCTCTCTCTCTCTCTCTCTCTCTCTCTCTCACCTGACCCATCAAGTGTTGTATTATAGTTTCGAGTAAAGCTTCGCCTCGTTATAGCGCTGCACACCGCTGTCTCGTCTATCAATTGCGGAGCCAGCATCCTAAAGTGGGATCTAGTTATGCTGACCGAATACCCTTCAGCCATGGTTGCCGGCTCGAAGATTAAACTCTATTTCTCAGAACGATATGGATATCACAGATAATTGTGAAACGAATTGTTACAATTAAAATAAACTATAGAGAATTATGTCTACTAATAATAAATTTGTTCTGCTATGTAACTACATGTATGATCAATATAATAATTAATTCCTTTTGACACTACGTTTTCTAGGAGCCGTAAAAATATTTCAAGTTGCGAAAGAAAAAGTTCATTATGAAATGGAAACCTTTTCCCCTATCTTTCAAATCCTCTTACTTTAGCATTTACATATCTATTAAGATTCTTTCTATTAAAAACGACAAATTGTTACAATGCGAGAAAATGAAAACAGATTGATATCAAAACGAAGTTCCAATCCCGAATCCATTCGGAAGGAAATCACCCCCGTTCTTCCGTAAAAAAATGACACGTTAAAAGGAGGCACTTATGCGTGCATGCGACGAGTCTCATGCATTATTAACGTTCCACCGGACGCATTAGCGAATCGTACAGAAACGTGTTCGATTTTAAGACCATCGTCTTCGGTCCTAAAAGTTCCACGAAATCCTCCTTGAAGCACCGTCCTTTTTTGGTGGCAACTGACTCCTTATTTACGCGAAAGAGTCGCATTTAAACGACCGCAGGGCAACGTTCCCGATCGCGCCAGGATCTTCTTTGTCCCGATGCGTTGCTCACGAAGAGAGAAAAGAGCAAAGATGTACCGAGACTGAGGTGCACTTAGCCTCACACGTGAATATGAATGTTCGTACACAGGTGAAATAAGCTTATATAGTTATATATGTTCAATAATAAACGCGATTAGTCATCTTTTTATTTATAGAATTAAAATAATTTTTTCGTAATAAAAATACCAGTAATCTTTGAACACTTAAAAAAAAAGATAAAACTTTCTGTAGAATTTAATTGTATTTTTCAATAATTACGAGTAAAAAATATAGATAAATAAATTTAATAAACCTCTATTTTATTTATTTACAAATATTAAAAGTTATATAAACTGTATAATTAAATATAATTATAAATCATGTATCACGCAATTTGGATTTATATAGATAGAATAGAAATCATTTTTCAGATTTCCAAACTTCTCGATTTGTCGAATGCGTTTTGTGTATCACTAAACATGAAATAAATCACTGTCACATATACGGTGGCGCACATTTGCTTTCGAAATGCGCGACGAAAGAATGAGAGAAACCATTGCGTTGTACCGGTATTTGCATTTTAAATACATCTCTCTGGAGAGCTCGAGACGACAAATGGACCGCTCGACGATCCACCGAGTCTTCCTGATTTCTTCACTTTGGCCACCACAGTTGTGTTGGCTTCCTCACCGGCAACGATTAACCTCCTCTCGCTGATTCTCGACGCGGGATTTAACGACCGGTGGTTTTTAGCATCATCGCGGGTGGTGGCTTTTTAATGCAACGTTAAAAGGCTCGAAAGGATTTGTTAAATACCTTTTCAACACCGAGACCGAAAGTGTTCGGAGAGTGGTATGGAAGAATGCAACGAGTACAGTTTTATCTTAAGTTTCGAGATAGCATATTTTGAATTGTATAAAAAATTTTTCAATTTTAAAACCATTAAAATCAATATTTTTATATCACTAATTCTTTTATATTTAAATATTTATTTAATTTATCTATTTTAATTAATTTTATTTATTACTAATTAGTTAATTAATTTAATAAAATTATTTGCCTTTAGTAAAATTGATCTATTCAATTTTTGTTTTTATTGCATCTGAAGTAAAATTATGTCTACACTTTTTCTTATCCGATATATATGTATCACGTATATATGTATATCTTATTTTTTACGCTCATATAAATGTGATGAGTTTGTGCATATCAAAGTCAAGCGGAAGATGCTTACACGTTTCTGGATATTTGTTGAAAGTTGGAATAGATTTGCACAACCGTACCGCAAACCACAAAATACCAACTGTAATGTTAATTTTCTCGCGCTGAACTAAACAATAACGGCATTTTTGTTTAAAAGCTATTCCAGATTGTGTCGTAACAAAACCATACAATACGATTGCTAAAACTGAGAGAAACTCGGAACTTATGACGGAATCAATATTAAAAATGGAAAAAGATCGCTTCCTCTGCTCATAATACTAAACATACGTACAGAGTAGGTACTAAAGGATGTTTCATTACAAGCGGATGTATTGTCACGAGCGACATTTAACGTACACTGACCTGAAACGCGAGCCGTTCCCGAAGGTTCATCGTACCTATTTGCGATTACTAACTTCATTGTCCGTTTAGATTGATTGTGAATCTGATCCTCTTTCGATTAGATACATCAAACGTATACACACGCACACGTAGATATCTGTATAACATATGTTCAGTGTATAATTCATTTTGCGAATAAAACTGATCTTACATATAGTACTTAAATTTTTTCTGTATTTTATATTAATATAACTTTTTAGTGGTATTAAAATTTTGTTATAAATATTATTGAAAAAAATATTTTACAAGACTTTATTAAAACTTTGTTGCGTATATTACTAAAAAAGATCTTAAAAGCTTTATTAAGATTTTTTTTATCTTAGTGCTATTCACCAAATTGCATTAGACAAATAATATAAAGAATTAAGTGTCGCAAGAAACATATAAAATAGTTGTATATTTTTTTGCGACCATTCAGGATAGAAATCGTTGAGAGATTTATACGGATTCTTCTTGAATGGGTCTTGAAAGATTCGAATCGCTATTGTGTGAATTGCAGTTAATGTGATCGCGTGCGTGTACTTAATCAGAATCCATTAAGCACGATCGAATTCTGTCGATCTAACTTGTAGCACAAAAATACCGTCGGAATAGGTAACGAAAACGGATGCCGAGGGAATAGTAAGTTGAGCAACGTCTGAGGTTAACGAGGGCTCGTAATCGGCAGAAACGATGATCATTAAGTCGCGCATTTTTCTCGAAGCGACATTGCATATACATGCATATATAGTAGTTACTATACTATACTTAGAAAAATATGTAAAGTTAGAAATGGTGATGTTAAAATAAATCTTATTCGCTTTTATATTTAACATGTAACACAGAGGGGCCAGTGAACTTCAAAGTCAATCAAAGATATTTAAAAAATCTAATAAGTAAATATATACATAAGATAAATGCGATATTAGATTAAGATTAAGATTTAATTATATAACATAAAAAATAAATATGTCAAAACATAAATAACTAACGAGATCTTTTTTTAATTAACTAAAATTGCACGTCGTATCAATATAAATCCAATTTAGAGCTATTTAATCAAAGAGATTCAATATTTTACAACTCCACTTAGTTTCAACGTTTTATCAGACCAAGTCATTTCAATTTCCGCGGTCGTTGCTGATTAATACACATGACATTAAATACGCACGAGTACTTTGGCGCGTAAGTTATGCTCGTATTAAATATCTAATATCAAAAGTAAATTATAAAACAGTGCAATTAACAGAACGTCGGTGCGAGATCGGGTATATAGAAACAACGTGATAGAGAGGAATGATTTATGCGAAGAAACGCGAAGGGAGTCTCTCTCTCTCTCTCTCTCTCTCTCTCTCTCTCTCTCTCTCTCTCTCTCTCTCTCTCTCTCTCTCTTTCTCTTTCTCTTTTTCTCTCTCAATACTGGCGAACTCGGCAGTAAATGCACCTTTATCGGTATACAAGTCGAAGAAAAAGGAGCTATCGATATGCCGATAACAGCGATGCGTCACCTTATTGGGGGTCGACCTTTCATTACGAGCGGAATGGCTTGGTTCGCCAATAACAGATTAACGCCGCGCGTCGGTGTGTTAATCCGCCGCATGTTATACACCTCGCTGCGTAAAAGCGAACCTTAACATTATTGCGCGGGTTATTATATCCGTGCGTGTGTGCTTATTAATAAAATATTAGCGAAACGCGTTTACGTACTTTGCGATGCGCGAGCCATGATGTTAAATTGGAAAAATCGCTTTAAAACATCTGATCTTCCGGACGAGCCGTGAGTCGTGATGCCGCGCTTTTACTATTCTCTCTTTATATTCCTGCGTTATTCTTTGTACTGTTGCCACAAGATGTAACACGTGCGCATAAAACGTGACGAGAGCCTAAACAGACGCAATAAAATTCGGACTTT
This sequence comes from Temnothorax nylanderi, assembly GCF_030848795.1. Lineage (NCBI taxonomy): Eukaryota > Metazoa > Arthropoda > Insecta > Hymenoptera > Formicidae > Temnothorax > Temnothorax nylanderi. The sequence goes on from NW_027249129.1 coordinate 78,389, forward strand.
TGCAGTCGTACCGGCTGAGATTACGACCCTTTCTGTCTCTCCGTTCGACAATTAAGAAAGGCATTAATCACTTTAATTACTTGCCGACCAGGCCACGAGCGCACATATGTCCGGCTTAGCAGTAATGAATAATAAATACTACGATACCATCGATCATTCGACATATGTAGCAACGGGCTCAGAGCTCGTCTCCGATTGTAATTTGCTCGCCCATTAATCCCCCACTGGCATTAATAAAACTCAACGAAATTGCCGATCAAAAATTAAGATCTCGCGCATTATACACTACCGAGCACACCAAATATGGCGATAAGGTAATGTTTTTAAAAAATCTCTACTTGTAAGCATTTTATTACGCAAGTATAAACAACTTTTTTTAATTAAAGAGGAGTTCATGAAAACTGCAATTTTCATTAAGCAAGAATAATGATGTTTCATTGTAAGATAACTTTGTTAAGAGATTTCGAGACAATCGCAATTACAATCGAACTTGATCCGCTTCTGTTCTGATTAAGGATCCATTGGATGGAACGGAATACTGGATAAAACAGACGAAAAACGACAGCAGGTATAAACCCCAGTTTCTCATCCATTTCAGTTGCAACTAGTTTTATTGTCGTTTTACGGTAATGAAATGAGTAATGAAACACGATTTGCGCCAAAGGTCTTCTCATAGGCGAATTGAAAGCTCGGAGTTGGCGAGATGAAGCAAGGAGATTTACAGTGTTACGTGATTCCTTACACCCTATCCCTATTCCTCAGCTCTTCGTCCATTGTCTTACGCTTATTCTCGTTACGAGAATCGTGTCGATACGCTTTCGATACGTTTCCAAACAAATTGAATGTCTCAAGGTAAAAAGTGAAGAACGATTGTCGAAGAATCGAAACAATCGAGAGAAGAGAGTAGCCGTAAAAAATCTCGCGATTAATATAAAAGAGTCTTTACTTATAAATCCTCATTCGTGGATTTTAACGAGGCTAAATTAAGAAAATATATAGATATATAAATATATAAAACTTAAATAAAAAAATTAGTTCATGACAGTGTCAAACAATTAAAGTCGAAATATTACATAAGTAGAAATCGAGGTAGAAATATTCAAATTGTGGAACTATTGATATAATTCACGAAATGAATATCAAACATGATATTAGTTCTTTATAAAAAGATATGAAGCAAATCCCCTATATTGTCAATAGAATAATAGTCTCGATCAGTGCAATGAGACTTCCGGTACTTTTATTACACATATTTTTCTCGTCATCAAAATGATCTATGTATCGAATAACGCTAAAACTAGACGCTTATTATATCTTAAATTAATTTAAATATTGTATATAAAATACTTTCGTAATCAATTACAGCATAATACGTTGATACAAAACTTGGCGAAACACAGTGGCATTTGTTCAATGAAATAATTCCGAAGCTTATCCTTTAATCAGCGAAATACGAAAGCGCCAATTTGCACACGTCTTTAATGGAAAACGGTATAAGAAGGCGGAGCGGGAGATATTTAAAAAAAGAGAGGTAGAAGAGGACTTCGGCTGCGGTAATTAACTTCCGCCAATAAAGTGGCGGTTCATTTCGGGATCCAAATTAATTTCCTTGCTGCGATAACGACAGTATCTCCGCCCAAGTTCTTCCTGATCGATCGGATCGATTCTTATCGATGCGGGATAGTATTAATAAGAAACGATCGAAAGATTGTTTCAACTAAAATTGATCTCAGCGAACTCTTGGCAATTTATGCGAAAATGGGAAATCGTCATGACTTGCAATGTATATGCTAATCTCAAATTGTATCCATTATTTGTTCGTTACCTTTAAGGTATTAATTTTTATATACATTACTGTCGCTTTAATATTTAAGGTGACATTATAGTAAAACGTTATCCAAGTTATTCTTTCGTTACATTGAGATTTCTTAAAGATTAAACAAGTGTTATTTCATGATTATAGCTTTACAAATTTTCCTCAATACTTATTATTTTGCAACTTACATTTTCTTTATATCTATTTTCTTCAATGTATTATTTTATCATTAATATACATTATAATGGTATAACGTGGATTTCCTATATTCACAATTTGTATCTTACCGATTATTTCAATATCCGGAGATAAATGCTATTTTCAGATTCAAATATAAATTTTCTGCAACTCCATCGAACACCGTGGCCGAGAATCGAAGCAAATAAGCTGATCAAATATAGAAGATGTAGAAGAACGACGAAACCGGTGCCAATACTTCTCTTATCTCCATCTCTTCGGTAGCAGAACGAGCTTTCCAATGGATACGTGTACACACATACATGTTTATGCCAGCCTGTCTATCTGTCAAGTGCCCTTTTCTACCAGGTTTCACTCGTCATTCCGCTATTATCAGCTGGGATCTAGGATTGTCTCCCGCCTCTTTCGCCGTCACACGCCCGTTCGCCGCATGGGATAACGGTACATCGATATAGCGGCGGATCAGACGGATCGATGCCGTCGATGGTACAGGACCATATATCGTGTGTTCCCCGTGGAAGAAAATTATCGATCCCGGATGGACGTGGGGATCCTGACCGAGGCCGCGATTCCTGCTCGATCCGCCGATCCGTGGAATATCAATGACTCTGACCTCCACGGACGACAGTAAATTGGATGCCGTACCCTCGACTTGTAGTTGAACTGTACATCGTTACAGTGTGACGTATCAGATGATGTCCATCTTGTACTTTTTGTAAAAATCAAAACTTTGACGATGTTTAATATTAGTATTTCACGGTGACAAAAGTGTAATTAGAATGAAGGTGTTGGTTCACAAATTATAAAATTTTGAGACATTAATGTAATGAACTATTTTCTTATTTCCTTTTAGGAATTTTAATGTTTTGTTTTCGTAGTAGAACATAATACTTTTATTTACAGTGCGTAAGTTCATAGAAAAAAATTTATTTTTCTTATTTTTGTAGAGATTTTCTTATATCAGAGTAAGAGTTGATGCTTACGGCATTTATCGCGTGAGTATCGCGACTTGGCCGTACAGTGCAAGCGACACAAGACACTGCAAGTGCACAAAGACAGTGAATACACAAAGTGCAGGCTTGGATATGCAGAATCCTGCTCGTTCTGCGACTTTATAACTTCTTTCTCCTCCGTCTTCCCGGTTTTCTTCTTCTTCCTCTTCGTTGTTTTGCGATGCACGCCACGGAGTGCCACGATGGGCGTAGAACTTGGCGACAGTTTGAGATAAATAACGCCGCGGGACAGGACAATGTGTCCGGTGTCGTTGTACCTTCGCTTTCGTATCCTGTGAATCCGGCTTGAGCGCGTTGCCTGCGGTATATGCGTTAAACTTTGCGCGCCGTGACCGCACAACAGGCGAGAAACTGGTGTTACATCATCCCCAGTCGCATCAACGATAGTATACGGAAATTGGAAGGACGACTGAGAAAAAATACAGTTCTCGATGAACTTGGTTCATGAACTTCAAAAATTGAATTCTTGATCAGCTAAAGTGTTTTCACAGAATACTTGGAGGCAATTGTAGTCGCCATATAAATATAAAGTTGCAAAACAAAACAATAATGCTCCCCGCCGAGCCCTCGCCTCGCCTCTCTCTCGCGGTCCATTCAAAGTCATCTCAGGTTGAAGCTTCTCCCCCTCGCCGAAGACATCGTGTCGAAAGCACTCCCGATTCGTTCTGGATTCGTTGGCAGCCCCGGTTTACGATCGCGACTCTCCTCCACGAAGGCGGGAAGAGAGGTCGCGCCGGCGCGACCTAAGCTGAAAGCGGGCGCAAAGGAAACCATCCTCTATGGGGAATGGTACCATCGGCGGCGGGGCTTAGGGACTGCATTTAAAGCCGCATTTGTATGCGACCCCGTGCACTTTCTTGCACATGCACGCACGCACGCACGCACGTATGCACGCATGTCGATCCCGTTGTACCCTTAAATTGGCTATTTCCACGACAGGAGGGAACGAGGAGGGGACGAACGCGAGCGAAAGAGCCGGCACCAGTCACCGGCGAAGGGAATTCGTCCCATAGAAATCAGGCTGCCCTTTGTCAGCGTCAGAACGGACGTAATTCCATTGGCCGCGGTTCGTCGACTCGCGAAGGCCAATTTCCTCGTCACAATGATGCGTCGGTTTCGAATGGAGCCGGCGAAAAGCGCGCTTCGTCGAAAAGTTGGGATTCCAACACGCGCGCGAATGGTCGCGAGATGTATTCAAACAGGTGTTCATCGCTAACACAATAGTGAACTCGGAACAAGGATCAGCTTTATGAATTTAAATGAGGTTGCTTGAAAATTCATACGAGACATAAAATATCATATGTCAAGTGGAACGAAGAATACGTTGGATGCAACAAAAAATAATTACGTATGAGATAATTCGATTCTAAAAAATTTAAATTCTCAGCCACGAGCATTTATATTAATAAAAATATTATTAAAAATATAAATATAGGTATATAGATATTATTAACACAATTGTGTCGTATTAATGAGGACTATGAGGAGTATCTCTATAGGAAATGTTTTATATACTTGTGGAAGAATAATTTTATTCACGTCACTTGAACGCTATAATTCGTCTCACTTATAAGGCCAGTATTCATTTCGAACTTTTTCCACCGTCGAAGAACTCCTGCCGGTAGTGCACTGTCGAACGGAAAAAAACGCAGGAAGAAGTAACGAGCGGAGGAACATGCAGAAGAGACACGTTATCCAGAAGGCGCGGTGTGTCCGTCTCGTTCATGGCGACCATATATCACGAGTGCTCCGAGGCAAAACACAAGACATCGTTGGACCACGTGCACGTACGCAGGCCTTGCGGGCACGCACTCACACACACACGTGTGTACGGTCCTATGACGTCGCCGAGGTTCCTGATGACGATTTCAAGAGTGACTGATGCCCGGACGAAGAAGACGCGCTACAGGGATGGAGGATGGCGTCTTGCTGAGAGACAATCCGGCTTGTTAGCAACGAAACAGCTCGAGATGCTCTTACTTCGCGATCTTTCCCCCTTCTCGTTACTTCGGAGCTTTTGTTCGCTACGTTTCGTTGTTACTTTAGTTATTTTAATGAAATTTGAGTCTTATGCTCGACAAATCATATAAAATGTGAAGCTGTATAAGTTTAGTAAAATCGATGGAAAATTCAATAGAAAAATAAAATTTGTTCACAGCATCCTATCTGTTATTACGATAACTTCTTTAGATCATTTCTTTTTCTCTCTAGTAGTAATATTTTTTATACAGATAACTGTTTAAATAGAAATCGAAAAGTGGTATCATTAATTACGGTAATCAAACTCGTAATAATCGCGGTTGATTCAGAGAAAAAAAATTTTTTTTTCACTCTCAAACCTGAAAATTCTATCTTCAAGACCCATCTTTTTTTCATCAGTTTTACCGGATAAGGGACCAATTATCTGGACCACTTTAGATACCGCCTTTCTAGAACTTCTCCTTCTAGTTTTGACGAAACTGGACAAAGAGGAATGAGAGATAGAGGTAGATAAAGAGAAGTGGAAGAAGGCAGGCCGGTTGTGAGGGGATGAGAAGCTGAAGAAAGGACTTGTGAGCGCAGATCAAGCGGATAAAGTCCGCCGGAAGACTTAGCGGGCGTGTTGGATAAGTACAGATAGAATCTTGGCGGGCCTTCTCGACACTTTTACGTATACCGCACCGTATTTATGTAACTGTTCCCGCAAATACGTCAACAATCCCGTATTGCCCGAAGTCACGGAAGCTTTTGTTGTCTTCTACTGAAAGTACAATTCGTCAAGTATGTAAAAAGTAACGAAGTGCTAAATAAATAAATGAATAAAGTAACGACTGATCTTCTTGTTATTTACAAGTAACGAAATTACATATTCATTAATGATATAAGTTCTTAATTGTTATATTAATATAAATTAAATTGGGGGTGTAGGACCGTGCAGGCAAAGTCTTGTATGTTCAGAATCAGCGTGGCTAACATCAGGCATAAATCAGACACATTATTCGGCAGGGCAATGTCCTAAAATCACGGCTGGCATTGTTCCTCAAGCTGCGCGATAAAAATGGCATCGACGTCTTTCGACGGTGGAATGATGAAGCGGCCGAAGATCCGAACACGCGCGCGGAGCAACGCGGAAGAAAAAGAAAATGGTGATGTCCGTGCAAAAGAGCATTCAAAAGGGCCTGGACAATAAATGCGCGCGTCTCCTTCACCCCGGGAGGGTGCCGTCACTCCTGACAGTTGGCGCATCCACCTCTGCTTCGACAACTAACTTGCTGTCTTTCTTGCTGACCGGAAAGAAACAAAAGCATACCCGCGAGGCGGACTATGCCCACTTAATTAGTCCGACTAAACTTCGCCAAAAGAAGTCTCGCTCACGACAAGCGAGTCTCAAACGGACAATCGCGCGAGGTTCTCGAACGCGAGAGTCAATATGTCAATTGAAGAGGTTTCTTTCAACTGGAGATAATGCTAGTATTGTTCACGAAATACATAGATCTCGCCGGTGTATCGTATGAAAACCGCAAATATAATAAGCATTTCGCAACTACGACATAATTTAATAAACTGACTATAATAAGATTGTGAATAAAATAACATTAAAAAACCGTAAAATGAATATATTTAAATAATGTAAGTCAATAATGTCGATTTCTCCAACAAATCAATCGATTTATCTCCATTGTAAATAGAGTTCTTTGTTAATGAAGTCTATTTGCGAAAGTTCTAGATTCTTGGAAAACAGAAGGAGCGCGGTTGAATCTTGCCGCGAGAGAAAAAGAGACGAGAAGAGAATGCGACGTAGAATAAGGGCTGGAAAGATAACAGAACGTAGCCATTGTCCCTTCCGCGACAATGCAAGGCTGCTGGATCGTACCGAGAGCAATCTACATCTTCAGTAATGTATCATACGAATCCCCGCGCGTGTCCAACGACAGAACTCCTACTTCTTCGAGGTACGCAGCGTAAACGTGTGTGCGTGTGCACGTACGCGTGTGCGTGTGTACATGTGTATCCGTGTACGCTGGGTGTATCAAGCTGCGAATATTGAGATATCTCCCTCGTTGGTCCAAGGGTAACAAATCTTCCGCGATGCGATGCGCCGTCGTAAAAGGAATGGCACGAGAACGAGAGACAGAGTCGAAAGGAAAAAGAAAAACTCGCAGATTGCGCGTGACAGTAAAATATGTCTCGATTACGATTCGGCTCTGCGGAGCTTTTTACACCTTTTTCAATGGTATCTGTCGACGATCGATTGTCTCTAGATCGCCGATATACAGAGTGAGATCTGAGAAACGCGAATAAAGATACAGTTGTTTTAATTTCGCTTCGACAAAAGTCATAGCGAAAAGTGGAAACTGAACGCCTTTAAGCGAATATCTTTGGAGATTCCGAGAGGAACGTACTGCCCGAGGAAGAAGTCTACCACTCGTCTCGCGAATTCCTGTTTCGTGTGAACACCTGGAAGTGTACGAGCGCGTGATGGCGTGGCGGATAACATTGTTTCGCGTTGTGTTAGAGTGTTTGCGCGGCGATTTGTAATGCCTTCCTGCGCGACGCCGGCTTTATGTCATCTTCATTCGCACAACAAACTAGTCGGTTGGTATAGCTAGAACATCGCGAAGAGAATAAGTCTGATTGGGAGTTACGACAGAAATGTACGTCACAAAATCATTTTGAAATTTTAATAACTTATGACAAGAATTTACTTGGAATTATTGCGAGAGTTTTAAGTTTAACTGAACACAGCGCTATTTTTGCGATATAAATGCCGTTCTCAAGTTTTAACTATTTCGGTGATAATCGCTCCACGAATGTTACGTTAATTCGTTTTCATATCCTTTGCAGTGTTTTATACTAAGTTTTGAGAAATTATTCGTGTCGTTTCATTATGATCGATAAGACTTATTAAACTTATGTCGAGGTCTGGAGCAGATAGTACGGACTTATTTAAGGTCACTCGAATCTTTCTCGTTGAAACATCAAACAACCAGTTGCAAGTCAGAGAACTCACGTCGTCATTGCATACTGATAGTCGACACAAACGGTCGTGTGTGCAATTTAACGATTGTCAGTTGAAAGGACCGACTCATTACATTCCTGGGTTGTTTAATAGCGAGTTGATGTAATCCGCAGCATATCGCTCGCCGCGCTACCGATTTATTAATCCGCATTTTTCAGGACTGCAGCCTACGAAGTGCGCGTCGCGTGAACATTCATCAACCGAGAAGAAAGCCGGTACTATCAGATCGCCCGGTAGAAAATGCAATAGCGTCGTAATTGCTCTCGTATGTCAATGACACACTGGAAGATCTCATGCCACTCCTCCTCTTCATTATATACGCGGATGATCATAAACTTCGTGCGAGCATAATACGGCGGACACCTCCCGTGATATCCGCAATATGATGTGTCTGTATATGTCTAGCGAGGTCTTCCGAATCGCAATACAATAAGATCATGAGTAGTAGATAATAAAAATAATTAATTTAAAAACGTAATATTTAAATTTAAATAAAGCACAAACAAGTTAAGTGTTGGTTTAAAACGATCAATGAGAATATTTGATAAATGAGAATAAAAGAAATTAAGAATGATATATCGATTATCACTATAAATATTTTTATTAAAGTTGAAATTTAATTGAGATTTCATTCCTAAGAGTTAGATGTAACTTGAGCTATTTAAGAGTGCAAATGTGACTTTTTTGTTCCAAAGAATATCACGAATGTTCAGTGATCCATCAAGCGTTTAACTTGATTCAGAAAAATAACGACATTTCGCGATGGTCGTGATCCAGATCTAATTTCTCTTCCCGACGGAGGAGAAAAGCTTCTCTCATTACGCGCCGCGCAACGCGAAACAGAGATGAGATGCGGTGGAGCTGCGCCAACGACAATTACAAAGGCCAGATATAATACGTGCAAAACACCGATGCTGCGGGTCCGTCGTGCAAAATTCTGAATGCCCAAGTATCCTCTTTCCTCGAACCTCTTAGCGCTACTTAGCGGATCCTTTTACGGGACAGCGGGCCTCCCGACAAGAAAGGGAGGCACGACGTACGGCTCGACGAAGGGTCGAAGCAAGAAGAGACGAAAAAGACGAGAAAGAGCACGAGGAGGCGCAGGACGAGGAGGAACGAGAAGGAAGAAGCGGGGGAGGGAAGGCGGAGGTGGAGTACCAAAATGGCGGAGTAAGCCGATGGACAAGATAAACCTTTGTGCCCGCACGGGGGCCCACGGGGGCCCACGGGGGCCTGGGGCAACGGATCCCGTCGTCTCGGTCTCATATTTCGCGAATCCCGCTATCATATTTTACTGCTCGCCCCCTTCCTCGTTCATCCCACCCGTCTACCTTGCCGAGGTCTATTCGAGGACCCGAAAGAGTTCCTAATTTTTTGTTATCTCACTTTTTCAGGTCCCCGATTTCCTCCGTTCTTTTCAGAGCACCTCTTCGACGTTGAAGAATTTCATTCGTCTGTCCGTTCTCTAATATAATAATTCTCGTGTATAAATAAGTAGTGCAATTCATTTTTTTTTACTACAATTTTCTATTAAAAATAAATACGTGTATTAAATAATTTTCAAAATATTAATATTAATTTAAAAAAAAGCGTAATTCTAATCATTAAGTTTTGTTGTAAGATTTTATTGTGTAATACTAAAAAATCCTAATAAATTATCTTCAGATGTCAAAAATAGATTATAAAGATGATTATATCGCTCAGCATATAAAAAGCTTTATCAAAGAACATTGTGATACGAGACATGTTTCCTTAATTAGATGATACCTTTTGACAATTCTTTCCACAGATTTATCGCCAGAGTAACGTGCATAATGATTACGTGAATAACGGAACAAGGACGAAGGACTTTCCTTTGCCAAAGATTACGCGAAATGCAAATTAATGTCATCAATTAACGGCGCAAAGGGAATGAGAGAGTAAAAAAGAAAAAAGCGAAATCGCATTCAAGCGTTCGTAATCAATGGCCGCTGTTTTCGCATCTCAACTTTTCGTTTATCGCGTTTAGTGCTCCATTTGTCGCACCGCGGGAGCTCGCGAGTGCGCGAGGCACTCGCGTTGTTACAACGCCTGCCACCGTTGCTGAACCAATTATCATTGGCCGGTGGTACCAGAAGTGATGTTTGAAAAATTGACCTTGACCTCTTTCGCACGAACGATTAAAGTTCTAAGGGGCCAAGAAGAACGGAAATGCTTTGCGGAATAAATTTCGCTAGCAAATTAAACTACTAATTGTAAAGACATTTTCTAACGCTTCATTGTTTTTACGTATTTCAGGTAGGTTTTAGGTACAAAATAACTATGAAGACTTGCTATATTATTAAAAGAACATTAACAACTCCTATTTAACGATCGCTAGAAATCACACGCGAATCTATGAACAACGACGTTCCTCTTCGGCCATCATTTAACCCGCAATTATTTATATCCCTACTTATTGTTAATCGCCATTATCAATTTCCTTGAAAAAAAAAATTCACACTTGTGATTATAAATAAATGCGAAGTTGAAACTTCAAATCCTCGATTATCCCAACGAGATATCCTCTGGCGTTCGCGCGATTCCATGATCTCGGCGGTGACGCGCGGTGCATTCGCTGTCGATTATATCGATTATCGATCGTGCGGATCTCTCGCGGCTTTACGTCCGAGCCCTTAAGGGGCCCGATCCCTTAACGGACCGAGGGATAGATCGCGTCGTTCCGCCGGCGTCAAACAATTAAGGCTGACTTACGCGCGCCGACGTTAAAAGAGTAAACGAGTTGCCGGTCGCTGCCCTCCCGCCACGGCTCTTGTGTGTATCAGATAATACAAGCCGCGGCGCACTGTCATCTCGGAAGAATTTACAGACGACATAGTGCGGGCCTCGGGGCCCGGGGTCCGGGGTCCCCTGTGCTACGTGGCGCGGCGGCAACTGGCCGGCTATCGCGCGCGGCGGATCGCGTCTTTTCGCGCGTCTCGCATCTCGCATCTTCCGCAATTTCCCGCGAAAATGCGTCTCACAATCAGTCTTGACCGCGAAAACGTTGACACTTCGAAACAAAGGCTATCAAAGCGTCTTTATAAAATCCGAAACTTAATTGAAAGTTTATAATCGAAATGATCTAATTCCTTTTCTTGCAGGAAAACTTTTTTCTCATGAAAAATTTTTATGTGAAAAGACGAAAGACGTAATAAGACCAAAGAAGTTTACTTATACGTTTGAAATTGACAAAAAGCTTTTTTTCTCACTATAAACTCTTTTTACTACTATTAGTGTTGTTAAGTTTCAGCTGTGATTTAAAACTGATTATATTTTTGGCTGGCTATCTTCTTCTTGTCGAAACAATGACGCGATCATTACCATAAGGATATATAAACTTTCCAACGAAAGAAACCACTTTTACAAAAACATCTCACGTGAAAACATAAAAAACCCATTTCGAGCGACAGGACCGCGAAAATAAATGATCCGTGTTTGAGGGAAGCCGGCACTTCCGAACGTAATTACAACTTTCACGACAGACCTTGTATGAAACCATCAAAAAGCATGCGGAACGATGGAAATATGTGCAATATAGCAACCGATATACATATAGAAGTTACTTGCACGGAATATAAACGACAACAACAATTCGAAAAGAAATTACCATCGTGAAAGTGACCGAAGTGTATTTTCGATCGTGACACGTTCATGGTCACGCAAGGAAGTAAAGGGAATTACGCGGTGTCCTTTTTAGGACGTGCGAAGAGATGTATCGCTGTTCTCTCTGAGAGAAAAGTGCGGGACATGCGACATCAAAGGGACACGTAATCATCCGCAAGATACCGTGAGATGAATTATAGAGAGCGATGTACTTACCAGGCATGCAGACGCATCGAAAGGTCCCAGGATCGTCCAAGCAGGAACCGTCGTTCTGACACGGATGCGACTCGCACTCGTTCACATTCGTCTCACATCGCGGACCCGTGAATCCTTGCGTACAGTTGCACGCGAAGGATCCGGGCGTGTTCACACAGATACCGTCGTGCTCGCAAGGAGAGCCTGCAATAAATAAGAAAAGAAAGATTTCGTCATTGAAAATCAGTCAAAATATCTGAAGAGTCGGATTAAAATATACAGATAGATTATTTGGAATTTATTTAATTTATTTTAAGAATAAATTATTTTGATAAGAAGTATAATTTTGGTTGTCAAGTTATATAAAGTAAAAAAAAAGTATCGACAGAAAATTATTTAACGCAACGCAAGAATCTTATGCAGTCATTCAGCACCGAGTAATTTAACGCTTGATACAAAGCAGACCTCTGTGACACATTCCGATCCGTTCTACTTCGATATATGGTGGATAATTGACGCCACGAAATTCCAAAAGGGGAGCTTCGCCGTTGCATCTCTGCGGGGTTCTTCAGTGAAAGTTCATCCGGTTTCGGTATTGAGACACACTTACGGAGTACCATTTCGAGTGAAACTTTTTCCCGTTCTTTTGCGGTGAGACCGAGATAAGGGAAGGCGAGGTACTGGGACGACTTTTCGTGCCGATACTTACTGATGATTTAAACCGTGGCAAAGCGGCGCACATGGCTCGCATAATAATTAATAACTGAATACGGCTTTAAGAGTCGACTCGATATAGCGCATTTCTACCGCTGGACCAGCTTACGAGCAAACGTACGCCGCGGATAGTGCTCCTTAATTGGCAAACTCGCCGGCACTTTTTAGATGCCGCCATTAGAGCGGGAGAGAGAAGGGAGAGAGGAGAGAATACTTCTCCTATACCCGGCTAACTCGACCATAAGAAGGAGTATGCTGGTAGAGCATTCTTGAAGCCCTGACGACGACAATTCGTTTAAAGGAGATCGCGTTTTGCCCGCGGAACCCCTCTTTTCTCGGAGATACGTATAGCCCTCTCTAATTGCAACGAGATAATTGCTACGGATGCAGTTACCTACTCGGTGTGTCTTACCAAATGAGAGCTTCATTAGAAATTTTCTCTCTCTATCTTCCTCATTTCTATACGCAATGGAATTTTGCACTTCAACTATATTGAATTAATTTTACTTACTATATTGTATGTTATTCGTACATGAAAAGAACAGTTTAAAATATCTAAAAATTTAGCTATAAGATACAAATTTAAAAATAATTATATTGGGGACGCTCAGACTCCTAGAAAGTTACTAGAATGTCAAAACTTTTTGTAATTATCATGCTTCAAGCATTCTATGTAATTATTTTGATGATCCAACATAATTATTTTTAGATCTGTATCTGGCCTAATTTTTATACACTTCAGCAGAATCATTCTTTCCATATATCGTATGATAATTAAAGCTAAGATCTGTACTACTAATAATTATAATTTTTACTATACAAAATTATTGATACTCGATGTCACAGAATTAGTAATAATACATATATTATATTATATATTATTATATATACAATTTATATTATTATGTAATATTAATATTTTAAGCATATAGATGTACAGATCAAAATAGATACAAAAACAAATAAATATAAATATATACAGTTAGATATAAATAAATAAAATGCATAGATATTTGTATAGATAAATGTATAGCTATAATACGTGCATTAGAGTTTGTATTTATTAATCAGCTTTCATTTTGCCAATATCTATTTTAGCATAAGGACAATAAAGCATGCAAATGTTGTTGTTTTTTTTTCCAATAATGCCAGTGCAATTCTCGAAGCAACGTACACGATTAGCTGCAAGTGCCGTGACACATACCGGCTTTTCTCGTCGGTATAGTTGAGAGTACGCACGAGTTTGTAAAGAGGCGTTTTGCTTCAGTCGCATACCGCACTTGTGTATTTCGCCAACGGTTTTTCCGACCCGGCGGTGTAATTACTGTCGCGTAACGGACAAGGGCGATGAAAGAGAGAACCGAGGGAAATGGCGCGACGGAAAGAAACGTATACGTACGTTTACTCGCGGCAGTAAGAAACGCATTGCTGCACCGTGTTTCGCGATCGGGTGACGTGACGGTAGGAGAGATGACGAATCGCTCTCCGAGAATGCCACGTACTGTATAGTCGCGAGCTACAGAATTAGCGTTAAAAAGCCATCAGCATATATAGGCACTCGAAAGCGGCGGTGAGATTCACTCGCCGAGTCACCAATATTTGCAAGTATTATTTCACTAAACGCCATTGAAATAACTCAAACTTTTTTTGCGATAAAAGCGTTTCGTATTAATATAACGCTTTGCAAATAATTCCAACTTTGTGTTAGGAATTTTTGTGTAATAGATAAAAATTTCCGATTTTAGAAAATTGTTATGTCGCTTTTCGGCAATTAATGCAGAATTCTTAAAATCCTCAATTACGTTTGGATTTTACGCAACTTTTACACATTTCCCAGATTCTCCAGGGAAACAACGCGGCATAATTGGTCCGGTTGCAGTACGCCGCGAGGTGCAGTTTGCAAGTGGCGTTGCACCGCCACCAGGCAAGATTCCCCGCGCTCGGTTGCATCAAGCTCATCCGAAGAGGCTTCTTGCTCTCTTGCCGGGAGCCCAAGCTCCCTTCGCTTAAAGAACTTAATCTACCAGAAAATATGCAATCTAGATAATAACAGAGCCCCGGCTCGGGCGCGAGATCATTATGGTTGTTATTAAACTTAAAATAACAATTTAGCGTTTAATTAGATTCGTTCATGGGGGCCCCGCGCCGCGGGGGCGCCCCTCCGGGGAAACTGCGCTTCTGTGGTGCACGGACAACGCCGCCGACTCGGGGGCCCACTCCAGCCTTCTCGCTCCTCCTTCGACGCGACTTCCGGCAAAATCTCATTATACCTGGCGCGCTGTCGTCGTGCGTCAACCACGTCGTCGAATCGCTGCTCTCGTGATTTGCGCTTTTTGCGCTGTAAACTGTAGCTCCGGTAACGTTGAAACCATTTTAATTTTCGAGGCTTCGTATTTTTTAATAATATACCGCACATAACGTAACTATTAAGTAGTGGATGTGCGTAAGAGATAGATTATATAAGAGAGTCAAAAATTTAAGTTTTTTTATACATACATTTAGATTTATATATACATATAGTTATAATTACCGAAAACATGAAAGTTCCCTACAATTATGGATTCTTCACGAAAATTTGATCGAGGATGTCTATTTTACAATTTTTTTGTAATATAAAAAAGAAAATGTAAAATAAAAAATGTCCGAGAAGACGATTAAGATTGTCATACTTAGTAATCAGCATTCAAAATTTTAATATAGCAATTTATTCTTGTTGAGAAAATGCAAACAGGACTTTCGATACGATTTATGCATATCACCAACAGGGATTGCTTCAGATAATACCGACCAAATTTCGATGTAACAATGGCCTTTGTTTAGCTAATAGGTACTAACGTACGGTTACAGTTCCTGGGCAGCTTAATGTCGGCACCAAAAGCAAGCACGAGAAAACGAAAATAAAGAACAACCGTGACGGAAGGTTTCGTTACGCGTTACCGTAGGTATTTACATTTGCACGCAGTCATTATAATACTATTATCGCATCTATATTATGTTAAACAAAAGAGACAATTGATTCCCAGTCATTCATTGTTCAAAAGTGAAAAGAAGTGATACGTAACTTTTAAATAAAAAATATAGAATATTAAAAAAAATGCAAGGAATATTACATTCATATGTTTGCTAAGCCGGATTCTTCCCCGATTCGTTTTCGAGAGGAGTGTAAAAAGTTCTCGTGACATCCTGACCGGTGTCACCTTCGCACGATGAAGGATTTCAAGTTCTCCGGAGCAGACTAGGTGGTGTAATTCAACACCAAACGAGACGGCTGACCGCAGTTATATGTAAAACCTCGTCTGAGATTTTTAGAAATTCGAAGTAAATATGTATAAACTGCAGGTAGAAAAGAGGAAGGCAGATGGTGATGATGATCACATGAATTATAAATAAAGAAACATTATACTGACCGGAATGAAACGAAATATCACGATTCAGCAAAATAAGTAAAGGCATATGACATTATTATATAAATAAAATAAGCATTATTGTATAAATATATAATAAAAATTAATACATTCTATATTAGATGTCTTGAAGGTGTAAGACGATATAAAGCATAAATTATCATAAAAGGATTTCGTCTTTGAGCTTAAATAAATCTCCTGTTTGCCAGAGCAAGATTCCGAAAACTGAATAATTAAAAGACAATTGTGCGAGAAGAGGAAAAGAGATACAAGCAAGGAGATTTCCCTAACAATTATTGTATTATTTTCGACCACTATCTCGATTCCGGAGCAAACGCTTTGGAGAGCATTAAGAAATTTTCTACGGTCTCGTCACGAGTCACAAACGTTTGGGCGCTATTTAAGTTATTACTCCGAGAATAAGTGCGACCATGGGCATCAAAGAGTAGGCGATAAGTGAACGTACTCCCCGTATACCACAGCTTCAAAAAAAGAATGTAGATCGCGATCGCGAGAACAGCGCAGCCACTGGGCAGAACGATCATCGAAATATTCACCTTGACGCCGAGCAGCCGATAATTATGCCCGGTGGCCATTAATAAACTAATCCTCGAGGATTTCTTACCGACCATCCGGAGCAAAGAGCCCTGTCGTTTTATCAGTGTTCAGAATCTCCGAGTGCCCAGGGCAATCGTCAGAGGAAGAGACGGATGAGACAGGGTGTGGAGGGTGTGGAGGGTGTGGAGGGTGTGGAGGGTGTGGAGGAGAGACAGGCCGATCTACAGAGTTTAATGACTTGTGGTATCAAACGGCCGGGAGGAGAAAAAAGGGGGATAAATGAGATGAGATGGGCCCGAAGTCCGGGCTAATCACCGGCGATATTAATGCGCGATATATAAAGAATGCGGCGAAAAGCACATTTGAGTTTGGTAAATTGCTGACGCTTCTCGGTCTCGAATGGTAAAAAAACGCGCGATGGTGCGTCAAGCGTTAATTAAATCATCTGTTGTCGAATGTGCATGTATAGAATCTATCTATAAATCATTATTGAAGAATAAATTCATATTTCGATGAATAATGATTGCATTTATGCGGATTTCACTTAAATTGATTTCGTATGCATTTTAGCTTCTGATTACAAATCGAAATTTATAAAATAGCAATATTATAATATATAAATAGAGATGCTACGTAGTAAACAAATTTTTCTATTTCTTCTGAATATTCTCAGAGTTACAATTTTTTTTTTGAAGAATCGAGAGCGGAAGGAATAAATCGATTTCTATGATGACACCGTTTAATCGCAAAGTTGATAAGTGAAAATTCGCACGCATGAAAGAACCAGCATTATATGGCCAAGGGGTAGTTCGCCCTTCATCATCGTGCATGGCACGGAGGTGACAAAGAGTCATGGCCGTACGGTAATTTACCGATAATTTCTCGAATCGCGTCCTTCGCACAGAAGTGAGTAATCGTACGCCCCCGAAGCCAAAGGCAGCCGAAGGTCTCCGCGAGAGAGGATTGCGGGAGAGAAGTGATCCTTCTCGGGGAAAGGGGAGCTGTCTTTGAGTAATGTCTTCCTAATTACGATGCCCCGTGCAAAACGTGGAACGCGACGCCGTTCACCGTCGTCGGGCAGATGAAGGGGAACGCGGACGATCGTAGAAAAACGCGAATTCTCTAATTCATCGCCCGGTTCGTAGACGTACAAAAAATGCCTAACGGTCGAAACGAAGCACCTGGTATATTTCAAGCGTAGTCAGGCCAATGAATGAACGCTATCAGCCACGAGAATAATTCATAGGGATGATAAATAACACTGGTACACGCGATACAGCGCATTTTTAACATCTATTTTTATAAGTTACACCTAACGTAATAAATGTATATATAAAATTCTTAAAAAAAAAACTTGAAAAAGTCACATAATATTGACATATATTTTAAACTTGAATATATATTAAGAGAACACATGTGTGAAAAAAGATTAAACATACATTAAATAATGTGTTGAAACATAAATTAGCATTTTAGATGAATTAAAGAGAGTTATTTTAGATTGCCCTGTTTCTACATGGTAATTATTACGGAATGACGATTATCATCTACGTACAAGGCACGCTTTCGAAGTGTGCGGCAATCAACGCGAGGCGAACCGAGTCAATTGTTAACGCTCGCCACCGAAATCCAATTAATTCCATGACGGTTGATTAACGAACAGCTACTAATGCGAGGAGGAAATCCACTGCCCCGCGTGCAACGCGAGCGTTCGTTGCGAGCTGGTGGGGCGAGTCCGCCGAGGAAGAAAGCTCACGGACACACAAAAGACGTGCTTTCGATTATTAATGAAGTGTCTTTGTCCGTAGCGAAACGTATTAACCGCCGTGTTCCGCTACGGGCGGTGCTGCGTATTTATTATGGTGCCGGGAACGAAGGCGATTTTTCTACTTGAAGCCGTTTTCAGTTTGCTCCATCGTGTCCTCCGTCTACGTTTTAAATGAGTTCGCATTCCCATCATCAGCCCATTTACGGCCGCGGCAATTCACGATAATCTGTAATATGTTCATTTAATCGCAATTTCAATTATTCGTGCGATATCCCGCGATTGTAGGCTCTCCATGTTTTGCCTTCCGCATTCTTACTCGTGAATATCTCGCATATTGAATCGGTAAAGAGCCGACTTTGCTACGCAGATATCTTCTGCGTAGCAAAGTTATATTTTAATATTACTTGCAAGAACGTTATATTTTAATATTGCATTAATTACTCACAAAATCGAGCATAATTTTGTTCATTCAGAATTTGTCAGTGGATTATAAATTATAATTTAACCTTCCTGTATTTTCCTATATATTTCCTGCATTTTTCACCTATATATTATGTTTTATATTACAACGTACAGACACACGTACAGAATTTCGTTTCTGTTTCTTAGTCGATAATGTTTGAAACTGACAGAATCCCGATTTGCGGTGAGAACCGAATCAAATCTTCACAGATGATATCGATAAGGCTCGCGCGTGTACACGTGTGTACACATCAAGGAAATCAGCGAGGTGTGTGGCCCCATGCCGCGCTCGAGTCTTGGCCGGACTATTAATTAACCCGCGAACTACTGCCTGTCCACTGGTTAATTACAAACCCATTATCTACGTGTATCGCGTATATTGCCGAACGGCTCCTCAGTCTCCATGGTTTCGGGCTCGCAATGCAATCCTAACACGATGATGGATTTATTTACATCCGACGATTACATGTAAAACGTTAAGACGAAAGAAAAAAAGTTACGGAAAGTATCATATTATCAGACTATTATACATTGACAAATAATGCAATCTCGCATCTAACTATTATATTTCTCGAACTTATTTGCGTTGAAGCTTTCTAGACTTGGAAATTTTTCTCTCTATTACATTTATAGTAAAACTTTGTATTCGTCACGATATCGATACAACAATATCAGCAATTACAATCTAATGACGAAATATTGCGTACATACGCACGCATTTGATAAATATACAGTTTATTCAAAATGGCTGCTGTAAAGAAGGCTCAATAAATTCACGCATAACCATTAATTATCTCCGCACAATTATTAATAATCGTTGTCGTCTTGGCAGTGGGACTCCCTCGTGATACATCATGCGGGACCTACCAATCATAGGTCGCATATCACAGTTCTACGGTGCTAAGGAAAGAGGAACGGCTCCGAATGGCAAGTTTGCCCGGAGCTAAAGATCGAGAAAGGAAGAGAAAATTGGGTACATCGCGGTATGCTATTAAGAATCACTGTTCCCCCTGCGGACGTTCACGCGCGACGCGCTATATGTGTAACCGAATCGATATGTCACCTCGAGCAATGTGGAAATGATAAATTGGCATCTCTCGATCAAAATTCATATTTAAATTCGGCAATTTAAAATTCTCGTCGTTCTCGTACTTTCAACATGTATCTAGTAACTACCATGTTCTGTTACAAAGAATTTATTCCATTTGTACAAATTTTTAAATTTTGAAAGGCATAATAATCTTTATAGGTAAATTATAAATTCTCATAAAAATAACTCACTATTAATCATATCGATTTAATTGAAATTGATTTAATTAAATTTTTGAGTTGTTATGCAGGGAATATAAAAAAGTACTTATATATATTTCAATTATAATAAAATGAAATGAATAATATATAATTAGAAAGGAATTGCATTTTGTGATAATTGTTCATAATCGTATAGAACTTCGATGGTTTCAAATAATTTTAAAACAAACTTTCAGCAGAGGTGCACTTTTATTGGTATACCGCACTGCTACGAACGACCCATAACATGTGTCGATTAAAGCTTCCCGATGATAGATCGATCACAGAACTTGATGACGAGAACGTCGACGGGACGGCGTGATGAGAACGAGGACTCGGCACAATAAATAACGCGCGGATCTGGCGCCGAATTAATCGATCGTAATCGATCGATTCACCGTACGCCAATCTGCCCCGTGTGGGTTTTCAATTTGCACGGACCGTGGGGGCCTCCGTACACGCGGATTGCGCACATTAATCCAGCGATTACTATACTCGGGTCTCGCCGCGAGCGGATCTTGCCGTTATCTCACCTGAAAAATCTTTCGCGCGATATCGATTCCGACGCATCTTCAATTTCTTTCACCTTTAGCGATACTTCCGACTAACAACGTATCTATTTGCTACACCAAAACGGTACAGTAACTTTACGGTTGTGAATCACATTATTTAAATGTGTAATTTTTTTAAATAACTTACGATCACGGAAATTTAATTAAATTCTATATGGACACTACATCTAAATACCATTAAAATATTTAAAATATTTTTTATGTTATCTAATATTTTCTTGCACGATTAGAAAAATTTGTTTAACCCTATATTTTAATTGTGCTTTTAGTAGTTGGTAAAATATTTAGTAAAGTTTGATTGAATTAAGAAATTTTTTTCACATTTTATTTCTGGGCGCGCGCGGCTTTTACATAATCAATTCAGCATTAAGTAAAGTCACACCTAAGCACACTAATCTCTCAAAACGAAACAGAACGTAATGATCACTTCCACAAAAATTCGCTTCTTGTCAACTCGCTTGCGAATTGATCGATGATAGATAAAAATCGAAGCTATCGCTTGCCGTGATTACAAAGCTCATAACGGAACAACGTGCAATTCGGTTCCCGTTTTTAGTTACAAAGCCATTAATACGCTAACGAAAGATGCTAATAAATTAACCCTTCTCTTTTTTCTTTCGAAAGAAAAAGAGGAAGAAAGAATTGTTCGCGTGTCCTCCATTGACTGACAATTATCATACTGCCCACGCTAATGCAGCGATGTTAACACGCACAGATCGTTCGAGGTGGACAGGCAGCACACAGACGCACGAACGTACGTGATCAGAAGGAAATATTACGAAGCTCGATGACCTCTTCGAGCAGCAAGACCATCGGTCAATCTTGTCAACAACTCATTGAGATTTTCTTAATTGGAATAAAAAATTAAATTTGCACGCAAAAAAGGCGGATCGAAAAAAGTTATAGCATATAGAGAATTATTACACAGCATAGAAAATTATTTTTTCGTAGATCATACGTTTATTGCTCCCTATTAAACCGTAAATCCAATTAAACTGACGTCCATTTCAGATTTATGTCAGCGATTTTATCAATATTTGATTTGGCGATTCGATTTAAAACGTATGAAAATTTAATTTCAGCGAGAATTTTTACCGTTTCGGATAATTGTATTTTTAAACTGGGTATATGACGCAAAGATAAAATGCGACTTGTCGCTTCGATGATTCGCGAATTTTCTTCAACCGTCATTTGAACGTCGCGAGAGCAATTTATTACTTTCCAAGCGACTTTAATGCGAACTGGTCTTGCCGCGCGATAACATCTATCTGATAGCTATCCTCACGATGTTAGTTGCCCGATCGTGCGCAAACGCGCCGTTGACCAGCATTTCTGCGTTCTTGAATCGAGTCCGTCATTAATAACTATGCCGACCACCGAGACGCTCATTACTTTCGATTTAAACGGAGATTACTTTCAAAACGCGGATTAATAGTTAGTCGAAACGGATAAACCGAATGCGGATCGATTTAAAAGCGATTTCCGAAAGCAACATTAGTCGATTGATCCGGCGATCAACTAACTGATTCATTTCTACCGAATTTATTCCTGCATAATCAGTGGTATGTAATTATGGTGAACTTATAATTCGAAACTTTGCTCGCTTTGCACGAAAGTGTCACTCGACTGTTCACAATTTCATTTAGGTTAAGATTTACTTATACATTTAAGGAGAAAGATAAATGTACATAAATAGAGTTTTGCATCATAAAAAATATACACACACACAAAAGTGGAAAAAATTTGTATACAACTACGAGAAGTAATGCAAGAAAATATCAAACCTTGTGTGCACTCGTCAATGTCCTCGGAGCAGTCCAGTCCTTTATATCCGGTGGCGCAGGAGCAGGTGAAGGACCCGTTGATAGGGCTAGTGTCACAGATCGCGCCCTCATGACATGGATTCGACGTGCAGGCGTCATCGAGATGACAAAGCAGCCCTACGAAAAATAACCGTTCTTCCTTAAAAATCTCATATTTATTTTACTGTATCATTATTCTTTTCGTTATATAAAAGTTTTTAATTCGAAATCTAATTCTATGCGGTATTTTTTAGTAAAAATAAACAAATTTTCTTTTTGCTTTGCTGACAAATATTTCTGGTTGACAGTTTCGTAAGGTCCTAATATATCATAGTAAATAGGTCATAAAAGGGGCACGCCAAGTATTACAAATCCTCTTACAAATCTTTCATTCATCGATATAAAAATAATAATAATCTATAAAACGCGGAAAACGTATATATATAACTTACCGATTTCATCCGACAAACAATAAATTATACAGCTGTACAATTTATTATAAAACTAATTGAAAAAATTGCCAGCATCGTAAGCTAAGAAGGACAATATAAAATTGAGAAAGCTGACCGCGGCATGTAATTTTCCTTGGGAAGCGGATCGCGTGTGCGTCGAGACAAACTTTTCTTTACGAGGTCCCTCCAATAACGGTACCGAAGTCCTCGGGATATTCATATATAAACCAGAATAAATGCATGCAGATTATTGCAGATGCAAGAGCACACCCGCGACTAACTGTAAGTATATCTCTACTGAACTGAAAGGCACGCCTGAAGGCAACGCAAGAGGCAGCCATTACATGTTTGTATATTGCGTTGTGCACATCGCGTGCTCGTTAACTACTGTAAGCCCCTCTCTTTCTAATCGTCGAAAGTAGTGACTAGAATGCAGAATGTAACATAGTTTTTTCCTCTAAAGAATGTAGAAATTGAATGCATCATTGCATCGGCATATCTAGACACTCGATAGAATTATTCATTTATTTTGCAAAACAATTAGTAATCTCTCACGAATAATACCTCTCTTCGTTTATATCATTAACGGACTCTACGCGAAACGTCTGCGACTCGATGATCGTAGTCGCTCGGTATAGACGCTCGGGGACTTCCAGGAATGGCGACGATGTCTGGCCGCGCGCGAGAGGAATATACCTGTATTTGGCGATCGTCGCGCGAATCGATCTGAAAAGCGTTTTCTACTTCGACTACTTCGCGGCAGGGCGGCGGGATAGGGCGAGTAAGGACAGAAACTCGTTTCCAGTCGCCAAGGTCGGCACACGGCGAGAAGCCGAGACCCCGGGAGTCTTCGGAATCTCAAGATTCCGAGGGACCCGTTCTACGCTCTCTACGCAGTATACCGGCGCGCGGCGCATCATACCCGGCCGCATATGTGCGGCTGCACCTGCCGATCGGATCGCCGCGTTGCAGCGCGAGTCCTGTTCCCGACCATACTCGGTATCGAGTTAATCACCCTGCTCTCCTGCAAATACGCGCCGCGCGACCTCGCTAAACTAAACCGGAGAGAGACTCGGTTTCTTCCTCTCTCTCTCGAGACTTTCTGACTTCCGTTATATTTTTCAATTAAACGATATTACACGCTCACGACGATAAAATTCGTTCAAATTGAATGCAACGACCGTTCAATCGTTATGAGAAAAACGTATATCACTGATAAGGCGATGTAAAAAAATATCTCGTATACAAAAATGTTTGAAAAGTTTCAAGTAAATTGGTATTAAATGTTTCTACAGATAATAGGTGCTTTCCATTTACATCAAAACTCAGATAAATCTCACTTCTGTCTTTCTTCAACATGAATGTTGAAGAAAGACAGAAGTGAGATTTATCTGAGTTTTGATGTAAATGGAAAGCAACTATTGTCTATGTTTTAGCGAGTTTGTTAAATTTAATAAAAATCTTTCAAAATTACCTTGCGAATAAAGGTACGATTTTGTCATTTTAGCATAGTAAAATACGTATAAGTTCAAAAATATATGATTTTTAATATTGCTATTTTTATATGCATTATTTTGATTATTAGTTCTTCCGACTCGAAATATTCACAATTATTCACAATTATTTTAGCCATTCAAACATGTACCGAAACCACTCGGATCTCCGTTTATAGAAGACTATAGAAAACATTATCTTGATCATCTACAATTCTGCTTCTACCTCGCGCACATTTTTCGATCAACATTCTACGGAAGCTAACTCTCGACTTACCGGTCTTTCCATATGTGCACTGGCAATAGAAGCTGCCGACGCGATCGATGCAGGTTGCGCCGTTGAAGCAGGCCGCGCCTGCACAGTCATCGATGTTGACGCTGCAATCGGGCCCGGTCCAGCCGTTCACGCATATGCACGAGTAACTGCCATGCGAATTCGTGCATGTGGCCCCGTTGTGGCACAAGGACGGCCGTACCGAGCACTCGTCCACATCCAGCTCGCATTGCGTGCCCGTGAAGGCCGGTGGACACAGACAAGAATACTCGTTCACTCGGTCCATGCAGGTGGCACCATTTTGACAGAGGTTGCCCGGACAATCATCGATATTCTCCTCGCAACGATCGCCTCGGAATCCTGAAAGATAAAAAGATCGCGATACGTTATTTTACTATCAAAGCAAAATTAAAGATCATACATTGATATTAAATCTTGAAATAAGACTTCGAAATAAATAGTCAATATCACGATGCGCGTGAGATAGCATCGCGTACGCAAAAATAAAAAAAAATAAATTAATATTAAATATAATTACGTTGAAATTAATACGAATAAAAGGTACTAAGCAGCTTGTTAATAGTAATGACAAGCGACGTTTCAGATGCGTTATTATTTAAGTAATTAAGCTATCGACAACCGGATTGCACTGGTGAAACTCTCAATCGCTGTAATTAGCTTTTATTACCTACTCTCTATCTCGCATCCGCGACGCTCGAATGCATTTGCATAACTGCGATCGGTAGCGCTATTAATAATCGCGTCTGCGAATCGCGGCGATATTTTCTAACGGGACGATCGGACGACGGCAAAAAGAAACGACGTGCAGCGATCGCGATCGTTCTCGATACGCAGGCACGGCGTTCGTGGCATGGTTATAAAGGGAACTCATTACCGCAACACGTCGCGCCGGCGCGGCATGAAAAATCGAGACGCGCCGCGCCGGTGTCGGGCGTCGCTCGGTTTTACCACTTCTATGAATTTATGCTTCGATCGCGCGGCCGAGGCCAACCGAGTAAGAAGAGATCGCGGGCTGACACGCCGAAAGGATAAAAGCGATGAGCTTCGATAACCGTGAAATTGGCGCTCCGATGCGCCGGGACGGATTTCTTCCGGTCAAATCGCGCGAAGAAATATATAGTAAGCAAATAGAAGCGGAAACGCCTGAGACCGCGTCGTTATGTACGCGAACTTTTACGGTAAGATGCAATGCGCAGTTCCGTTATTTGCAGACAGTTTCACATTTTGCTATCGACCGTACGAGGAAATGCACGATGTAAAGTTTCCGGGTTGAGAAGCGTTCGGAAAGAACACTCTACGATCCCATAATGATCGCTGGGTAGAAATTAGATATTTCTGATTTAGAACGGATCATGTCTAACGCCATCAGCTGATTGTACGTAGCCCTTGAACTTCGGAAGGAGAAGAAAAAGATCGATGGAGATCGGTGGTGGATCGATCGAACCGACCTTGCATGACGCTCGATTATCCGCACATCATGGAACTTTATTCATCCGTCGCTTTCTGCTCTTATTCTGCCGGGCAAAACAAACATTTGGACACGCGATGGCTAACGGATTCGCGACGGTTCGTGTCGTGACCTGAGAAACCTTTTATTACATGTATATTATTGCACAAACTCTTGCGTCCAATAAATATTTATAGATATTAATATTAAGTATACATATGCATATTATATAATTATTTATATATAAACATATATTATAGTAAAAATGTAAAGTTAAATATTGTTAACTAATTTCAACTAACGTTGTCGACATAGATATGACTTAAAATAATTATAGACTTCCCAATTCTTACATGCTATGCAATTATTTTCTATAATACTCAAAGCTTCTATTCTAGCGTAGTAAATTAAATTAAAAATGTTAATTAAGCTATCTACCTCGATTATCAAAAATAAAATTAATGTTCGTATATCTCATGTATTTTTTTAGAATGCTATTCGATATTTCCTGCCGTAAAAGTTCTGATAATGAGATTATAAAGAAACAACCAAGCGCGGCGCCGCACACCCAGCAGATAAGACACAACCGTAATTAAGTGGCGATAGGGAACAGCGATTAATAACTCCGAATGTTCCTTGTACGCACAAGTGGACATCAAGGGAAACGAGACCGCGAACAGAAAACGGAGTGATAGAGCCGGGCTAATAGAACCGCCCGGTAATTATCACGGCGACAACATGTTGCGCGAAGTGTCGATATTATAGCCAGATATCGATGATTTGCGTGTCGTTTTATTCGTCGCAAAACAACTCGCTAAGAGAGAT
This sequence comes from Temnothorax nylanderi, assembly GCF_030848795.1. Lineage (NCBI taxonomy): Eukaryota > Metazoa > Arthropoda > Insecta > Hymenoptera > Formicidae > Temnothorax > Temnothorax nylanderi. The sequence continues at coordinate 105,316 of NW_027249129.1, forward strand.
ACGTTATACGATACCACCAATTACTGGCAAGAACACGTACCAGCGTGGTGAGCGTTTATTATCAATATCAATAATTCGTTTATTATTTATTAAAATTTATCTATAAATGTAACATAATCTAACGTCTAGTCGCATTGATATGCAATATTTTGTAGTATAAACAGCTTATCTTTTTACATTGATAAGTGTAATAAATAATTAAAATAATTATATAATATTATTGTAAACACTGCATCAGATTTTTAATTTTAGCTATATAAATGCAGTAGTTATGTTAGGAAAATAATATTGAGCATTTTAAGGAATTTTCAATTTTGTCGTTCACACTGCGAACTAATGCTGTCATCGATATTGCATCATCGATATTATCGCAACGAAATCATGCGTCTGCTCTGCCTAGATATTAATTCAGATAATCCATTGCGGCAAGATAAGTATAAGTTGTTTTAAAACGAGCAAGGATATTCGTTACATATACTGGACGATTAGATACGGAACAAAAACACCGCAAGGAAATCCGGGTATGTCCCATGCCCATCTCGATGTAAAAACACAACTTTGTCTTTCTCTCTCTCTTTTCCTTTACGCGTTCTTCGTCTATTCGATACTCGCCTTATCTATCGACATCAGCTGTTGCCCGGTGATACATACCTGGTCATGGACCACAGTTAACATCTAATGGCGCGCATAATTTATGCCTCATAGAACATCCGACTACGCTTCCCGCGGCTATGTAGCAGCGACGACGACATGACTTAGGGCTAGAGTAGTGGTAAAAACGCGGGCCAGCACGTACCCGCCGGGTCCATCACGTTATTATACTAGAACCCCGCGAAGGATGCCCGTGGCATTAATATTAAAGCGACGCGAAAGTAAATCGATCCAGCAGGAAGCGCTGATTCGCAGCGATCCATCGAAATCATTTCAGAGAACCGTAGGCTTCGTAGACTTTAAAAATCGATCTTTTCTCATCCCGATGATTGATACGTCGGCAAATTCACGGTTACTATTTCATAATGACCCCTATTTATGTCAGTGAATAATGATCATTAAATATCCTTTGAATACAAATGTGTATGATAAGTAAAATTGACAGAAGCAATTATGATGATCAGCTGCAATTTTTCATTATTATTTTTTTGGGACATTTGCAAAGTAGTTTTAAGCGATGACGACAGAAATATTACACTGTAGAAATTTTCAAGCGGTATCGATTTCTCGCAAGGTGCACACTTGGAAGGTTTCGAGTTGGAATTTCGGTCGAGATTCCACCAAGAAACTTCGTAAGGGCTTCCTTTCTTCTCGAGTTACTGTATTAAAAAGACACATCATTTTGGAGGTTTACATCCTTCTTTAATAGGATCTTCGTAACTCGTAAACCCAAATATCTGTTTTCTAATGTAATAAAAGTTACGATCATTAACTCGTCCAGAAATATTTATGAGAATACGCTCGCAAGAAAAAAAGAGGAAAAAAGAGAGGGATTATATAATAATATGATAAGTGATCTGATGCAATAAAATAAATCGTAAAGCATCTAATAAATCGTTATAATATGTAATGGATAGACAAAATTGTATGTATAACAGTCTTGTGTGAGATAATATAAAAATCTTTTCCTGCGTGCATCGCAAACTTTTCTCATGATAACGCAATTACAATATCTTGCTCGCTCGCGGTCTTTTTCCTCGGGAGACTCCATTACAAGAACGAAATTGCGGTGGCTCAGCGTTCGCGATGGCATTTGCACATTCCCTTCCTCGTGACTGGATTTCCCCCGAAGGTGCTCGCACTCTTTCTCTCTCTCTCTCTCTCTCTCTCTCTCTCTCTCTCTCTCTCTCTCTCTCTCTCTCTCTCTCTCTCTCTCTCTCTCTCTCTCTCTCTCTCTCTCTCTCCCATTCTCTCTCTTTCTTCCTTTCTGTCTCAGTTTCTCTCTCCGCGTCCGCGTTCTTCTCTCCCCGCGCATCTTCTTTCCCTTACGTCCACGCGATATTGACTCTCAGGTTTTTGAGTGAGAGGGCATAATTAAACGGCGGACATCAAACGATCAAACGGCGGCATTCGACGGAATCTCATATTCCGTACAAAGTCGATCGATTCACCGATCGGTCGCGCTTTTACGATGCTCTCGACAGAAAAGGCGCGCGAGCGGGAACACGAGGACGACGCTCCGAAAAACTCGAGCTACTCGGGCATTCGAAGACCCCCGAGACCAAACGATTAGGGTAGACAGTAAGGGGACGAGGCGGACGAGCAACGGCGTGGCGACGACGGGGCCCATCTGGCACGACGAATCGATTCTCGTTAATATCGATACCAGCGCGGCGCGAACAAAAGCGACGCGCCTCCTTTACCTAAGAATCGACCACGCGCGTATTTACACGTTCATTCGTTCCGCATTCGTACTCGCATCTTTTTTTACATCATTTTATTTCTTCACCTTACAACGATACTGTTCAGACAGCCTCGAAACGTCGACAAAAAATCGTCCGGCGCCCCCTGCAGCCTTCCGTTTTTCATCGATCTCGCAAACAAGTTTCCTCAGCACAGGCAAACGGAGCGATTAAAATTTGATTCTATTATAATAGACTTGAAAATATATTGGCAATGTATTTATATGTGAATATATCCTGTACTATATCTTGTAATAAATATGTACATATTCTATTTAAAAAATGGCAATATAAAATTCTATAAAATTAATTATTTAAAAAGTCATAATGTTATTAAATAACATATTTTTATTTCTTTTTGAAAACGGAGCATAAAAATATTCTGATTATGTAGCATATAAATCATAAAATTGCTCACATTTTTTCATCATTCTTTAAGATTTATTTCCCGCTAAGGCCTGTATCATTTTCACTGCTTTTCATATAGACGCAGTATATTTCGTGAGGGTACGGGGGGTATCGAGGAAGGGTGCCTGACGGCTGGGCTAATGACGCGAGAGCTGATTTCCATAAGGAGGTGCGACCCTCCTCTTCCTGGAAATCCGCCAACCCCCCGAAGGCAAGTCCTATTATGCACCATAGTCAACATAATGCAAAAGGTCCAGCAGTGTAAAAGTGACTAGAGAGAAGAGAAGGAAGAGAGGCGGATACATCGCGAGTGTTCGCGTGAAGGTGAAAAAAGGGCCACGCGAAGATCTACTGCTTGCGAGAGAAAGAAAGAGAGAGAAAAAGAGGCGCGTGGGTGCATTGGATAAGGACGGAAAAGCCTCCACTGCTTATAAATCAACCTGGATGAACCCCCATAATTGCAATTGTCCGTTGAGCCTCACCCCAGATCGGAGTAGTCGTTGCACACATATGTGCGTTCGTGAGTGCGAGTGTGCGTGTCGAGCGGAACCTATCCGACGAGGATACGTGTATCCGTTACTTTGCTATTGAAGCAGGCCTATAGTAAGATTCGGTGTTTAAAACTATTTTGCGAGTGCCTATCCTCACAATAATATTAATATCTTGGGATTATATATATATATATATATATATATATATATATATAACCGAGACATAAATATATATATATATATAATTCAAATATTATACTCGTATAATATTGCGATACCTAAAAAATTTACAAAAATGTCCAGAACATTTGTTCTTCTACCTTCAATCTTATATCAGTTATCCTGATTCCAAAGTAGCAATATCTACTTTTTATATGCATAAATAATCGTTATATTTACAGAAATCGTTAGAAAAACATGTTTCTCTTGTCATTTATCGTAAAAAAAAGCATATAAATTTTTATTTGATAATTAAAGCACATTCACTATTTTCACATAAATTTCACGAAAAATTTTGAAAATTCGGGAAATCAGATCATCGGTCTCTTCGAAGCACAAGGGTGTTCTTCGATGGAATGTAAGATTACTTTTATTCTTTGATCTTAGATTGTCACCGAAGGACACGCTGCGTGACAAGTTGAACCGGAATTTCGAGAATCTGGCGAAGCCGCGGCAATTACCCGTGCCGAGGCAGTCTAAATGATTTCATTCACCTTAAAATATCTATGTGTGTGGCGGAGAAAGGCGGAAAGGGCGGGACATAGACCCCGAAGAATTCTTAAAAGAAACAAGAAATCGAAATATCGTCCGTTCATCAGGCATGTGTCTTGAAAACTATCCTTTGACGTTACGAATTTTTCGTTATTTGTCAAAAACTTCGCTTTTTTTTCTCGGAGAAGGAAAGAAACAAAGAACAAAGAAACGCGGGAACTTCACGTTTCCGTGGAATCGAATCGCTCTTTACATCGCGTAAGAATGACGATCCTGACATACTGCTAAGGCTTCCCTCCCATCGCAAGGATATCCCTTTATTTCCGCTTAGCGCTATAAGCGCTCTTCCGTCGTGTCGCTCATCATGATCCGTTATATCCGCCGGATCGTATTTCCAGCTTGTGTGTTCAAGTGTGTTTATCGTATAGGAAGCGTAATGCTGTTTCACTCTTAAACTCCGAACATTAAATGTCCGAGCGTCGATATCGATTATTAAACTATCGATCGACGAAAGATAGAAAAAGGTCACGAATGTTAAATTTTATACCGAACGGTGGGCACCCTACGACGGTATGGAGGCAGCGAAAGGACGTCCGTGTCGAATGTCCTTTCCTATATAAAACGCCCTACACGCTTCCACCTCGTTCCCCTCGTGCTCACGCTAACATAACCGTTCCTCTCCTTCGCACCACGGCCACGACTGACCGACCATCTCTCTCTTTCCCCATCGCGGTCCCTTCTCTTCTGTTTCCAATTCCCCTCTCTCGCTCTTCCTTCACTGTATCCCCGTGGTACTACCTTCCTCCCTTCAATTGGGACCTTCCGTCTCGCTCTAGCCCTCCCTTCCTCTGGCCCACAAGGCGCGCTACGATGCAGTGCCTCTCAGTCGGGTCGAGGTGTGGCAACATCGCGGGAGCGGGTGTGCTTCCCGCGCGCTGAGCCCACGTGGTGGAGACTGTGGGAAAATTCTCATGCCGCTGACTACTCCGCTCGCCGCCGCCGCTGCCGCCGCCGACGACGACGACGATGACGATGGTGCTCAACCAGCGGCGACCGGCGCGGGAATAAGCTCGCGCGACTTCCTGATTTCACGCTCCAGGAGAGTCTCAGGAGACTTCACTTCGCGAAAAACGTATCATTAGGACGTCGCGAGAAAATCCGTCGGTGACAATCGACCAGGAGACGCTCACTTCAATTTATCATCGTTTCCTTACATGTTACGGAGTGATGAATCGTCCCCATCCTCAAAATGTTTGTAATTCGCAAATATTGGCAATGAAAAGAGATATGGAGCACGTCTACGTAATAAAGAACAACTATAAATTTTAATTAGAACGGGAGATGTGCATTTATTTTAGTAGATTCTAAGCAATGTTAGTGCCTCGTTGACGTGGATTAAATAACATAATTGCGCGGCACAATATTACGAAGCGGTATAATTAACTGAGATGCACTGAAAACATATTGGACCTCGCGAAGTGAAGAGGAAGGTTAAATGCGAGGCTCGTGTCTCCCCACCAAAAAGCATAGCCGGAATTGGATGGCCACGAGCACACCACGGGGAAGTGCCCGTAGAAAAATTACTTGTCCGCTGCCATAAACGCGGCGGCAAAACGTTACAATTATTTTGATCGCATAGTCAATTTAGATGCAACTCGAAGCACTTGATGACATTCTCGGGAGTACGATCACCTGACCATCCTTCTAAACTTCCGGCACATCGAAAACTACACATACACCACATATGTCTGTATAACAAAATCCGAGACAAAATCTAATACATGAGTACAAACTATCTCTATATTTTTATTCATTTTTTTTATCCTTCGTTCTCATCCTTTTTTATAAATGTATGCGTTACGAAAAGCGATTACAAACGAAAAGTTAAAGAACGTAAAATATTCGAAAACTGTAAATTATATGTATACGCATGCATGAGTAAAACCAAATCATTTTCGACAATTCGCAAGCTGCAACGAAAGTTGTTCTACACAGAGACGCACGTGCAGCGTGCAGCACTTGTCTCTTCTAGAATTAATTAAATCTAGAAAGCGCTTATGAAAATTAATATATATTACATGTTGCAAGGCGTTGCTTACGGCAATTATTAGCGGTCGGGCAATAATTTTCCCGTGGTAATGTCGACGAGGATAACCATCGATCACCATTCAGTCTAGAGTAACTGTGGCTGAGAGAGAATGTGTGTGCGTCTGCTACTTTCATATCCTTGTAAGGAGTAATTATCGCGATACGGTTAGTCCTCGTTAGCGGATCTAATGAGCCGACACAAAGCGCATTGCGCTTCTGTCGGAATCGATCAGTTAAATTCACAATAAGAGAAAAAGTTCAATATTTTTATAGATGGAAGTTCCGTATAAAAGAATAATGTTATATAAACAGAATATTATGACAAATAAAAAATCAAAATAATCTTTTTTAATACGAGTAAGAGGAAACAATCTCCTTTTTTCATTTATTAGCTGTTTTAAAATTCTGTTTTATAACCAATTTAAGCCATAAAATAAATTTTTTCGAAATTAATCTTATTTTTATATCTTCTATGAAAGTTTGGAATCAAATTAGTCTTGTAACATTACTAATCGAAATATAAATATATTAATGTGAACTCTAGGATTAAAAAGGCACATTGCTTCGAGAATCGAGCAAGCAATGATTATTATTATTTAAGTTTAGAACGTCTAGTCATTCTGTTCTATAGTTACGTTCATCCGCGAGCCAATACGAGTTTCAATTCTGGAGGCGAGTATCGAATGCGTATTTGAAAATGCATAATCCTACGATCGTGCTGACCGACACTGCGGCGAACGCATCAAAACAACCGACGATTTCCGTGGTAATACAATGTAGCAGAAGTTTAAATCTCTCGCCGAGAGAGACCGTGCAGTTTCTTCGTTCGATGGACGATCGTATCTGTGCCCCATCGGCCATCGCACGCACACGTGAACGCCGCATAATATGCCGACCGAATGGAAAGGAGGGCCGGATGGACGTCGGCATATGGGATTGGGAGTGGTCGAGGGTACTTTGGTGAAGCTGAGCGAGTAAGAGAGACAGAAAGAGAGAGATGGGGACAATGAACGAGAGAGATCAATTGGAGAGAAAAAGAAAACGAGAGAGATGCACGGTCGATTCAAGCGGAAAGCAAAGAGGCAATTCAAATCAGGATGTACGAGTTAGAATTGTATATATAATACATCGAGAGATAATGTTACGTATACTAAAGTTTGCAAAATGCATACATGTATAACTATATTATAGTGCAATAGTGTTAATGTGAGAAGATGAACAACATATCCAAACTAGCAATACAGTCTACATAAGAGACTCGCCTAACATTTTATTAAGTAATATTATAATATTAATTATAAAAGTTGAGAGAGAGAGAGAGAGAGAGAGAGAGAGAGAGAGAGAGAGAGAGAGAGAGAGAGAATTAAGAGAGATTTTGTCATACGTATTGCATTGGTAGTTGATAAAAAGCTGTCTTTCCTGCTTCAAAGAAAAAAAATTAGAGTGGCGATAAAAGAAAAAAAGAATGTAACGTCTGCTTATTTGTTTAATCTCTATGCCATATGACTTGGAAATTATATACCTATATATCCATATTTTATGTCTCATTGATTTAATCAATGTTTTTCATTTTCCGGTTGTATAATTTCTAAATAATCCGATTGGTATGTAAATATAGTAAGTTCAAGTTAAATCTTACTTCGCGATAGCGAGCAATAATGTACCGTATTGCGCGTTTCGTTTCGATATCCCACTCGTCTCCTCGCGGGTTACTCTTCCATATCTCTTTCTTCGAGATCCGATTTTTTTATTCACTCCCGCTAGATTGGGGCCCATCTTTTTTCACTCGCGAGGATGCGCGCCTTTTCTCTCTCCGTGTCCGTTTTTCTGGTGCCGTAAGAGGCGCACGTATACGCGAGGGGAACCACCGATAAGCGTAATTTGAATGGGTAATGGCCTCACCCTAGAGGTGGGTCCCCCGGTTAATGATGGACTCGGGAGAGATCCGGCCGACGAGATGATGCGCACAATCCCTCCTCCTGTCGGTCCCTGCGATGCATTCTCGCTTCGACCTGATCGCGATTGGGAGACGTTTTCGATGCGACCACGAAGTGGTCGATAATATGGAACGTGCTTCCTTTGAGAAGCAGATTCATTTTTTCCCTTAGCAGTTATTAAGTAAGCTCTGTTTTTTGGAATAACAGATCTTCAACAAGTTGCATTCGTAATAGAACATTCTCAAAAAATGTTTTAATGTGTTAATACTACCATTTTTTCATATTCTTGTAAAGAAAGGAATAGAAAATTATGTTAAATAAAATATGCAATTTTTAACTAATTCTATACAAGAGAAAATTTTATTTTATTTTTCATTATTTTTAATAGATAATATACTTAAGCGATATTAATTTAATGAAATACCTAGAAATAATTTTAAAAAATAATTATCATAAAAAATAAAAAATAGATAAGATTTTAATATAAATGTAAACCATAACATCTTGATACAAGTTCAACGAACTCAAGGGCGAAATATAAAAATTTCGACAGACACGTGAGATCGAATCGATTGAAACAATTTCGGAACCGGTCTCAGCGAGGATAATCTACGTCGTATAACAGTCTCTTATAAAGTCTTAAAAAAAAATCTATGAATAATGCAAGCTGGGAACTTTCGCGCGAGTAATGTCCAATTCGAAGATATAGCTGAAACGAAAATCGTCGTCGTCGTTGTAGTCTGCCATTCGTTCGCCATCATATCACTGAATCACTTTCGAGACCGTTCTTGTGAGAGACTAGGTAAATATATGCGAGTACGACACAGTATCATAACAAGGCGGAGATGTGAATGGGAACGATGTGAAATTCTCCAGACGCGCTTGCTCTACCTAAAGCGGAGCGTCTGTCGGTAAACAAACTCGAGAAACGTTACGAGTTAGAGACTCTCGAGACGAACTCGTAACCCCTTCTCTCGCAGCTCACGAGTCTCAAGATTAAATAAACACATTTGCGCGATTGTGCTGCGATCACGTAGGTCCCGAAGGGAAGATATTGCGTATGCACGTTGTAAAATTTCAAGCGGAATTGCTGTTACTTTACTTGCATTGACATGAAAAAAATGGTAATAATAAATATGTGTATGATGATAACAAATATACCAATAAAAAATAAATTTTTTAAAAATTAGCACCAATTAATAATATCGAAAAAAATTTACAGTATACTAATTACTAAAGAGAACAACTATTAAATGTATGTTAAATGTAAGGCAGTTAATTCACACAATATTATTTTATAACTTATCTTACTATATACTTTTTAAATATAAGAAATGTTTTCAAATATATTAACAACGGGGACAGAATTTTCAGTAATCCTCACGCGGAGAGCCACCATCAGGCTTCATATACTTCAAAGAGACACGAAAAGGGCGGCAACGGTAATCCCTTGAAAATTGTACACAGGAGAGATGAAATTGACATGTAACAGATATAAAAACGATCAATGAGTCGCGTCGCTTTACCCAGAATCTCATTTGTAAGTTGTTTCCTCTCTTCAAGGAGAAAACTGCTCTCTCTTGGTTATTACGCGAGGAGAAAGAAATGAAAATCACGCGCGCGCAATCGCGCAATTAGACTGGCAGAAACGAAACGTTTGCATAAAATGCGCGAGAATCAACACTGTCGAGAGCAACAGGTGTGCAACTGACCAACAGGTGGTTCAAACGTCGTCGCAGAATAGTACATTAAAGCGAGAACGATGATACACGATCGATCAATAGATTCACAGAGTAGAAAACGGGGACACAAGAGAAAAAAAGTAAGAGATAGAAAGAGAGAGGAAGAGAGAGATATCTATAGCGCATAACGAGGAAATCTAGACGAAATATAAATTTCTATTTATATATATATGAGAAAAAATAATCGTTTTTGTATATGTATAGAAACAAATTAGCTATTATAAAAAATATATATGTATATTATTATTATAATATTACAGGGTAACTCCGGTATTTACGCCGCGCGGGGTTTTACGCCGCAGATGTCAGAAAAAATAGAAGGAATGAAGGTACTTGCTCAAACTTGCTCGCAATTATTCTGTTATGTGCCTTTATGCCATATTAGTATTGTGTTGTAATTTCAGTTCTTTACTGTTAATATTAACGAAACTGTCGTGAGTTGAATCGATTTCTCACCGTAGTAAGAAGCGCGATCTTGTGTTACGACCTACGTAAAATGATTACTGTAGGGAATGTAAAAGGTTTAATGGTTATTTCATGATACATAAGTGTAGAGGGATAGTAAATGATGGAATACAGCAAAATACAAGTGCACAGCTCTTGTATTTTTTGTTTAAATTAATATCCTGTATATCCCTCCTGTGTGTTTAGGATATACGGCACGTTAGCATGCGGGATTTAATGTCATAGTATAGACACTTTGTAAAACTCGAAATCTCCTATGTGTTCTTTTTCCTTCTTTTTTTTTTGGATCGTATAACAATAATCTTTAATGCATCTATCGCTCTTCTATTTTCTTTTTAAAATTTTTCAGTTTTATAATTTGTTTATTATTCTTACATCTTAATAAACTTCTTACACACATTTTATAACTTATTATGACATTTTATTGCCTTATTTATAAACATTATTTGTAATTTTTTATAAGGCGTATATTTCACCCATGAATGTCATATAACCCACCCCTCTGGAATATATAGCAAAAATGCAAGAGTTTCTAAAAGTTTTTTTTATTAAATACAAAGAATGAATATTTCATATTTATATTTTTTTATAATAGTAGACAGTATAAAGTTTTTATTGGTATAATTCATTTGCCTTAAACATAGTAAATAGTACTCGATAAATTAAGTTTCCCTTAGCTGCGGCGTATATACCGGAGTTACCCTAATAGCTAATTTGTTTCTATATCAACTATAGTTGATCATCAAAGATATATATTGATAAAATTATTTATTATTGAAATATGGATAAATTGCAATTGTAGTTTAATTTCATCAAATTGTATTGTTAATTTTGTTAACAGCAGAAATTACAAATTATTCTTGCCATTTAAATTTGTGTATTGTGTATTTTTGGAGGATTTACTGTTTAGTGTTAAATTAGAAGTTACGCGTATTTTGTGTCTCCGTAAAAATTCAAAAATCGCATATCTGAAATATCATCTAAAGTATGAAAACTTGCGAAGGTCAGAATACAAATGTTAGGAAAAGAACTACAAGCGAGGAACACTGCATAAATCGTTGGCCGACACTTGGGTGCAACAGGTATAAGACAATCAACAGGTTGTTTTCGCATGCCAATCGTCCCATTGCTTCTAGTCCTCGGTCTCTGGTAGAATATAGATAATATCTCTGAAGAGAAACGGAAATTAGAGAAAGGCGAGAGATGCTGAAGAAAAGCATTAGATACGCAGAGGTAAAAGATGGAGAAGGAAATCCGATGATAGGCAGATATATCTAACCCTCGCTAGCTTCTCCCTTGTGAACGATGCACGTGTTTGAGTATGCACGTCCGTATACCGACGGTAGCGTGTATGAGTGACCGCACACGCTTGGGTATACATACCACGTGCACGAACAGGCGTGCTCGTGGACCGGCGCTCGAACAATGGGACCATCACGCGGCTACCATTCTTCAGGGACAATCAGTGGGGGGGAAACCTCTTTCTCGGCGCCCGACCGCGCGGAGCCCCATGCTTAAAAAGGACAATCGCCCCCTTATTCACGATTTGGGCAGCCTAGTCCAGTCTCCTTCCACTTTCTTCCTTTCTCCTTCGTGCCTTTCTCTGTCTGTCTCTCGTTTTAACCATCGTCTCGTTTCTTCTTGCTCGCTCTTTCAGTGGCCACCTTGCTCGAACACAAGAGGGTCATCGAAAATTTTCGGCCCTTATATACGCGATTCTATTCTATCGGCCACAGGCTATTCGGCTACGAAGCACGCCCATCGAATTTTTCACGATGGGTTTTCCGACCGGCGCATAAATTTCGAGACATCGTAATATGCACCGTCACGTGCTCATCTCAAGCGTTACAGCTCGCCGGGGGCCCCTGTAAAATTGATTACAAGGAGGACGATCTTCGCCATGGGTGCAAGCATGCAGCGTATACATACGCGCCCGTTCTCTACTCCAATAGATTAATCGATATGATTGAAGAGCTTCAGCTCTTATAAGTTTAACGTAGCTCGTTTAAATATCATCACAAAAACATATCGCTAAATAACCAGTTATTGGCGAATTCTTTAATCTGTGTCTATTTCTATAATTGTATACTGTAATATAATTATATAATCTTCAAGAATATATATATATATATATATATATATATATATGTACAGTTTTTAATTATTTTATATTCAGAAATTAAATCGTGTACTAAAGTTGCGATAATTTCATCAGTTTTTACGCTTTCAAGCTTCGCACTTTTTCTTTAAAGTACTGGCTAAATCGCTAGCTACTCGAGTCTAGCGCGTTCTCGCCAGATAAAGATCTGATTTACGCAAGATCATTTCATTGACCATAAATATCGGTTCTCGCCAAATGCGAATCAGATCGTCGCTTATTGTTTGTCGGAGCGGACAGATATTACGTTTGCGAAAGAGCCACATCGATCGCGATCGAGCGAACGCAAATCAGCCGGAGGGCCTGCGGGGAGTAAGACCGTTCTGTGTTAAATTATGGTCCGTTCGATACGGTCGAAACAGCCGTAAAGCAAACGAGATACGACTCGAGGGCTGATCAAGTGAATTATTAGGGAAGATTTCCATTTTCATGTCGTGTATTATCATGGTTCTCTCGCCTTCACCATGCTTCCACTTCAAAATTACTATATACAATTTTTTGAATAAATACTACAACATTGATGCAATACAAAACAAATATTTCGTCAAGATTGTAATCAATGTAAAATAATTTTTGCTGCTTTAAATTAAATATTACAGCATCAAATACAAATTTAACATTTTAATATATGCGCATAACACACTTCAATATAGATTATAATTTATAAAATATCTTTTTTATATCTTTTATGTATTTTTTTACCGCTTCTCGGAATATTAAATACATTAGCATACAATTTCTTTTTTTAATGCAGATCTTTTCACGACCGAAATATCGGGATGAACAGGAATAAAATTTTCGACATCTTCCAAAATTGCGACGTGGATCGAGCGATCATAGTGAACTCCATCATGTATAAGACGAAGTAGGTGGAGAAGAATGTGAGATGCGGAAAGAAGAGAAGGGCGAAGAGAGGTGTGCGGGGAGAATACGAAGAAAAGAGTGTGACGAGGGTGGAGATGATAGAAGGAGGATGAGGAGAGTGCAGTATCACGGTTGCTTTATCTTGGCTGCGCTGAGGAGGCTGCGAGAAGAAGTTGAAGAGCACTCCGCTTACACGAACGCAAGTGGAGTATTGTATGAGGAATAGAGCCACCTTCATACACGCACCATCGTCCTCTCCCTGTTCTTCTCCTCCCTCGCCTCTTCTTCCTCGTTTAACCACCACCTCTGCTTCGGGAGAAGAGGTTTATGAGGAATACGGGAGAAAAAAGGATAGAGCGAGACTCGTCGAGAGAGCGCAGAACGAGAGAGAAGACGGGGTGTAAAGGGGGAGAAGGGAGAGAGGCGCTCGCTGAGTAAGGGGGCGTGGGTGCGCCCTTCCTGATTTACATATGCGTATTCTATACTTTATTTACTGCGTCGATCATCCTCCACTTTATCTCCTCGCGTGTGGGTTGCGTCGAGGAAAGAGCACGGCGAGGAAGAAGACGCGAACGAAGAAGCCTGGTGAGGAAGAGAGAGAAAGAGAAAGAGAGAGAAGGAGGGAGGAACAGATGATGGGATGTGTTTCTTCATCGATTAGCCTGGAGCTGTTGCCGGTAACGTAAATATTGAACACATAGGCAGATAATCTTAACTTCTTAATTGTATGCGGAGGATATCGCACGCACGACAAGATAAAGAAAAAACGCGCCGATTTTATTAATACCCGTGGATCACGCGAACTTATAGAAATGCAAGACGTTTTCGAATGTTTTTATCGTTGTGTAATACAGGACATTTCCTGAAGGTTTTGTGAACGGATGGCGAATTGAATACATACATTAACATTTCCTTATGTTTTCTACAGACACAAATATTTGATTAGTTTTGTTGTATCTGTAAACGTAGTTTCGGGAACGATAAATAATTATGTCACAGTAAATGTCAGAAAAGTGTATCATAATTATATATAATTAATTACGTGTATTACATTTGTGTGTCTAATCCTTCTACTGTTATACGATTTAGACTACGATATCAAGATTTGATCTACTCGATCAAAACATAAATTTCAGTGAGATCGATGTCAATACGAAAAAGGACACAATTAAGGTTCCTTAAGTTCGCATGGTGACTTTTCGTCCATGGACCAACATACTTAAAAAGAGAGGCACGTATAGAGGGCGGATAAAAAATGACGGCGAGATAATTGACATACGTCAAGTTTCTTCTTTTTTTTTTTTTAAAGAGCCGACGCGAGTTCTCTCTCTCCCTCCACGTGTCTCGTTCGCGATAACCTCGGCATGCCGCGGTTAATTGTCGTAACTGCCTTCGGTCGAGTAGCGAGGCGTTTCGAAGCAAGCGAAAGACAAAGAGAACGCCGAAAATGACGAGAGGCCTTCTCCAAGGCGCGCGCACACACGCGGCTTCGTACGCTCGATGACAGCCTGACGAAGTACTCCTCTCCGATCTCCGACAAACGTCGACCGAGAGACTGCGCCTGGAATCGCTCGCGCGTCCTTAATTGAAAGTGTGATTAGTAAGGGTGATTATTAAACGCGCTCAAAAAAAGGTCACGTACGGAGACGCGTCAAGAGGACGAAATTTAATCTCGCGGCAAGATCAATTTCTACGATAAGAGATTGTAATTGAAAGATATATTTTACGATTGTCATAAATAAATGTCATTTAAAAATTTTTAACGTCGCAATATGATGAATTTCCCTCGCCGATTATTATAATTAAATGTTAAAAGTAATTTTGGCAAAATTAATTTTCGATACGAAAAAATATATTACATCGCAATGCATCTTGCCAATCGTCATTTTGTAATTCTCGTGTGTTTATAGCATACCGGTTTCAATACTTTGTCTATCAAGCTCGCGGGGATAATTATTGACTTATCACTCATCGCGGTAACGTTTGCTGAAGGGTCTCGAGTCTCCTTCGGCGATCGCGTACATATAAATCACATTATCGAGGCAGCGACGGCGACACGGCCGACACGCGGTTTTATCGACGTTTCCATCTTTCACCACGTTCGCCGCGATCGAAAACGACAAGAAGCGATGAACCGACAAGATGAACGGACAAAGACGGGAGAAGGATAAGAATAAGAAGAGACAGAGAATGGGGAAGAGAACGGTCGATAGACGAGCGAACTCTCCTCTCTTCCGAGACGGCCGAGTAAATCATGGGAAGAGTATTCGTGAGAGTCTCGCGGGTCTGGATGGAAAGAAGGTGAAAAGAGGACGAACAGAGGAGAGCCCATGGGGTACTCGTGGTTGATCGGTGGTGAAGGGGAGAAGAGCGCGAGAGAGATAGAGCTCGAGAGGAAGAGAGGAGAGACGGGGCGGGAAAGGCGAGAGGGATGTGAGCCGAGAAGAAACGTAGAGTTTCGGTTCGACATATCAGCCCGAGGTGGTCACGAGTCCCGAGTCTCGAGTCTCGAAGTGGAGGGCTCGCTAGTGGGTGGGACCTCTTCCACTTCGTGCCTCTCTACCAGACTTTTTCTCTCCTCCGGTGCGCGAATCCTTTCCCGTCCCCCTACCGTCTCCGTTCTCTCGCTCGCTCGCTTCCCAGCTTCATGTCTAACGACAACTTCGCCTAAAGCAAAATTGGTTAAAGTTATCGGAGTTGGTTGGATTTCCCATCTCTCTCGCCGTTGCGCCAGCGCGAAAGTGACAGTCATTGTCCTGTTGAGGAAGGGAAGCGACCAAGGGAAAAGATGCAAAGAAGCGGAGATAAAATGCGAAAGGATGCAAAAGAGAAAGTAAAAAGCGAGAGAGAGCGAGATAGAGAGAGAAAAATAGAATGGGTACAAAATTAATGGCATGATTCATCTTCTGATTTCTTTCCGCAGGGTATATTTTGTCGTCGTCACATTGAATACTCGTTCAATCTTAAATCGAAATCTTTCCTTAGAATCGGCTGTTCTCGTTCCCTCTTCGATTCTCGCCGAGTCATCGCTTGACATATTTCATTAACGTCACGTTCTTTCAGCGTAATCAGACGCCGCCTATCTATCTGGCCCCACTTATCTACTGAGGCAAATGAGCGTTTGGTATCTTTCGCAGAAAATACAACAAGAAACGCTTGTCTCATGTGTCCCACGTGCGGGAAAGAGTAAAAATGGGAGGGATATTACCTACAAAGTCGGAAAGTGACTGAACTTTCGTCTCTCATGATCTTATTTTTCAATTCATTCTTCTCGCTGGGTAAAAAATAGGAAATATTCTGTTATACTGATCTCTTTTCTTGTTTGCGTGTTAGATAAATATCTTTCAAAATGAGATGGCATCTGTGATATTTGCTGGAATTTCGAAGATACGAAAAAGCACGTAGTGGTATCTAAATAAGGATCGTCGCTTATGCATTGCTATTGATTCTGATCTGTTTCTTGCTGATTTGCATGTTACTGTTGGCCCCGTTGCATGGCGGACAAGAAACGGGGCACAGCAGAGATGCTGAGCACGGCGGTAAGCAATTACGTGAAATCCGAGATCGCGGATAAGCGCGACGCGCACGCGCGCGCGGTAAGCCCGTTTGGCAAGAGACAAAAATTAGATAACATTCTCTAGAAAGTTCACACAATCGCACGATTAGTAACTATACAGTTGGTGGACGGGCCAAATGTGCCACAGTTCTATCATTTATCGCACCACATTGACATTTAATGAATGTTCACGCTTTTGCATAAACATTTGAAATGAATTAAAACCAGGAAAATAATTATGCAAAGAAGAAACATGATTTGTAATGTTTTAAAAATTAAAATTTAAAGATATTTCCTTCAATTTTTTTCTTTGTCTAAAAAAAAAATTTCTTATAGACATTTGTCGAACTTTTGTGTAATTTAGGTAATTAGGTAGACATTCATGCTGTTACGATGTCGATATTACTACATAATGAGAGCAATAAATCTAGTCTCTTCGAGTTATCCACGCTCGTTCTTAGGTCGCTCGCACGCACAAGCACGCACAGTTGCGCAAACGCATACACGCGAAGGTCACGAATGTAGGAGGGAAGGTTGAGAGAGGCCAAGAAGAAGAGGAACATGTAGAAGTTCTCCTCCAACGCGTGGTGCGCTCTTTGCTCTTGTTGGCCTGTCTCACTCTCTTTCTCCGGGCGGCGGCGATGGCGGCAACAAAACCGCCGTGACTCGCACAACTCGCTCGGGGACCGAACAAAAACCACTTTGTTCTAAGGTAAACCCACCTTAGGTATATGCGCCCTGTCGAGGCCACGAGGATGCACCTCGACGAAGGAGAAATCGGGCCCGAAGCCGGCACCTTCCTCCACGAAGTGGTGAAAAAGCGAAACGAATCGACCGGAAATTGTCTTTGATGATCCCTTTTCTCCCGTCCCGAGCGCTCTTCCCCGTTCCCTCCTTAATTCTCATTTAATTAGTATATCGCATCTAATCCTTGGAATTATCTCTCTTCCTTTAATACAAATCTCGCGACTAATTTGATTTTAAAATGTTCAATTATTCAATGTAATTATTTACAGACAATTCAAAATTTTAAAGCAATTAATCGACTAATTTTCCAAAAGAAATGCTTAATATATCAGATAAATGTCTATTTAATAAAATAATTTTGTTGAAAATATGCAAATTGCTTCAAAGCAATAGATAAATGGAAATGTTAAGATTGGAAAATCCAGTTAAGATAGTTAAATTCGTATTGTATTTCAATTTACTAGTCTTTCAGAATTTGATTATTTGCTATTTTTGACTCGAGTTCGGTTTAATCCCCGGCGTTTCGGTCGAATCAGGCATAATCGCGGACATTATGCACGGCTCGATGACGATTATTTACGAAGGTAAGATCGCGCGCTGGAGATGTACGCCAGACCGGGGATCGATGTAGAATCAATGGCTCCTTTGACAGAGACGAACTGCGTGACGCCCTATCGAACGCGAAGACACCCACTGTTCTATTCTCCTTGCTCTCTCGCTGCTGCGTCACGGAACCTATCTCTGTCGGTGCCACACAAGCCATTATCAATTCGCGATGCACAAATGCGCGTTTGATTCTCCGCGGAGCGACTGAACAGCGTGAACTCTGTCCACTTTTCTCTAGATGTAACTCAAATGACCTTAAATAATCCGGTTTTATTTAATATTAAATATTATAGAATATTTCTAATGTCAAAGGAATAATACAAATAATATTGATTTGTATATGTGACAATATCTGGATCATATATGGGTTGGAAAAAATAGTTTAATATTCTCAGAATACAATGTATAATAAAATCAATTTGTCTAATCTGATTTTGAATAATAATACTGAACGGAAAATTTCTTCTTGTATATCTGTTATGAACATATTATTAAAAAATTATATACATATACATATATATTGTATATATATTACACTAAAAAATTCACATTTCCTCAATGTTATTTACACCATCGACATTGCGCATAAAACCTACAAGCAGTATGTTAACCACAAGATTGTCCCGAGCATGAGGGGGTTAAGTGCCGATCACGGTATCGAAGACACATCGATGCTCTGCGACGCGATCGGGCAATGTTTTCCGGCCGGATTTGAATTTCAATAGCGGCCTGTGAATACATACGGAACCCGGTCGCCGCGACGCGGTGCGAGTTCCAGTTTAGGCGGACGATTTACCACTCGCTAAGGGAGGAGCCGCCGTTCGAGGACGCTCGTGTATCCGATAACCTAATAGCCGAGCTGAATTGTCGTCGGTTGTCTCCGCCATCGAGAGGCACAGGGACCATGAGGCCGCATAAATTTGCATAGAACCGCCGCGCCCTTTCCTGCGCGCGCGTGCTCGAGCGCTTTCTCGACCGAACGGCCTCTTTGCGAAGGAGCACGTAGACTTGTGTTTCTCGTTTTCGCGACGAGGCGGCCGCATCCCGGCAAGAACGAAAGAGTTTTGCACCCTTAATAAGGAGCGCGAAGGTCTTCTCGGAGCGAGGTAGGCGTGGATTCGTTTCACGGCTACGAAATCGAAGGGCGGTCTATGCAAAATTCCCGTTCCCGTTCCGTCGCGTCCGCCGTTTTCAATTTGCAGTCCATTATACGCTGACGCGACCGGTCCAGTCGCGAAAATCAAAGTCATCTCGGCTCTTTAACACGAATGATTTATAGTTTACGTTATTAGAAAAAAAAAACAATTTTTGGCGTTACGTTTTTTTTTTTTGTATTTTTAGCGAAGAGAAATGAAACTTTTTCAGACAAGAATAAAATTATATAAATGTAACAGCCGAATAAAATGTATCTAAATACGTTTGAATCATCGATGATTTCGTGTCGTGAATGCAAGGTTGAATTCTCGTCGCACAAAGGATCAAGTAACATACGCGAGCAGAAGTCCACGAAAACGCCTTGTCGTGCTTTGTCACGCGCGATTTGAAGAACGACGTCGTAAAAGGGCAGGCGTTGCGTGTCACCGGGGTTTTATTGGCCCCGCGGTGCGGTCAGGAGACGTTTAAGGAAGCGCGTCGGGAAGGTTCCCTCTCGGGGAGCGCTGATCGATTAATGACGGAGCTTTAACGGAAAAGGGAGTACCTTTAAGACGCACCATGGCGCGCGAGGAGTGGTTCCACCCACAAAGGGGCCCTAATGGCGCCGCCCGCGGGCATTTACCGGTGACTTACGCGTTCGCGGATGATAAATAAATCTACGTGGCGCATTATACGCCGCGGTTCCTGCTGTCGGCCTGGTCGTGATTAATGTCGCTTGCCACACCGTGTGTGCGTGAATGCGTGCGTACATACGTGCGTGTATGACTGTACATGTGACTGCGTGTGCAGATTATGCGCCGACACGAAAATCTCGTCCGTTCCGAAAGCACATCTCTCCCATCAGAACCAACGTCGACACCAATATGTCAACTAGCTCGGTCTGTTCTTATTTTCAAAAATTTAAGTTCACTTTACGATAGATGTATGAAAATTATCTGTAAGTTTATTCGTGATAATACAGATGTAATAAATATACATGTAAGAATCTATTAATCTATTTTGATATTAATATTAATAGTTGAGATTCATAATATTCGTTATTAAATAATATTAATGTTGATATATATATATATATATATATATATATATATATATATATATATATATATATAGAGAGAGAGAGAGAGAGAGAGAGAGAGAGAGAGAGAGAGAGAGAGAGAGAAAAGAAAGACCACCTGTATACAATTCTTGAGACATTACCTTTAGCGAAAACGCTGGTCTATTTTAGAGCTCAACGACACGAGTTTCGCGTGCATCTTCAAAAATGAATGCTGTAGGCTAACCTTATGGCGGTGGTAAACAATAAAGGCCCCAGATCTTTCTAATGTTCAGTGGACTGCCATCGGCGGGCTGAAGTATAAGTAAAAGACAAACACGACGGCACCTTTTTCCTACTCAACGTCTCTTAGTTCCCCGTTTTTCTTGCTGCGCGGCTCGTCCTGAAGAGAACTCTCTCGAGGTGGTCGTATCGTACCGTCATCGTCAATATTTACGGATCCATGCCGGTTGGGTACGTGATACGGATATACGAGCAAAGGAACGGCCGAATGAAATGCAAGATTCGCGCGAAACGGCTATCGATTGCTCACCGTTAGACGCAATTCGAAAGTTATATCACTTCGACGTAACGTTACGGCAACCGACGCGTATTACGCTAACCATCTGCGGTACGATCTCAGCTCATTTTCTTACAATTTATTGGCGTCGAAGACGGAAATCTATACGGATCAAATTACACTGTGCAATTGTTTTGTCCATTGCCGACGTGATATTTGTGTATGTGTATGTATCTTTCCACACGAATCTTTTTCGTTTAAGCAGTGCAATCTATATGTAAATAAATTGAGTCTTATTTCCAAGTATTAACTTGGGGCCCGTATTTATAATCGTTACATGAATCTCGTATTAAGACCGTAAAAAACCGTATGAGATATTCAGGATATTTTCATATCTTGAAATATAGGTTCAATATAGTGACATTTTTAATAGAAATCAACTGAGAATATATTTAGCAAATCGTGAGAAGCAGAATGATTATTTCCGTGAAACCTAATGCCATTAAAGTATTGTACGACTATTGCGAAATATTTTGCAATATTACATACGCGATAAAATTGTTATTAGATCTTACATAAATGTCTTTATTTCAAATGATATAAAAACATAAAATTATGTTAACAATAAATAAGGATGGATAGGTTATAATAAATTTAAATAAAACTGGTTTTAGGCAAGTTATATTTGACCCAAAAGTTCAAAGCGCGATATGAAATAAATTCGAATCTAAACGTCAGTAAGAAAATAATTATTGCTATATCTATCGCGAAACAATGCATATTTTCCATTCTCTACTATTTCGATTTCTGTTAGTCCAGATAAATAAATAATAAAAATAATTGCACAAAATCTGCTTCGAGCAGTTGATGCACGGATGTGCTTACAAATCCGTTATTAGCGTGAGCTAATAAATCGCTATAATTACGAGATATGGTAGAGTTTCATATCCTCTAGTACTTGTCGCGACCGCGTTTCGAGAGATAATGCGATGACACACGGAGTGGCACGCGCCGTTACCTTCACGCTTGAATCTTGCCGCGAGAATGACAAGACGGCGCGCGGCGGCCTTGGTATGCGACAGTGCGCGCTATACATAAAAACAAACATCAAAACCTTATACTAGCCAGTCTCACTATCATAAAATATTTAATGTATGAAATAAATATGCTGAATATCCTATTCCTTGCAAATAAATATTAAATATAGTCTCTGTCATATCCACATCGAGTTTGAAAAAGTTTAATTTTAAAACAAACACGCATTGCTGTCTAAATCAATATGCAATACAAAAAAATTATTATTCAGCATTATTTTTTGACATACACAAAAATATCCGTCGTAATAAAAAACAATATTTCATAATTCTTAATTTTAACGTTTCAAAGAAAATTAATATATCTTTGAAATTGATTATTGAATTGATTATAAACCACGAAAAACTTTGTGTTTCAAGACAAGTTTTATTAAAGTTTGTTAATTAAATCACAATTGCAAATATGCAAGTAACAAATATTAAATTGATTCTCAAAATTTAAATTCAGAATATTAAATTTTGCTAATTTCAAGATTGGTTTCAGTTAAGTTCTTTATAGCAGACACGCAATTATAAATACGGGTCTTGTCTTACGTGCTGCATACATGAGCAAATACATACTAATTCGATCTATAGTCAAATTTACTTTTACTATTATTGATCTCTTCCAAAAATATAGTCGTAATTTTGAAGTAGTTTTTAGAGAATTGAGATTTTAAATTAAGGAACAAGAAAGAATAAAATGTAAACACACTGGTGACGGAAAGCGCATGCTATCCACATATATTACACTTAAAACGATACTTGATATAGCTTCGAGATAAGTACGGACTGTTGCCGGTTGAACCTAAATGACCACGAGCATGGTATTCCGCGAGCCTATAAATCCAACATAAAGATACAAATCGAGAAGCAGGAAAGCCGCACATAAGGAGGACCATAAACTCGGTTTATCCGCCGCGAGTCGGTCGGCGGAGAGCGCGCTCCCGGTTCTTACTTTACCCCGCTCTTCCACCATCCTTGCTACGGCAGGAAGGCGAAAAAGGCACGGTAATTAAGGAAGATAGAAATCGCCCCTTAAAGGGCTCTTAACCGCGGGAGGTGAACGCGCGGTCCGCCTCCGCCATAAAGGTAACCTTCAACGATTAAAGTGTCTCTCTTCCCGCAACGAACGATCTGCATCTCGGAAGTGTATGCCATTCCGCCGGAATAAATCTGATTACCGCAGATTTTTCTTTCATTTTAACTATAAGTTATTAATTCAGGTATTGTAGGAATTGTTTAAATTTTGTGATATTGCAATGTGATTATACATGCATTTAATACAAGACAAAATTATAAGATAGTAGATAATAATAATTTTATTTTGTGTTTTGCTTCTTCTTCTTATCGTTTGTTGCAGCATTTGTTTGTGCGATACGCGCATACAAATAGATAACAGAAACTTACTTTGTATTAAGTTTCAAATAGATTATGTTTGAACGGACATAGTTTAGAATATTAATTAATTTCGGTAATTTCGTTAACGCAATCGGTTTCAGATTGATAAAAAAAATTGATTAAAAATTCATAAGAAAAAATGTGTAACACTACATGCGCATGTAGTTCACATAATTTGCCACTATCTATTCCGGAAACAAACATACGTAGATATAACGTAGGCAATACGTGGATAAGCGACGTAACTTTATAGCCAGTGACACCAAACCGACGCAGCCTCCTCAATTACGTGTGCATGCGATCTCCGCCTTGCATCCCGCTGCACATCTCCAATATGCGTGGGTTAGAAGGCACCGTTACTCGCAGGCCGAGAAATTCCATCAGCGCCAGGGGAGAGGGAGGGGGGGAGGAAGAGGGCACGGAGATGGAAATTGGAAGCTTTCTCGCGCCCGTTCTTCTCCCTCCCTCCTCTCTCCCTGTTCGTGCTCCACGCTACCGACACCCACGCGCGCGTTATCTCACCGCGCCTCACCGACTAGCACCGATTAAAATTAATAAGTGCATTCTGCCGCACGCATCTGCATACTGATCGGCTGACTCGAAAGGTGCTAACGAGGCTATTCTTCCTCCACTTCTCTCGCTTTCTGTCTCCGCGTTCGTACAGACGCGTCTTTTCCCTCGTCTCTTCCCTGCCAAGTTGCGAGAAGACTCATGAGTTGCTATGACAAGACTTTGATGAGCTATATTGTAGAGGAGTTATTAATTTAATGATGAGGTAGCTGATCTCGCGAATGAAACCTCGGTCGCACGATCAGATTTCAAATGAATTCACATGATATTTATTGCAAAAAGTATTTACGGATGCCTCACGATTTTTTGACTCAATATGTTTGTTAAATTCAAAAGTTATACTCGATCAATATCTGATGGATAAAAAATATTGAGAAATGAAGAAAGTTTTATTAAGATCTATTAAAATTCAAAGTATGTTTGTTTATATAGAATTAATTTCTTTCTTGTAATACAAATTATCAAGTACAATTTATATTCCAACGTACGTTTCCTTCGCTCTTATCAGCATCATAGCGTTATATGGCGACTTTCACCACGACTGTATGTATCAAAGAGGTTCGTCCGTGTATCGCAGAGATTCGGATCTGCCGTAAGTTATCAGTCGCATGATATATGCGCGGATTCGCAAGGTGGCCTTTCGAAAGAATCAGAAGCGAGCGAAGGTAGAAGAAACGAAGATCACATGATGCGGATAAAATCGATGCGAGGGAAGAAGCGAGGCAAAGAAGGTGGAGAAGAACAACGACGAAGGACACCTACGCGAGGTAACGCGTCAATTACGAGGACGGGCAATGTTTCAGCATCGGTTGGATGCATGCGGACCTTCGAAGGATATTTCGCGCGTGGAACGGCCATACGCGGGAGCCCTAACAAGGTTCAAGTCAGTTAACAAAGTTCAAGTCGTGCGAAAATCACAACAATACACTGTGTGCGTACGTAAATTGTCTTCCTTTAATAATCTGACAATACAGCATGTGTATATGAAGGATATCCATTCTGCTATTTACACTTGAAATGATTTACGAAAAGATTTTGCGGGGATTTAATGTCACGGTTAAGAGTTGCGAATTATAAATGCAATAGAGCTTATACGTTATACATTCTAAGTTGGAAGAAAACTTGTTAAATAATCGTAGATATATGCAATTATTGGATAGAATACACACTTAACGAATAAAAACCCGAGAGCATGATTTTATGTTGCAACGTTGTCTCAAACCAGCGAGTTCACACATGTGCCAACTCTTCCCTTTATTTTTGCTGGCTTTTCTTAGAAGGGGCAGCGCAGAGGAGGGCAGAGGAGCAGGGTCTCGAAGCTGGAATATTTCCCTATCTTGGGTTTCAGGGTCAGAATCGTGTTCCAATTAGATCGCGCGGCGAGACTCCTCGCGTTTTTATTTTATCTCGTTTCATACACCCTCGTTGCTCGTCCACCCCCTCGCCTCTGCCCAGAAGCTCTTCTTCTAATAAGGAGTGCGCTAGCTTATAAAACCGAACACGGCGTGTTGCACGTTATGCAATGCACCCGTGGCACTCGTGAGGATACATTTCAGCCATAATCACTATTAGGATCGCGGGTCACGGGGAAGGAGGGTCAGTGTCTGAATATGGACGAGGACAAATGTGTTTTAATCCGGCATTATTAAGATAAAAATATATGTAGCACTAAGATAAATTTTATTAAACTCCAGCTGATCTAAGAACTGAAGTCATAATAATATGAACGTTTTAAAATATTTAAATTAAGTTCATCCTTAAACTCAAATTATACCAATAATATTAGTATAATTCAAAAACATTTTAAAACTTCTCTTCATTACAATGACAGACACAAAGTAGTTGTGAAAATAACATTACGTTTATAGTACCTATAATAGGGTTTGTCATCAATCCCGCCTTAATAACGTCGGGTTAACAGTACCAAGGCAAATGGACAATGACGAAAAGCCGCGCTAAATCGACGCGAGCTGAGTCAGAGCAATGAAGTGTTCGACCGAGAATTCGCGGTTTAACTGTGCTATTTGTATCGCAAGAGCGCGTTTTTCCTAGATTCATAATAGCCAGAAGTAACCGTTGAAGTGTCGCCTCTTACATTAACGAAATCTCAACGTAAGAGATGAGAAATGTGAGAAAAAACGGTCGATCAAAGAGAAATCATGTATAGGTGATTTTTCTATCCGTGATCTTTTCTAGTCTAGATTCTTACTGCTGTACCATAATTAGTACGTAACGAGAGAGAATTAAATTGCGCCTCAATGTAAAGAATAAATCTGCTATTAATCTAGAATGTGATATTGATTATAACGCGAGCGTGTGAAATAACGCGTTCGTGAGCACGCGTAATTGCTGGCCAATTATTCGTTAATGCGCATCCCTTTGACAGAGGCTTCGTTAATTAGTCGAATCGTGACGGCGAGTAATTATGATCTTTTCTAATGAATGAGATATGCCGATGGGTCTCTATCGATGTTTTCTCCGCAAAAACATTGTATATACATTTTTATTGCTCGTCTCACAGAATCTCTCAATTACTACGATAATCAATCTTTGAACACAACTAGTCGTATAAGGAAAACTATCATTAAACATTAATCTTCGTTAACTCACTTTTCTTTAATAGCACGTTTAATAATCACATCTTGCTACTGCATAAATTGAAAGAAAACAAGCTTAGGGCAAAAAATTAATCCAAGTATCATTGCTATGCTCAAAGATCTTTACATTATCTTCGGAATAAAAATTATACATTAATAAAGAAAGCATTACGAGAAACAAAAAAGCTAAAAATCACCTTTCTATTTCGTCATTAAATAATTAAGAATCGAGGGAATGAATGTTATATTTTGAACGAAAAAAGAAGTTAATTAAGGAATTAATTACGGCCGGGTCCCACATGATCTTAATTTTTGCGAGATGAAATTTTCATGTACCGTAATGAAAGCTTCCCGTTAATCATTCTGGGAACAATCCGCCAGAAACACGAAGTTGCGCGAAGTTGAAGAAACCATATCGTCTATTCAGTGAAGCGCAATTGTTCCAGGCCTGAATTTTTTCTGTTATTACCGTCATAACATTTTTCATACTCCGCCAATTAGCGACCGTGTCGAATACTTCTCATGCATCGAGTTTGTGCTCGCTGATTGTGAGAATCGTCTTCTCACACAAACTGCATGCTCGCTTGTATAACCAAAGTTATCCCAGGTTCAGTAATTAATATGATTACACGCTACCTCTCTCTCGCGTAGTTTGAGACCTCGCGATTATTTCTAACAAGAATGATCGAGTCTGATCGATCGATGGTCACGGTCGATCGGACTGGGTGACTTCTGAGTGCAATAGGAAATCGCCGATCACCACAATCTAATCTAACTCGTTCAACAGAACAGGTCGACGACGATCAACATTTCTCGCGAGTGCAAGGCGCGCGCGCGACTTCTATTTAATCGCGTCAAACGTACATGAGCGCGCGATAAATTGTTCATGATTGTCCAGATGGAAGACCGTTGCTTAACCGTTGCAGACACCTGCAGAGAATATCATGCCTTTTATACGCGAATGATAATTAGGAGGAAGCTGCGGGATAGAAGCGATTTGACCACGCTTCGGCAAGCGTGGCCGATTCATGTGCGATAGAGTGTCGCGATGGATGTGCATCGAAGTGTGATTATCGTATATCAGGACATTAGTTGCATGATCTGGGATATTAAAATCGTTAACTGGTTATCTTACAAAAATCCGTAAGGCGTCTGCTAGAGAGTTTGTCACGGGACTGGTTTACCGACATCTTAATGAAGATTATTTTTAGTTGCTTTCGTAAATCTTCACGTAAAATAGAGAAGATTTTGTTAGAAAATTTTAAATGTTCTAATTTAATGCCTCTAGCGCAGGAATTAGTTAACTTGAAATCAAATGGTGTTTACTTTCTCGTGCATGCTCATACGGCTCCGAATGTATTGCCATATATGTTTCGAAATTACTCGCGGAGTTTGAGTTGATGCCTATTTGCAGTATCTTTATGCAGCGATTAATCGCTGACGTTTGATTCTGTTGCCTGCCGGCAATTTTGCAAATTCCCAGGAAATTCTCCCGGTTTCCGAGGCTGCGTGATAACGTCGTGGGATATTATGCGAGATTTCTCTTTCGAGGGAAGCCTGTAACGCGGAAGAGCACCGCGGAGAAGCGCCCAAGCAATGCCGAATCATCCATCATATCTCGCCTTTATCGTCGGAAACCACTCGGCAGATGTGACGTACGATATGAAACTGTTATTGTTTATAGCTGTATGTAAAATTCGAGACCTTTAGCAACCAGCTATTGCTATAATTGTTATTTCCTAAGCATTGAGTGGCGAATAAATGGTATTCGCTTTATGAGTTATTAGGAGAAACCAGTGTAGTTAGACAAATTACTTATTTTAAGAAATAAGAGAATTCGTGAAAGATTCAAGACCCACAACTATCTTTTTCGTACTATCTTATTATAATTCTAAGAGAAACGAGCTCTAAAGTTCTATATTATGCCAAAGCGATCATAGATGCTATTTTTGAAAATGTAATGTTTTTATTCGCGCGTGATTTGCATCGTTATTCTATTTAAAAATGTAAACGTACGCAAACCTTAATTTCGTGTTTACAAAGTGGATGCTGTAACCATATCGATCTCCTTTAATTATCGGCTACCGGTGGTTTCTTCCGGAGCAGGAACTACGTCACGGACGTATGTTAGGTGAAGAGGAATCGCAACGCGCGGTCACGTTCAGAGGACGATATCGAAATGCTGGATCGTTCGAGATGCGCTCGTGCACATGTTCTCCTGTAATCTTTGCGACTTCCTTCTTCATCCTCTCTACGGTGCATATGCCGAAGGATCGGGTTCCACTTCTTCCCTTGCCGGTACATCGCGCTTACTCGCTCATACTCTTAACCGGTTTAGCTAACGACCCCTATCTTGTGCATCGCAAAATAATGAAATTACGCGAAAAAGAGACGCGGCATTACGGTGGACCATGTTTCGTAAGTACGTACACGCCGGCGATAGTATGTAGAATAGAAGCAGTTGATTCCAGCTGCCAGCGGAATCTCATTTCGTACCACGGAAGAGTAGAAAGAAACTTAATCTACCGTTATAATTATATCTAAACTCGAATTTAGCGTCATTGGCAATTACGCGAAGCATCAATTTTATAAAACGTGAGCTTGTAAAAAAATGTTACATATATATATCGTATATAGCACTACATCTCTATTATCGATAATTACAAATTGAAATAAAAAAATGTACTGTGGATAAATTGTTGTTGAATTATAATCGTTGCAATATAATATCTCACAGAAGCTCGATATAAATAGGTTTTTATTAAAAAGCAACAAAGTTTCGTAACAAAGAGAATACTCTACTTTTACTTGAAAAATTATATTAACCGTTAATTCGTTTTTATAAAGGTGAGTGGTGCAGTAACCGACTAGAAGATTCGGCCGTTAAGTCAATTTACGCGCCGGTATTTTCGCTCCGTAAATTTTTGCCCCGCGGGATTCCACGTTCTTAGGTGCTCCACTCCGCGAAATGACGCCGTTGTCGTAAGAGAGAATAATAATTGCATTCCGCGATGACGAGGCCGATAGACACGAAAGGAAAGACGAACGCAAAGTGCGCCCGCCCAGGGAAGGAGGAAGTCACGAGTAATCTCCTTTCGAGAGTGATCTCGCGATGGGAGAGGAGTCAGATTGCTCTGCGCACGATAGGCCGTTTTAATGGCACTCTGAACGATTTCGCCATAAATATAAGAATATACGGAAAAGGAAGACGAGGAATAAGAAACAATGAGAATAAAAAAGAAAGGAAACGAAGAAAAATTAATGAAAATAGTATAAATCGGTCAACTTTTTCCCGACATCAGTTCTGGGAGATAATTATTTTAGAATATTTTAGATACTGACATAGAATTTTATATCTTCTTCTGTAAATAATCGTAATTTTTTAGAATTATTTACAGAAAAAGATTTAAATTCTACCAGATCTAAATTTCCACAACAGAGTAATTCTACGTTCAATTTTTCTCAAAATTTTCCCTAAAGATGTTTAATTTATTCACTTTTTAAATTCGACAGTCACTATATAAATTAAATGTGATATATACATACGATGGTAGTGATCAAATCGCTATTTTGCCCTTCCCAAATATAGTTGACTCCATCTTTCTTTCTGCCCGTTCTTATATTCGTTCTTCTGAAGTGGTACTTTACGCGTTCCGTCATTCCGACATCTTTCTTACGTTCTACCGTTTTCGCTGAGCAACGAATACGGAGATCCGGCCGGATGCAGAAAAGCGCTCTTCCATTTTGCCACAAGCTTTATGACCTTTTTATGATTAATACGGTCGGAAGGCCGCGATGAAGCGGCATGATCATTTCCGCGGCGATCTCTCCACGATCTTTCTTCGAAATGGGAGAAGCATCCGCTAATTAAGGGCAATATCGGTGGCTAAAGTCTCGTAAATATTCCGTAATGTCTGGCGAGTTTTTCGGTCGAATTCTCTCGATCGAGGGGTTATAAAAGTACGTATAGATTGTACGTAAAAAAATAGAGTTCATTCGCTGCGTTTGCATTTCTATTTGTATCGCAAAGTGCAATTAAAGTGCACAAAGAGAATGCAATCATCGGATAATTCAACATTGCTTAAGCGCACCGGCTTAACAATCGCGATTATCATAATCGTTTCTATCGTTACGTTGGCGTTACTATGTCGACAGACGAGAGATAGAGATCCCTTCATTCATATTAAACGATAGGAATTGAAAATGTCACAATTTTGATATATTCAATTTGCAGTCCGTGAAAATATTTGCCTTACTATCAATTGTTACGCTTATATTATGACAAACAAATAACAGACATAGAACTTTTCATATAATTATGGCATTTAAAGTTTCATTTCATCTAATTTGTCATCGATTTCGGTTCTCGACAGAGATCCGGCTTTTACCATGTTCCGGCGAGGGCTTTGATCCGGCGTCAGGAACGGAGAATCGCCGGGCAGAGTTAGTTAATCGAAGGCTGTGTCGGGCCTTCTTTACTGTTAGTCGATCAACGGTGGACTCGCGAACAAAGCGATCTTAAATTTATACGCTTCGGTTATCGCTTCCACGAAGAATTCCGGCCGGGCTTGAGTTTACGAGCCCCGGCGCGCGATAGAATGCGCGCTGCACCGCGCCGCTTGTCGTGCACGCGTGCGTGTGTGCGTGCGTAAAATCGCGCTGCGCACCGTGGTCTCCGCGAGAGAGCCGTAAGAGAGTATCGGAAGGGGTGTGAGAGAAGGGGGATGGACACGGGACACGGGAAAGACGGGGGCAACCGGCGGCGAGGCGAAGCGGTGGAAAGGGGAAGGTTTTATCGTCGCAATCAAGGGCAACGCGCGAAAGGCAAGGCAATGCTCTCCTGCCATTACGCTATGCCATGCCACTTCGACAAGTTTATGACCGCAGGTGTACCGGTGTCCTCTTCTTTACCTGTATCCGTTCCTGAATCTCCCCCCTCCCTCTTCCCGTCCCTCTCCTTCCCGTAATCTACCTTCCGTCATATCACCTTAAACGATATCTTCTCATTGGAGCACTACCGTACTGTCGTAGTCGAGGTCTTGCACGGGGTAGTCACCCGTCAGTCTCGATTAACATGTCGGCTGAATTTTATTCGAATGATTGAAAGCAGCGATAGTTGTACCAATAAATGTCCAATTAAAAAACATTTAGATAATTGAGATTCAGTTTCTACTGATAAACGAAAATAATTGTTTCGACAATATGCTTTGATATTAATTAAAAATTACTTGAGTATAAGAATATTACACGCAATTATAACTTTAGATATCAGCTTGTTAATAATATTATAGATTTTATCGTTTTGTTTAGCTAAATATTCCGAAATTGCGGTTTCTGATGGCGGTAGACGAAAGTTTCCATTGAATTTGCTCGCATTTTCGATGATGTAGTTTCCGCCATGCGTGTCCCGACGATGCAGCCGAAAATTTTGTTCGGGGTGTACACAGCTCGTGGCAGGGCATAAAGTAATTCCGTGATCACGTTTATGGGAACACGGAGGCGCCGAAGTCAGAGGTCAATCGACTTCCACCGGGATGACCTCCCGGAGAAACAACGCGTCCCCCTGTGCCTCTGCGCATCGCCACGTGAGTACGGTGAACCCTTTCCCCATGCGTCCGACGCGTGCATACCATCGCGTGGTCCTGTGCGCATATTCCCTGGTAAACACACACATCACGCGCGCAAACGTGTGGACTGTCGTATCGATGCGCGGTTTGCGGTTTTCATGCAAGGGAAGCTCGGTGAGAATACAAGGACGACCGAAAAACTACCGTGTGTGAAACACTGCCATCCGTGCAATTTTTTACAATTGTATTATATAATAACGTAACAAAAATTTTCTATATAAAAAGAAATAGCATTACTCTATTCTCACTTTAATTGAAAGTTATTGTATTGCAGATATTACCTTTAAAAAACTATATTCTTTTGCATAAAATAATGTATAAAAATTTCTCATAAAAGATATATTAACAAAATATAAAAATGATAAAGATAGTGAATTATCTTCATATTATAATTTTGAAGATTTTGAGAATGCTAAAAGTGTGCTTAACAAAACGTTAAATATTAAATAAGGATGTACAAGAATATAATGATTAAAAATTAATCAAAATACAGAAAATATAAAAACTAAATTTTAAAGTTCATCTCACAATACATATACGTCGTTGAAAAGTAGAAAAATGAAAATAATACAATCCCATTGCGATAGAAATACGACTCATAAGATTGCAGAAGCCGGTCAGTTAGTGCTCATGAAAATGTATGGAAATATTCGAGTTGTACTAAAATATGCGATATGTCTTTGACCGAGCTTTCAAACGGTACTCTTAACATTAAGCGCGTATTTATAGTCTAGGTTTCTAATTGGATCTTGTAAGTACGATCTATGTATGCTTGCAAACGGCTAAATAAATATTTATTCTTATTGTTATGACTATGACTATCACATCTGTGAATCAAATTATATCTTGAAAGCCAATTCGAACGATTTAAAAATCTATAACAAGTTTTCGAGATAATTGCACCATCAGATTGGCTTAATCAAGAAACGATAATGGATCAATAACATACGATAAAATAATACAATGTGTTGAATTAATGAAATAAACAATAAAATATTATAAAACCACAGATTTTCTGACAATTATTACGTGATCATATAAGTGACTTTGTAATTATTTTTTCATTGGATTAATATTCTTTCTTTATACTTATATATGTTTATTACCTAATATTACAACTACAATATTATATTAGAATAATTTTACGATATGTTTTTAGTTGAGTCCTTTCAAGTGAAGATAGATACAGATACATTGTAATTTCACTGACAATGAGTTTATATTGATATTTAAATATATGGTAATAAGTCTTACGCTCTTATTTGTGATAAGTAAAACGTGACATTTGACATAAAGTGTTTTCTTGCTGCATACGGGAAGTTGATCTCTCTCTCCCTTTCCCGAAATTATACTGATTTCAATCTTTGCTCTCAGAAACAGCAATGAAGATATTTGTAAGGAAGTAAAAAGCTGTCGAGATGAAATCAGAAAGACAAATGACGTCTCTTTGTATATTCGGAAAGCGGAAGAAATTCAGCTATAGAGAAACTTGTTTCACGAATGAGAATCAACCCGAAGAGATCTTGACTCGTTTCAACATTTACGATCCTGAATCGTATCGCATCGGATCTAATTAAGAATGGTTGCGTTCACTCGCGAAACTGGTTCCTCCTATGTTTATCACATCAACGAGCTTCTTTCAAGTCTATTAGAAAGCATTCATAGAATTATTTCTCTCAATTCTATGCCATACCTGTTCTCAGAAAGAATCATTTTGCAAATAATGTGACAGATGCGAGTACCAAACAAATTATATTATTTCACAAAACGAAGAAAGTGAATTCTCGGGAGATCCGCGCTTCAGAAGCGCGTAGTAGCACAATTGATAGGCTCATAAAAAATAAAACTATTACGAAAGCAATCGTACGAAGTCGTCAAGATAGGCTCGCGGCCTCACAGGAATGATCCGATCAATCCGCGTGATGATCAAATGTGCGTGCACGCGCGTTCGCGTAAGGCAGATATATTTAATAAGAGTCCGAATAGAGAGGGTGCGGTAAGGAGAGGAGAATCGAGAAGAACCTGATATGGTAATGGTAAAATATGAAGAGTACGAGAAAGGGTTGCCGCGAGAGTTCGTAGATGGTATCGAGTAGAGAAGGGAATATAAGAACCAATGGAAAAAGAACGGACGGAAGAGAAGAAAAAGGAGAGACGAAGAAGGACAAGAGGGAAGGAACAAGGTATTGGCGCGCGGCGGCTTTACGAGCAACTCGATGATTCTTCGCGGTGCGGTCTCGAGGGGGCTCGCTGGGATTCGCGCCGGGGCCCTACTTTCATCGCGCCGCAAGAGCAAATGCAAACATGGTCGCTTTCTACGGGGTGTGGTCCCCTTTCTATGGAGATCGTCTCCCTGCCACGTCTCTGTCGCATCATCGACCGAGACCCTATTGTTTTCGAGCGGAAACACCGCGCATCTGTCTTTGTCAATTGAGCCCCAGTAAATTCGAGAATAAATTCAATTCGGCTAACATGTAAATTAAAAAGATAGGGAGAATAGAATTTAATTAGTCAAACATGCCCTATAAATAGAAATATAATTTAATTCGTAAATGTCTTGGAAAATAGAGATTTTAATAGAAAAATAGATTATCACTAGAAATAACTCTTAAATTGGATAAAAAGTAAAAAAAATATTACGTCAATTTTTTATTATATTTTGCGATTAAATTTCGAAAATGCGTTATTTAAACGATTTAAAACAGAAGATGGCAAATGTCAAACTTTCAGCGTAATGCTGCAATATAAAATTTGATAAATATAACGATATCGATATTGCAATTCAATAGATCTTTTAAATTAATTCAGATTTATATTCAGCGCAGTGGCGAGCCGCGCCCGATTCCGGCTGCTTCCAGTGGCAGCATCCAGCTCAGTTTACACCGCGTGGGTGTGGATTTATCGTTCCACCGGAGACGCAGACAAAAGGGACCACAGCCTCTCTCTATCATCTGGATAAATAAAAGGTGCCCACGAGGAAGATATCTCGCAGAGGTTCATCTCGCACCATATAAAGTTCAATGGACTATTCTACTTTATGATTACGTGGAAGTTTAATATTACTTCTCAACGTGATTTTGAACTAAAATTAAATTCATATTTTTCCTAAACTATTTTCCTATCTATGATATTAAACGCGTAATTTCATACAAAAAGACGTTTCAGGACTCTAAGCTAATTGTAAGACTATTTTTCATTCTAGTTTAAAAAAAGCAAAATTACACAGCGTACATATTCTTGTTATATCAAATAATATGAATACAAAAACGGTACAGACATTATACAGTTACACACATCGCTGTTGCCAGTGTGGATTACAATATAATAATGATTATTCAATGAAGTATTAATTTCTTTTACATCTAATATTTAATATTCGATACTACATTTTACATCTGACACGAATACGTTATTGTATTTCATATTAATGAAGTTTATATTTCATGAAGGGACGTAATACATTATTCGCTCTGATTTCGGTCCAATTCCCCAAAGATTCGTGACGTGTCTCGCGACATATCGAGACCTCAATGAGCGAAAAACAAAATCGAAAGGGGTTCCACTGGGCGCATCTGTGCGATTTGATCGAATCGTGGGAACGTAACGATGTCCACGAAACTCGGTACGTTACTACGCCGAATGTCAGACTGATAATATATTTTGCTAGCTTGTTACGTCTGTTCGTATTTCATATGCATGCAATATAATAGCGTATAAATTTTCGCGCGGTAATTTCTGTGCAACCAACGATTCGCAATAGTTTCGTATATGGAAGATATAAAACGTGCGAACTGATGTAACACGTGTTC
The DNA here is from genome assembly GCF_030848795.1 of Temnothorax nylanderi. Classification (NCBI taxonomy): domain Eukaryota; kingdom Metazoa; phylum Arthropoda; class Insecta; order Hymenoptera; family Formicidae; genus Temnothorax; species Temnothorax nylanderi. Next base: position 141,270 of record NW_027249129.1, read on the forward strand.
TTCGAGATTTCTAACTCTTATGCAAATAGATTGGTCTTTATCTCAATAAGAAAGCACTTACGGGCAGTACGAGTATTAAATAAAATCGTTACTTTATACGATTATCACATGTAGTAAGTGAATGCTGCATTCTCTCACAGCGTAAGTTTTACGATTTTAAATTCGGAGGGCCAGATAGAGACAAGAGCTCCAGCTCGGAGTCACGTCTCGTCTAGAGTGGCGGCTCGGACTCATTTATCGTATCCCCTTCCAACCCTTCCCAGAGCTTATGAGAATGGAACGCTAGCGGTATACTTATATCCCTGTAGCTACAAGCAGCCATGGACAACAACGACCGGTATCTGTCACTGTCGCGAGGAATTGTGAGCCGAGCACATCCAGTCCGAGATCGGTGTCTCCACGTCTCTCGGAAGCTTCTGTCTCTTTTTTCTTGTTTGGACGACTGATTTGTTTCGACATCAGCGGGGGTTGAAACGAGCGAGAGGCAGCGTTAATAATTTTTAAGATAACCAAATCGAAATTCAAGTTGAAAAAATGCGTAAAAACAAGCAATTATTTAACCTATCCAAGCATCCTATATATAACCAAATATATTAATTTATTAAAACATTGCAATTCAATATAATTTAAATATTTATGAGTTTCGAGCAAATTCACACAAAAAATAATTTTAGAATTTGATGGGTTAATATACTTATTTAACTTTCAATTAATTTCATCAAATAATGCAATTATCGGGACCAAGATAGTTAATATAAGTTGTCCAGAGATTTATGATAATCTTCTTTTAATCCGTATAATAACAGAAAGTATAGATATAAGCTGAGGATAATTTGCTACATTTTTCGCTTTTCTCGCAGAATAAAACTTTTTATATAAAATTATGTAATTAGAGCGATAATCTTTGTCGTAAAAAGAAATAAAAAAAAGGAATAAAAAAAGGAATGGAAAAGGTAATAGAAAAGATTTTGCAAAGCGATTCTCTGTTCGTGATGAAAAAAGCCAACAACGATATCACTTGCTGCCACTTTGCGCCACCTTACCAGCTATTTGCGCGCGAACTCCTACGTATCTGAGTCACTTACAGAGTCAAGTTGAAGATCCGGAAGAACGAGCGAGAGAATGTAGTGACGACACGTTGGACTGTACAGTGAAATAGATCCAGACCGGACAATGCGCGAGAACGAAGGCATACGAGACATACATCGTGAGGACACTTGTTAGATGTCGTCGTACGCGCCTGCTTTATTATTACTCGATTGTCCGCGGTTATTAATTATGCAACATCGCGCAGAGAGAGAGAGAGAGAGAGAGAGAGAGAGAGAGAGAGAGAGAGAGAGAGAGAGAGAGAGAGAGAGAGAGAACGGTTTTTGTGGCGGATTTTAGAAGAGAACACGGAGGAATATATTCAAGAAGACACAACGAAGAAGGTATTAATAACACTCACAAAGCGGCAAAACGTGTCGAGAGAAACGCGGTCGCTCTGAATAGCCTAGTCTACGAGGAGAATTAAAGAGATTTAATTAAGTGTTGAGTTCCACTCGACTAATAGAGAACGATGTAACCGAGAAGTCAATAATATTCCTTCTCTTTCTCCCTTCCTCTTTCCGCGTCACGAGTCGCGCGGCTGTGTGGATTCAGTCGCTTCTAAACGTTTCTACGAACGATAGCGATGCTACACTAGGTGTGGGTGGCGAGAGAGGTACGCATACCTCGGCGTTAAAATTCGTGTACCGTTGCGCGAATGGTAAGATGCAAGACGACACGTGGGAACGAGGCGCGAGTTATAGCGCATCGATGTAATAATTATCAGCAGATCGATCGGGACGCGTGACGGAAAACTCCGGTCAATTATTCGCTCGTTTCCGGGTACCGTAGGTTAGGCGAAGTACCGCTTTCGTATTCGGCGAGTATATAAGAAAGAGAGATTGTGATGTACGTGTACACAATGCATACCCTACGTTCCGATTAAATGGACAAGAGAATGTTAGACATTATTGGCGAACGTTGCGGAGAATTCGATTGGCAAACATCATGCATTCCGACACTTTTAATTGCAAATATTAATAGAGGAAAGTGCCCTATTATGAGATAGGATCCTAATATGAGATGGCGGGGTTTTTTCATGGTGGGATCAACAGATAGGGCCTATATAGGGCCTTTTAGCTTAACATATCTCATATTAGGATCCTGTCTCATAATAGGGCACTTTCCTCTACTATTTTAAAGATCAAAAAGTAAAATAATTAAGATGTGATTAAAATAATAGAATCAGTATAATGCGATTTATTACAATTTTTCCACGAAACAAGAAAATTACTTAGAATTTCAACATTTCTGATAATAAAATTTATTAAATATTTTCTATTTGTAAAATTGACCTTAAAAAATTTATTCCAAAAGTGATGTACTTGTAAAATATATTATCTACAATATCTACATATATAAACATGTATAACAAATGATCATATTAAAATATGTTTAAAGAGTTCTTGGGATCTTTAAATGCACATACAATAATTATAAAATAAAATCGAAACAAATATCTTCCCTTGATCTTGATTCTTCTTCTATTTTTCTTTCTATTTTCTCTTCGACATATTTTTTATCGTACAAATCCATACGCAACAATTCGCCATAGGAATTGCGAAACAAATGCACATTTTATTTCGCAAATTCTGTCTTCTCCGGCTCTTCGTCGATCCTCCGATCGTCGTGCTACGCACTTTATGCCCGCGCAATAGCATAAATCAGCCCGAGAACGGATATAACTATCCACCTCGCTCTTCCTCAATGCATTCCAAAGTGTTGTCCATCCACGCATACAGACAATATTCTACGTTTACATGCAGACTATGTAAACTATCTTACGTATAGTCTATGTAGACGATAAGCAATGACCATTGACAACTTTACTTTTTTTGCAAAAAATAAAATAAATGATTTTTTTCCGTAGAATACATTTTTTCACACACACACACACACACACACACACACACACACATATGCGTAGTCGCAGCCAATGCAAGAAAATTCTATATAAATACCATGTAAGAAGATATTTGCGAAAACCATGCGAACATGCAGTAGATACATGATTATAATCCTGATTTATCGCATTTTCTATGTTGATATATTTATAAATGCGCGAACTATTAAGTTACAAAAATTACGTGGAGCAAGACAAAAGAGTAAATATACCCGATCGATTCTCAATTTTCGACATCGATCAGGGTAAAATGGATTGGAGCGATTCAATCGGACGCAGGCAAAACTTGCTTGATTTCAATTAACGCAGCCTGTATTAATAATAGCTCTGTTACAATTACTACTACGAGAAACGAGATGGTAGCCAGTTGGTAAAAATGAAATACTCTCTTTTGATTGACAGAGAAGCTCGTATGTATAAGATATATTTTTTATAGGATCTGAACTTGAGTAGACTTTTGATATCAAAATCATCAACTACCTAAGTTTATTAGATATTTTTTTATCCTCATAGAATTATTTTACAATTATGACAAAAGATATTATATCGTAGTAAATTAATAAAAATAGAATTTTAACAATTTAAGGGTTTGTGCTTGTTATACCTAATACATAATTATTTTAACGATATCAAATTTCTGATTTTTTTCACGGAAAATTAATCTGCTATAATAAAATAATTAGATTTTGCATTAGACATCTCGCCACAAATTATCGTTTCTCAACAGAAAAACTAGTGTTAATACCATATTAATAATTTGCAAGTCATTACTAATAAAATGGATAATAAACTAAAAACATCGCACAGTGAATGTAAAATGCAGAAAATAATATTCGGAAACAGTCCCTACGGACAAGAAATGGATCAACAAATTAATCGGTGTGAGAGCATTGACGGAAGCACGCATCGTCTCTCACGAGACTATTCAATTCTCTAGCGGTGCCGACAAAGTACAACTTCAACAATAAATTCGAGTTTCTTGCCGGTCGTCGCGGTACGCGGCGAGGATAAAACCGACGATTTAATTCCTCCGCAAGAACTTCACCGAGCCAGTACAATCGTCGCGGTCGATCAATCGACAAGACTTCTTCGCTCTCTTTCTCCCATTTTGACTCGTTCGCTCCGTATCATCGTATGTAGTTACGTGTATATGTGTGTGCATTATGTGTGCAATGATTGAATCAGAACGAGAAAGAACGGAGGAAAACGGCAGACCGGCGAGATAGTTCGGTCCGGCTCTAGAAAAGCGAGCGTTGCAGTGTTGCAAGCAGCTCGAGAGAGCCAAGTCATCTCTCTCCTTTTCTATTCCCCGCCCACTCTCCTTCTATCTCCCTTTCTTCACTCGGATCGTCTTTCCCTCCTCTTTCGACTGATTAATAAGACTACGGGCGCGCGGTTAATCGTTTAACCGGCGCTCGATAGAGCAGTTTCTAATTAGCGGAATGGAATGGAAGAGGCGTGATCGGATCGCTCGACCAGGGAAATCCTTTGCTAGGCAGGACCGTCCTTAGGAAGGAGACGCTGGTCGCGTAATTAGATAGAAAGAGATAGAGTAGAGTACCCAAGTTAGAGCGAAAAGGAACAAGAGAAGAGGGCGGCATAGATGGCTCGTGCTCAGCACGAAGAAAAGCCAGGCGAGGATAAGAGTTAGGAGAGCGGGTTGCTGCAAATTGAACCATTATGACTACCTAAGCAACCAAATCGACTCGAACTTGTACCGAGAATCCTCCCGAGGATAGTTACGAACCTATCCCTCAACCCTGTGAAGAGCTCTTTTTCGCACTAAAAGCGAGCAAAAACGCATAACTAGAGCGAGCCGAGAGCCGATGCGTCAGCTGCAAAGAAATCGACAATGAATGGAGAGAGAGAACGCCAAACCAGAGAGAAAATATGAGTAATATGACAGAAAGCGCGCGTAAGCATGCTACTGCAAATTGAACCATTACAACTAACGATGCGAGCAAATCATTTCAAACGCGCTGGAGCATTTATCCTAGCAATACTGTTTCGCGTAAAAGTAAAAGTCACGAGAATAAGTGCACCTACACAATGTTTAGGAAAATTTTATTTAAAGATACAATTTAATGAACCAATCTGAATAAGTATTCCTCATCCTGGAAAGAGAACCGATGAAATTGCATAATATATCAAGCAATACATTTTTCTAATATCTGAATAATACACTACATGCCTGAGAAATAAAAAATAATTTATTATAAATCTTATATTTTTTATATAACCGGAAATATAACTTCAATGCAAACATATTAGAAGCCCTAGCCACCCATATCAAAAATATCAACATTAATACTGATTATCGAAGAATATCTACTAGATATGCCGTGTGTGACTGATTGACAGTTAGGACAAGAATCGACATGTTGGAGGGGATGCGAAGAAAATAAAGAAAGTAAAATCTTTCGACGGTAATATATACCGGAACGAAACTGAAAAGAGATTCTTCAACTGAGGAAGCGATTTCTCGCAGCAGACGAGAAAATCCAGAATAGTTATGGTCTCATCCTGACGATGACCATCAGGGATGATCCGTATATGATCCCCGAGCGCCACGAGTTTTCCCGCGTTAATGATCGCCGGCACTTGCCCGGGGCACGCCTTCTTCGAGTTTCGAACCTCGCGACTTATTGGAGTGTCACGGAGCAGGATGAGGAAGAACGCGGAGCAATGCGTTTTACAGGAGCGTGCGGAAGGCGTCGCCCTGAGCGAAGAAGACGATAATGACGGCCGGCCCCGCTCTTCAGTCTCGTTCGAGGTGAAACGACCGAGAAGAAGACCGGGAAGAGGATGATCGAAATAAAAGCCTCGGTGCGTGTAGTTATGTGCCGGTTTCTTCCGGTTGTGGCCTTGGATAAAGGCTTCTTAAACGGACGCCTACCGAAACAAGTGGAAAACATGGGAACATACTTTTTACCCAAATATAATATCGCAAAATATACTTCAATATACGCAACAATGCACGTAAACGAAGTTATGTAAAATATATCTGCAACATCTAATTTGTTACTCCTCTTCGTTTCGTTCGTCAAAAATATCTAAGAACTTATGAGTACGCGATAAACCGAGATTCGATTAAAATCGAGCAAATATAGTGAGATTTTAATACGTATAATGGCAATCTCCTTAAATGACGTGATTCTCATTGCTCTAATTTTCAATTGTAAAGAAGTTATTTTTATGCAGAATCAAAAACGTCGACTCGCGTGAACAAATCAAAATCGCGTATTAGGAAAGGCAAAATACATATATATGCGATTAAAATAAAGTGATATACGCCAAGAAAAATCAGTATACAATTTGAATGAAAAATTCAAACTGCTAACGATTAAAAAAATAAGATAAGATTACACATTACATTTTACAATGTTGCACGCGTAGCATCAAATAGTACCAGAAAGCACGTAACAGTCAATAATGAAGAGCCACCTGCGAAATGGTAGGACTCCGCGTTTCTTTAACGGGAAAAGACGCGCCGCGCCGGCAAGGTGGGCGAAGAAGGAGAGGGCGACGGGGAACGAAGAAGCGGACGCCGCCGTAGAAGGTGGGGTCGCCATGGTTGTGGTCCGCCTGGGAAAAAGAGGACCACGCATTGTAACCCAGGGAGCGAGGAGGCCACGCTAGGCTGACCCTAGGCTTTACATTAACCATCCACCGTGTACACACGCACGTAAATGGCCGTATCGGCCACCCCCGGCCCCGGGCCCGGGCCCAAGTTTGTACCTGTTGCACCGAGTAATCATTGCCCTGCGGGAGCAGCTCCCTTTTGTCCTCCTCTTCCCGGTCTCTCCTCCGCCTCCTCGGCGCTTTCCTGGGGATAAGATTGCGCGACGCGCGACAGGCGCGAAGGATCCTCTTATATGCTCGCGGTAAACAGAGTGGAACGCGCGAGAACATCCTCGAAAAGACCCTTTCCAAATCTCGCGACGAATTATCGGAACACATCGCAATTAGACCGGCAAAGACTTTTTTGTTCCCGAAAATGTCGCACGGCGACGAACCTTCGCGCTCGCGAGAACAAACCTGGGCCGTGAGAAAAGTCTTCGGAAACGGTTTTCGCGGACACCGCGGGATTTGGAGTGACTCGATAACAGAGGAGAGAACGAAAGTTATTCATTACGTGCGTCCGGAAGCGAGCGACGCCGCGACGGAAGAGGAGGGGAGAAGATAAATCCGAGGAGTTACATGTATACTTCCACGTAACTGTAACTGATCATAGGATTGCGATATTCTGAAGAGACGGTGGAAATCTCCGAGGCGCGTAGATTCCACTGTCATTCCTGTTACCTTGTACGAGGTAATTCTGACGCGGAGCAGAGCGAGGTTGGAAAAAAAAAAAGGAGAAAAAGAACGAGATACGCGAGAGGAGATCGTACGTGTTGATATACGAAAAAGTTTCATCTTTCGCGGGAGATTGGGGGTTAGTTATACGTAGCGCGGTGAGATGCCACGGCGCGATAGGGGGTAAAAAAGTTTGCGCCGGTACTCACCTTCGGGGCAGATGCACTCGTAGTCATGTTCGCCGAGCTGATGGCACGAGCCTCCGTTTTCACACGGTGACGGATCGCAGGGGATGTAGTCGCTCTCGCAGTTTTGCCCGGTGTACCCGCTCGAGCACATGCATCTGCAAAGCGAAAGCACATTTTAAGAGAACGCGCCGGAAAGGGGAGTTTTAACGAGGCATAAATTCGAGTTGTTCAAGCGAATAATTTCTTTTTACCAAGTAATCGATCTCTCTTATCAATCTTAACGTACAAATTGGATGCGCGGGTATCGAGTCTCCGCGAGAAATGTCAGGTAAAACGATCCAACAATTGAAAACGCGAAACAATTCCGTCGATATCGCGTCGATGTCGATGCCGCGGCCGCGACAAGAACGTAACACCGATAATCATACCATAATCCGATGCGGTCAGTAATTGCAATACCGTTCGAAGGAGATAGTACAAGCGCGATTGCAACAATTACGGGAATCTATTGAATGGCACATAAATATCTTTGGTAAATGAGTTGGTAAAAATCGTCAAAGGTCAAATGTCGAAAGAATTTCACTTTTGTGTAAGAAGGTTCATATACATATATTACATATGTCGAATCACGTGATAATCACTTTTATTGTAAAAGTCACTATTCGCTTCTAAGAAAATGTTTCCACAAGTTAGAATAATCGTCGTTCCAACATGGCACTTGTAATAATTATTATAAAATATATCTTAAAATAATGATTAAGATATACATGTGTTTTTGCAATATATTTCACGTGGTACTTAATTCAATTTAATTAAGTTATAATTTCATAATTAATATTTTTCGGATCGCGAATATTCATCTCTACATCATTTCTCCTAGCTATAAATGTTTGCAATTCGTTCGCGTCTCATTCTTCGTCTCTAAAAGCTCGCTTTAGAATTAACGATACTCCTACCCCGATCCCACATTCGTCAATGATACATCCATAACGGTGGATCCAATTTTATTTCACTTTTTGACGGCGATTAGCGAGATTTCGTGGCGCGAACGTACCTCGAACTCGCGACGAGCAGCAGGAGCAGAAACACGCGGGTGAGATTCATTTTTGCTCGCAATCGATGCCCACGAACGGTCGCAACGATAAAACGTAATCCTCATATTTCGACGAGGAGCCTGGGCCGCGAATGTTCACTCCATTCTCGAAGAGCAAAGATCACGCTCGGTGTACCCTGCACCCTCCTGTTCTTCGGTTTCACAAAAAAAAAAAAAAAAAAAGACGTATCACATCCGTACGTACAACACCTTGGCACTATATCCTTCACTTTGATAATTACGATATAACCTTTCACGGTTCACTATCGCACTGCCCGCGGGGGCCACACGCGAGAGCGTAATCCACAACTCGGTGATCACAACGTAAACAAGACCAACGAAGAAGAAACAATCCCACGGTACTCGACGACACCGCTGTAGTAATAAGCAAAATAATCCAACTGGGCGGTGGCCCGATGTCGACGATCACAAGAATTCGCTGTGCGCGACAATTTGAATAAATTATAACGCGTGTATCGTGTCACTTCCTCGAATCGGCGAATCGGTATATTCTCTTTATCTGAATCCAACGGAATCGCGCGCGCCGATTCGCGCGGTGCGCGTCCCGGGCCGGGGGGTGACAAAAATTCCCGGGCGTATTCACCGCGGCGTTCTCGGAGCGCGGCTTTCCCTTCGTTCGCGGCACGACGCCAGCGAGCCGTCCGGCGTTCTCCTTTTCATCGTTCCCGCGCTACCTCGCGTCGCATCCGGCACGCATCTCCTTCGCCCGGAGCTTAAAAAAATCCCTTCGCTCTCCGTATTCCGCTTTGACACCACTAGGACACCCGGCGAGCGACACAGGCGGCTTCTTCCTCCGCTTCCCCGTGCGCGTAGGTATCCCGCCCTTTTGGCTTTCGGCTCTTCGCAGCGCGACTCGCGAGTCGCCACCTGTCAGCACGCGATCACCACGCGACCCACGTTCCTCTCACGATCGCTCCAGCCTCCGTTTTCCTTTTCCAGCTTCCGCCGAACACTGACGTTAGAGATGCCCCGATCCGCTTTACAATTTATATCTCACACTGTGTGTAACAAGAAAGTCGGAGCATTGCCGGCGTCGGTCACGCCGTTGACGGAGTCAAACCGCGAAACCTTCACGTAGCCTTCGCGTAGCACCGGAAAGTTCGCGTATCCAGCTTAATTCGTGTCGTCAAATTCTCGCCTCTCGTCGCTCCGAATTCCGTCTCGAGGAAGGTTTCACACACTTGTTGCTCGCCGGGTTCAACGGTCGGAAGAACGGAGAGGGAAGAACGCGTGCGCGCACAGTGTCCGGGATCGATTTCTCAATTCTCACGTAACTGTCAATTCGCATCGACGATCACTTCACTCGATTTACCGCGAATAAACCTGTATCTCGCGCCCAGCTCGCGAAATCAAAACGGGGGGACGCGCGCGCGAAACGTGCGTCGTCCTCGAACGGCTGGCGACTGACTAATCTTACCTTTCGCGGCGCACCGCCCAGAGGGCAGCAGCGTCGCATTTCGCACGACCGACCCCTCCGCGCGTTCGCGGTCGCCCCCTCCCCCCCTTCGTCCCTTCGCCGCTTCGTCCCGTCGGCGTCGCTCGGTCCGCGGTCGGTCGGTGGTCGCACGCGCTTTCTCTTTCTCTTCGCCGCCGTTTCGCGTCCGATCTGCGCTCTCCTCTCTTCTCCTCTCCTCTCCAGCTCGCGCTTACTTACCGCCAGCCGTCGGCTCCATTCGCCCTCGGCTCGCCGGTTTCGCGACGCTATCGTCTCGCTGCTCTGGGGCAGTGTCTTTTGCGCAAGAATGTCTTTCTCTTTCTCTCTCTCTCTCTCTCTCCCTTATCCTGCCACCTGAGAAGTCGATCAACTACCACCGACTTCGGTTAATGTAAACCGAAACTTTTCTTCAACGCGTCTTTTTTTATCCGCGAAAGTCAGTAAAAAGCATAAGAGATTTAATATCGACGGGATTTAATAAAGAATTGAACTTTCAAATAAATGTAGACAAATTAAATAATTAGGTACTGGTTTTATAGCTTGCGTATATCTGTGTGGATCAACTTTTATTGTTCAATTCATATTAGTAGATCAATTAGACAAGATTTTTTAATGGACGAATTATAAAAATATTATAAAATTAAGCAAGAATGTCAAATCGAATTCTCGCAAGTGTTTACTACACTTTTTTAAGCATGAGAATGTGCAAATTTGAAATATCGAATTCTTCAAATGTATGTTGTCGATCAACTACGCCGACTCCGGTAATATAAACTGAGACTATTCTTCAATGTGTCTTTTTTTTTATCCGCGAAAGTCAGTAAAAAGCATAAAAGATTTAATATCGAAGTGATTTAATAAATAATTAAACTTTTAAATATAAATGTAGACAAATTAAATGATTAGACGCTGGTTTTTATGGCGTTGCATACCTATTAACTTTATTGATCAACTTTATTTCTCGTTCAATTCATATTCGTAGTCGTAGATCAATTAGACAGGATTTATTAATAGACGAATTATAAAAACGTAAAATTAAGTAAAATCGCAAATGTTCATTACGCTTTTTTAGGTACAAGACCAGAATGCGTAGATTTAAAATATTGAATTTTTCAAGTGTGTAAATTTGTCGAACAGGACCAACTCTTTTATCCACGATCGAACCACTTTGCCCGAGTCAACGGGTGCGTTAATCGTTATTTTCGTGCCTGAAACACGGTCCATCGCTCCGTTTACACGGCGGCAACACGTAAATCCGCAAAATGACGGGCGTGTACCGGGTCCAGTGCATATTTGAGGAGGACCGAGTCACGTCGAGAGCAAAAACAGTGACTTAGGTTTGACACAGAAATGCGTTTACGGAGTGCACCTGCACCCTCCGAAAATTTCAAAGTGACATCAATGCGTAACATGAAAGTTCGAAATAAAAACTCATCCTCGATGACTAGATTTACGAAAAAACTTAGTTTTTGCTAACAAATTTTTAAAACAAGAAAACAAGGTCTCTTTAAATACGTAAGTATCCGCGGTACAACGCGAATGATAAGACATTTTTATATTTTAGAGAATTAATATTTTATATATAATTTTATTATACAATATATTATATTCAAATTCGATTTGACTCCACATTTTATATTATATTCTATATTCTATATTATATAATATATTTAAATGTTCGCTGTATAATCGTACAAGGTGATTATTTGCCCATGATGCCGTTCAAACAACCGTTGTTGTCATCGAAGGCGATCGACTTTAAAGTTTAATTTTCTTGTTTGCCGACATACGGAACACTCCGATTGGAAAGATCTGCGGGCAGAACGATGGAAAGCCGCGAGGCGTGCTTTCCAAAGAGCGAGGGGACGATCCGCATCTTTTCGTTCCCCGCGGAATACTTGACAAACCGATGACAACGACCCTCTCTCTTTCTCTCTCTCTCTCTCTCTCTCTCTCTCTCTCTCTCTCTCTCTCTCTCTCTCTCTCTCTCTCTCTCTCTCTCTCTCTCTCCCCGATATCCTGCGGGCCCGGATCCCACTTGTACACGTTTTGTAGCAACGGTTCTCCCTCGCCTAATCCATTATTCCGCGTGACCGACCGCAAATGATTTCCGATACATTCGATTTTCGAGAGGCCCGTCGATCGCACGTAGATTATCTCTCTCGCGCGACGCGACGCCGCGCCGGCGGCGCACTCAATGGTCCAGCGAGGATATTCGGTTCGTTCCACACTCACATCACGGAAAACGAGATCGCAAGAACGAATAATGCGGGTCGCTGGAGTTGTTTACCCGGGAACACGCTTTATTTCGCCATAATAATTCGAAAGGTGGATCCGAAGATTTCTTCCCCGAGAATCTCTCGACTCTGGTTGGCGATAGCATCATTCATTCACGATAAAAATGTCGAAAGTTAACTGCTCCATTCTATCATACACTAAAAACTTCCACCGTTATAAAAGATTTCGCATATAATTACCACACGATGAGCCGAGGTAGGAAGTGCTGTTGAATCACGCCGGATTTTTCTTCCGCAATTAATTATTGTCCGGCCACCCTAATTAATTAGTCATTCGATAAGCGTTGAGATCCCCGCGCCAATTAAGACTTCAGCGTCTAGGATCGGGCCCTAGCCCCGACGCGATGCGCAGCGCGTTTATGTCGGCGCGGCGCGAGGAACTCGCCGGCTCACGATCGTGCAGGCTTAATGGAGAAGGTAATCGATGGAAGCCGAACGTATCGCCACGATAAAGTCTAATCGACAAGTATAAACATCTCACGTGGCATATAATCAAAATAAAAGTCCGCCGTTGACGGCGCGGTCACGAAGCAACTTAAATAAATTTGCGATAAGTGAAGTGATACGTTCATAGTGATCGTGAAATTCGCGCAGCAATATTTGTAATTTTATGAGACAACTTTATGAACTAATTGGCGCGTGAATACTTCTCCACACGCGTTACTCGCATATGTTTATTAATGTATAAATATAAAATTATTTTTTCGGAATTTCTCGAAATAATCGTAAAAGGTTTATGGCAACAGCATTAGAGTTTTTCAACTGCGTGTTATTTATTGTCTATGCATTGATACATCCTTCACAACCATTGTAAGTAAATTTTATGCTAATTATTAATGATTAATGTTAATCGTTTTTGTTATATAATAATTGTATTGTGTGTTTAATCATATCTTAATACTGGATATATACTAGGTGCGCAACTAAGTTTCCGGGTTTCACATATAGATGGCACCAATAACACATGTACTCGACTTACATGTCTGAAGTTGTCTGAAGTTATAGCTTGGACATCTGTTAACAATAACCAGTCGTTATATAAACACATATCGCAACGCAAAAATATTTTTTCTAACAACGGAGATGTCGAGTTTTGTGCCAAATAAACAGCATTTGCGGGAAGCTTTGCTTTTCTGCTTTAACTTGAAAAAAAAATGCAGCTGAAGCACGTCGTTTGCTTGAGGAGGCCTACGGCGAACATGCACCATCGAAAACTACCTGTGAAGATTGGTTTAAACGCTTCAGAAGTGGCGATTTCGACACTGAGGACAAGGAGCGCTCCGGAAGACCAAAAACAATTGAGGACGCCGATCTGCAAGCGTTATTGGATGAAGATGATACGCAAACACAAGATCAACTTGCGGAGGCATTAAACATGACTCACCAAGGTATTTCCAAACGTTTACATGCCATGGGAAAAATTAAAAAAGAAGGAAAATGGGTGCCGCATTAGTTGACTGAGAGACAGATGGAAAATCGAAGAGCCACTTCCGAAATTTTGCTTTTGCGGCATGAAAGAAAGAGTTTTCTTCATCGAATTGTTACTGGCGATGAGAAGTGGATATATTTAGAGAATCCCAAACGCAAAAAATCGTGGCTTTCACCTGGTGAAGAATCAACATCGACGGCACGGCCAAATCGTTTTGGAAAGAAGACAATGCTCTGCGTTTGGTGGGACCAGAAAGGAATCGTGTACTATGAGCTGCTGAAACCGGGCGAAACTGTCAATGGGCATCGCTACCGACAACAACTGATCAATTTAAACCATACATTGCTCGAAAAACGGCCAGAATGGGACACGAGACACGAACGAGTGATATTGCAGCACGACAACGCTCCGTGCCATCGCAGTTCCATCGTCCAGGACACCATCAAAACGCTGAAATTATAGGATCTGCTACCGCACCCGCCGTATTCGCCAGACCTGGCGCCTTCCGATTATCACTTGTTCCGGTCGATGGCGCATGGCTTGGCTGGGCTACACTTGACCAATTTCGAAGAAGTGCAAAATTGGTTGGATGAATGGTTTTGGTCCAAAGACGCGTCGTTTTATTGTCGCGGTATTCATGTATTGCCAGAGAGATGGCGAAAATGTATAGCTAGCGAGGGACGATACTTTGAATAAACCATTTTTTGTATTTCTCTTGAAATTTTCCATTTTTTATTGATCAAAAAAACCCGGAAACTTAGTTGCGCACCTAGTACATGTAACCTTTCTTTATAAAATTAGTATAATTACATCAGTAATCAATAATTGAAATATTTCGAAGATTATTAGGAGAGATAAAAATTTATACTTTGACTTTTTTTTAATGTCAATCTACTCCCAGCAATTAACATTCAAGAGCATTTTTATTTACGAGAATTATTGCATCGGCAAAATATCTTGGTCGATCAGTCGATTAGTGAAATAAAGCTATTTTATTTCTAAACAAAACTGATAAGAAAACAGTTATTCATATATACGTAATGAAAATGCATCGATAAATTGATGAGTCATGATGAAGATAACTCGGAAACAAATGGCAAAGGAAAAACCACAATTGTCTTATCTCCCTCAACTTTTTTTACTTATTGTTAGTAGCAGTCGGATTCAAATCAATAATTTTTCCGTATATTTCAAATGTTATCCCTATAGTTGTATTTTGTCCTTTCCTTTGAGACATGTTCCTTTATTCGAGACGATTCTCTCCAATCTAGTCTCTACGACATATGCAGCGTGGTCGCTTTTTATACATCAGGGAGGACAGTGCAGCGAATACGATTGGCCGGCGGCATAATTTCACCATTCGCTTCGACGGTCGGTTATTTCGCTCTGTCGCGGTGTAGAAGGGGAGCAATCGCACGCGAAGGAGCACCACGGAGAAACGAAATCGTCTTCCACGAAGGAAGAGGGAAGATGACGTCGGAGGGGACGGAAGAAGACCGATCTACGGCCATTTTTCAGGAGACCGGCCCATAGAAACTATTGCGGCAGCCCGTGCATCGCGACAAAAAGTCGCTTTTTCATGAGGGTCCCTTAATGCGCGCTCTCCTTCGACACTGCGAACGGCGCGGCGGACGGATGAAGAAAAAAGAGGGGCGGGAGAGGGCCGGGATTAATCGAAAGTCCGTCGACGAAAATCGCCGCGGCCTCGCATGTTTCGTTCACCAAGTCTTCCGTTGCCGGTTGCCGGTGGTCGTCGTCACGACGTTTTGTCATTAGCCGCTGAAAATTGATACGGGTCTGCGTTGTGCGATTTAACTTGCGCCGCCGCCGCCGCCGCCGCCGCCGCCGCCGCCGCCGCCGCCGCCGATTTAATTGACGTCAAATTGAAGCGTGGAGGGAAGATTGGATTCGCGAGAGCGACCGTCGAGACGAGCGACGAAAAGGGGGAAGGGCAGAAGGCTGAAGCTCAAGTATATCTTCGCGACCGGCTCGTTTCCGATCTTTACGACGCCATCAAATTTTGCGATGAAAAGATCCTCCAACAGAATATTAAGTGCCCTTTGGTTAATAATGTCCTCCCCTTTCTATAGTCACTGATGCGATGTTTGATTACGGCTTCGTATAACAAGGAATTACACTGTCGCGCGGGCACCTGCTACCTTGTGCTTTCTTGCGTCCATTATTGACACCTTTCGAGTGATTGAAAGGACTGATAAAATAACGATACGTACAACGCGCACTCCTCTTTCTTTCTTTCTTCTTTACTCTTTACTCTTGTTATATTATATGCCGTTAACATATTTCTCACGTGCAAAAGGCTTTTTCACATGAAAATATTTACACAATAGGTATTTAATTCTTAATATTCTAATCCAGCATTGTTGCACGTTAATGCGATAATCAAAGCGAACCAAGTTTAATCCATAGGTACGCAATATATGTATCTCGATGATTTATGTAACGCTTTCGCTTTCTCTATTGTAGAAACGTAAGAGAGCAAAGTTTTGACAGCGTCTATAAACAGATGAATAATTGCGGTTTAGTTTCTGAAAGAAATGGTCAGACCTGTTATCGCGATTCACGATAAATCCTCCTCACGCGATAAACAAGGTTTTAAACCGTGGTTTTGTTCCGGTTGGAGATTGCGCATTATTCGCGGCGAAATATAACAGGAAATGCGGTTCCCCATTACAGACGTTACATAAATGTTCGTGAATGTCGATGAAAATCACTGGGAAACGACTTGTCTTCGCCGTCGCGGTTACACGAGAAAGAATGCCTTTTCGTTCTCGCGCGAATCATCGTGATGCGTGCAAACTCGTGCACGAATGAATTCCGTACGAGTTGAATTTAAACCCATACAATCCAGTTGATTGCACCAATAATGCTCGCATTTAATGTGCCACTGCCGCAACGAGCTTTTACGTAAATCGAACATGCAGCCGTCTTTACGGCACGTTTATTATTACGTCTATTATGCATTTATGCGCCTCGCAAAACTTGTTACTTAATTTTACACTCGCTCACAAGAATTTACGATTACCGTTTCGCGTTGTTGTTATCGATGATTACCTTCCGCATTTAATATCTTTCGCGGACAAATTGCCGCAGAATATCACAAGAACTGGTGCGTAAACCAGCAAAGTCGAGACCTCGTCGCGGATCAATGCATCATCCGCTACAGCGCGGTCCTCTCTCTCTCTCTCCTCTCTCTTTCGGCTCGCCGCGAGAATCTTCAATTTGCGTCGATTAATCGTGCGCTTGAACGACAATTCCGCGTCGAGCGTATTGTATGTCCGGCCGAGTGACGTAAACGGATACATCGCAAGAGTAAGAAGCATAATGCGGATTAACGTGGTTTTAATGGAACGCAGACACATCCCGGTCGCTTTCCCGCCCTAATTGCCTGAATTGGTCGAAGTCGATATATTAATCATTACGTCGACGTCGTATCATTATGACGACAAAATGAAATTTCGTCTCCGTGCAATTATTCAGTTGTAGCGTGACCAGTTTAAGAAATGTGTCTCAAAAATTCAACATGTATTTTATTACGATATTATAATTAAATTCTTTTCTCTGAAATTATGTCAGGAAGATTATTCTATCTCCAGAAAAGTATTACGTGCACGTTTGTGAAATAAATATCAATAGACACATACAGTGAATAGATAAATTATAGATAGCGAGAGTTACAGTGCAAGAATTGTTTCCCGGCAGAATTGAGATATCTCCACGCTACAATCTCATTCACACGTAATCAAACTCACACGTCTTGATGAGCATGCATTAGCGGCGGAGTACGCTGCATGCTGCATGACAAGATGCCAAGTGACGGTTCTCTCCAGTCTGTGCGCATATGTATCGCGAGATACTTTTACTTCTTGCGCAAGCGTCTCGCTATTATATCTCACCGCGTCGTTAAATGCAATTTGCATTTTCCATTGAGGCGACGCGTGCGCGCTTCCGTTTTCACACGATGTGGAAGTCGACACGGATCGTCGATTGGAACAGTCCGGCGGACCTTGCGGGCCTCGATCGAATGATTATCGAGCTCACCTACGATATTCAGTTTGCGTTATAAATAGTCGCGACGCGCGATCGACATACCGCCGCGATAATGGGCGGCTTGCCGCAGCAATAATTATCGCCTCGACGATAATCTCACTCGTATGATTGTATGATCGAAAGCTATTATGGTATAATGTTCGCACCAATTGCCGATCGAAAGTTGCATGCGTTAACAGAGAGGAAAAAATACTTTTTATACGTTTGCACTTTTATATCTTATGAATTAAAGTAAAAGAGAGCTCTTATCATTAAGGAAAAAAAATGTGTATTAAGAATAAGTAAAATCGTGATCGGTTTGAAATGTTAATAATGAAACATGTTTTCTTTTTTATAGAAAATAAGAAATAATTTCTGTTAAAGATAAAGAAAATACATGAAACTTCGACTTTAAATTGAAAAAAAAAAGTATATTTATAGTGCATCTTGATAATTTCCTTGTCGCCCATGAATATACATGGGGTAACAAATGATTACAGTTGCGAATATATCATTAGAACTTCAAGGAGGGCGAAAGAATTCGCCCTTGGAAGCTTGATCTCTCCTATTCGATACACTCGGCTGATGATGATATTATGGTTAATCATTCGATACGCTTCTACAATACGTGGAACTTATCCTCGATTATGACACATATATTAATAAGGCGTAAACCATAGATTACGCGCATTGATTGATCTACATTTTTTTCATAACGCAATTTTCGCGAGGTCGAGAAGAATAATAATTTTCTCGAGTATAATTGCAGTGAGTCCACGTCATCGATATACCTATGAGAATAATCTTTATGTTCGAAAATCGGTATAAAGAAGAATCGATAACAATTCTTGCCATTCAATATTCGTCAGTCGAAAACTAGACTTAACGGTATGATACCGGTTTAAATCCCTGGCTAAGCGTACGCGGAAACGTTTGTTGACAACTACACTCGAAACGGCCAGTGAGTGATAGATGAGGTTTGCCAAGAATTCTCTTAATTATTCCGAACGCTCGGCTGACTCGCATCTTTGTCGTACCCGACGCATTCTTCTTTCTCCGCGAAACCGCCGAAGATGCATCGCGATTGCTGGAAATGCTATCTCGATAGGATCATCGACCAGATCTACGAGATTCTTTCGGCTTGTCGCAGTATACGCGGCGCGGAGGATGCAAGTAATGCATGTGCTGAATCGCGTGTTCATCGCCGACCATAATCCGTTTCGACGTCGGGACTGGTTGGGACTTGGGACGCAATCGCGGTTACGTTCGAGGCTACGCAAAGTCACGTGACGATCGCTCTTAATCTTAATTCCGATCATCTCATCGCTAAGATCATGAGATATATACAATACGACATTGCAGAATCGTCCTTCGCAGAGATAAACTGAAGTATTAAATAACTAATTTGAGACGCGCAAAAAAATTTCGATAATCTACTGATACTGATATAAATGATACAAAGACTATATAATTAAAAGTATAATTAAAAATTATGTAAAAATTAAAAATACTATTAAACAGAACAGCATAATCTTACCTCTAATCTCTCTATCAAGTTTATATTTAATTATGTACTTAAACTCTTAACAATATTCGAGTAAAAGTTTCAGTTTAGGGTAAACTCGGATAAGATGGCCAACCCATGTTTATTCGAAACTAGATGATGAGTTAGATTGATAGAACATGGGTTGGCCATCTTTCCTCTATGGCCATCTTACCCGAGTTTACCCTATGATTTATTTCGCAAATTTTTCCTTTATATAGAAAAATAGGATCAAATACCTAGCTATACTAACATCAACAAAAAGAAATCTATATCAAATGACAGTATTTCAAATGATAATGCGCGAAATATCAACAAGGCGTATTTTGAGTTAAAAAAGCGATATCAAATACTACCTATTTTATATCTAAGATTATATTTATCTTGGCACTATTTCGCAAAAACAAAATTTTTAAATCCACATCAAATTTATTCTGTAAGAAAATTATATTGTCTTTCTAACATAGAATTATAATCCAGAATAAAAAATTATATAAATTCATAAACATCTCCTCTATATAAAATGTGAAAAACAATAACAAATTATTAATCGAACTATCTTAATTTTAATTTTGCTCAAGAAGTCAGAATATATATTCAAATAATTTATTAACAAGATTTATTAGTAATTTATTAATAAAATTGTCTCTCTCTTAAATTTATTTCACTAATATACTTTATATTTGGTTAATTAAATAAAAAAATGTACATTGATAACATCAATGTTTTATTAATGGCTAAGAGCTGTTTATGGTAAACAGATTATAAATTTAAAACTTGCCTCGGGATACATATCCTATGTCCTAAGCCGAGGCGATATTTCGCCGCGCGCATGAACGTTACGCGAATTAATCCGACACGTCCGCTTGCCGCAAGTTTCGATTAAAACGAGTGTCGAGGATGACGCCCGTCACGCTAAATGATATCTCGCGATATGCCCTTCGTGCGAGATACGCACGATTTTTCCGCGACGCCTTGCCGCACGCTATGCGTGAGGCAACACTGTAAATTTTCCCGTTTGCGCAGTTACGTACAGCCCATTGAGTTCTTCTCATAAAATTCTTTAATCCGGATCTCCTTTTCTTTCTTAAACACGAATAATCGCTCACTGAAAATATAATTTGTATTTTCTACAAATTTACGTGGTAATAAATAATCCAGAATTTTGTATAACGCAAATTAGCATTCCGCGATTTATATAAGGCTTGTATTAAAAATATCCCTGAAAATTGCACTTTTTACAGAAAAGATGTAAACGCGATTCAGAGTCACGATCATCCATTTCTAATATTTGAGAAGAATTCTTTTAAAAAATTGGATTTAATCAATACTAATTCTCTCATTCTCACGTAATGTTTAACGTCATTTCCTTAAAATAACGATGTTGCCACTCAGGGGTGACTTCTTTTTGTTTATTATTTGAAGCTAATATACTGGACGTATAATATATCGCTAGAGAATCATAATATAATTTTTGGATCGCGACAAGGTGGAGTCTCTATCTCCGTGAGATGAGAATAATAATATTGTACGAGACACACATCGCGGCCTCCTACTTTGTGCCCTTTCTATGTAGACTTAAGTCTTCACAGTATCGCGCGGTCTAACGACCCAACCATGAGCGACGTGTTACATGGCGAAATCCGAAAATGTCTGTCGTCATCATGCCGGTCACGTAGTTATCGGCCGCTATCAGAGAACCGGGTTCTTTGAATCGTTCGAGATCCTTATTTTTTCCCCGTGTCACCGTCCGAGTTTCAAGGAAACGACTCCTGCTTCGCAACCGGCTGTACGACCCGGGTGTGACCTCTCGTCTAGGTTTCCATCCCGTGGAAAACAGTCTCGAACAGCTCGCTCCTCACGCGACACATAAAACGCGATTTAGAACGTTCAGAATTACTGGCGGCACGTAGCAACAAAGTGAGCAAGGTTGTAAGAACAAACTTCCATCATTACTCTTCTTGAAAGTAACAAAGCGTTTTAAACGTGCCTAGATAATTTTGTTAGCAAAAAAAGAAAAAAGAAAAACGAATATCCAGGAGATGCAAACGTGGCAGCGCGAACCAAGCTTTTAGATCCGACTTATAGTTTTTTAGTTAACTATTTAGAACAGAGTAACCGTTTCTTGAAAATCAAGTCAACTTGACGGAAATAATTTTTTATAAAGATATAAATCATATGACAAATGGATGCAAAAATGGAAATAATTATAGAGTATTTTTAAACATCGTAATTGTGTCTGTAACGTAAGACTGAGGCACCACCGCAAAATACTCCTGACGTCTCCCGCGAAAAGGCCAGGTGCGAGCTTAAGCTAGGAGCTCCGAGGAATTTGACCTCTCGGGGTCAATTCGCAACCCGTTGCAGGCCCCAAAATTGCTGCGGAGGCCGCGCTTGATCAAGATCCGCCGTTAATCCATCCTGGGGTTAAGGAACACCACTGGTCTTCGTTTTGCCTCGCCTCCGCTCAATTAAATTCTACTTCAGGGAGATTATTTCATAAATCACATCCTGTCCCGAACACACGCGCAGACGTTCCCCCCTCTCCCCCAACCATTTTCTCACCCACTTGTTCTTTCACCACATAACAATTTGCTACTATTATTTGAAGGACGAGACAAAGGCAAGATCATTAGGATGCGTTAACCCTGTACAGATTACTAGTGAGAATACTCATCGGTTGATATACATATATAATTATATCTACGACTTGAGCTAATTTAAAAGGGGAATTTTTATTTTTATTTTCCTATCCCGTATTATTGATCAAAAATGAGTTCCCACAGAAAATAGAATTACATCCGAAGTAGGCCTGAAAAAATGCATGTCGAAGCAGGAAATAACGTTTCTAAGTATGTAATATCTTTATTTGTTCGCATCGCGTCACAGAATTCCAGCGCAGGAGTTTAGCTCGTCACGCATGAGGGATAATGAGAGAAGAAATGCGCTGGTTATGCAATTCGCGAAAGAAGCGAAGAGCCAGTCGTCCGTACGGTACAAAAAAACCTGCACGCTCGCATTCTTGCATACCCATAGAACGATCGATGCCACGGCACGGTTGAGGGAAAATTCCCCGCGTTTTATGGGTATCTCGATCCAACGCAGAGGCGGCGGCGCGGCGGCGCGGCACCGGCAGCGCCCAGATGATGCCCAGATGAGATTCCACGGGCTCGCATGTCGCGGCATTTAATTATTTTCACATCGAAATTTCGCGCTTGTGAAACGACGATGCCTGCCACTTCTCGCTCTTCGCCCTCGCGTCACGGCGGCGGCATTACGGTATCCGGGTACCGATTCTACGTAACAATTTAATAGTATAGTATCTCCAACCGACACCACCTGACGGTCAGGTATGCCACATCAAAGTCTTTATTAGGCCCGATTGAACGTTACTGCGGCTCTACTTGCTCATACGCTGCCGTGCAATATTGGCGGCGACGGCGGCGGAATGTCCGCTTTTCATTCCATCTTCATATGCGTACATACCAAAGTCCCGCTTGCATTGACATTGATTATTTCTTGTCTACCATCTCGAGAGAGACATTAGATATATGTATATTTTTAATATTTAATCCAGACTAAAATCCGAGCTTCAACGCTCAAGATTAGACTTATTATTTGTATATACATCTTTCTAATAGGTTTTTCTTTCCTTTTTACCTAGTTTTACTCTGGAAATATATTCACTTTATTTTAAATTTTAAATGCAGAAAATATATTTAAAAAATGCAACTAAATTGCAGCAAAAAGAGCAGCTTGTTAAAATGTACTCAAGTCTTTATGATTAAATTGAAATATGTAAATGAGAGTTTCTGTCTTTTTTAATATTTGCAACAAATAAAACATGTACATGCTCCTAAAAATATGTGAAAAAGAAAAACATATGTAGATGAATTAATAGAACTGAGGAGGAATTATCAGTAACACTCATAATTAACTCCTCTGCGATATTTGTTAGACGGTCAAATCACGCTTATGCTAAAACGTCCAATTTATTATCTGTCTTTGAAATGCTCTTCATACATTTATATAAAAAAAAATATATAAAATAAAATCTCATTAATATATTAATAAATTTAAAGATATTTAAAAAATATTTTTTTTATTTAAATTCCAAAAGTTTTATTGTTTCGTCGTTACAATTCAATCATCTGATTACCTCGTCTTGATAAAATATTCTGCTCTGAATTTAATACAAGCGTTACGTCTTTTAATTCTACAAAATAAGTTCGCTGGTCAGCGCAGTTGCCATTTATCATTTTGTAACAGTTACTTTTCACTCGCGCAGCTCTGAAAATCAGTGACAGAACGAAGATGAATATATCGAGTTGTGCCAGCTGAGGAACGAGTGTTGTCGATGCACCGACAAAGCCTCTTCTCGCCACTCACGGTAAGCGACTTTAAAGTAGACGGGGAGCGCCTTTATACACACGCACGCTCTCTCTCACATACACGCGATGCACCGACGTCGCACCGATATAATTCAATATAATGTAGGGACCAGCGACATTATCTGGTCCGGTGCAGTCAGCTCGGACTCGGGCTTCGATTAATCTCGACTCGATCTCAACGAAGCGCGGATTTATAGTCTCCTCGCACGGCCGGGGCTTTAAGTCCCCCACTTAAACCTGTTTTTTGACGAACTCGTTTCTTTTCCGCGGTGAGTTTTCTTTTCCCTCTCTTTTCTTTCGTCAAATCTCCTCGCCCCGAGATTCTATTATACTTTTCTGTCGACCGCGCGCGCGTCGCTGGTCATCAGAGAGAGAGAGAGAGAGAGGAACTCATGCCACTACGTGTAAATTCCAGGCGGAACCCTCCACTTTTTTATCTTTTACCTTTTAATTTTCATATTTCTATCCTCGGTAGCTTCCGAGAAGTTATCTTGTTAACGTCGCCTCATTATCTTTCGCGTTACTAGATTTCTCACGCTTATGTCGTATGTATGCGTAGATGGGTACGTCCATACGAGCTGGATATTCCGATTATCCTCTCCCCTGTACCGACTCTCGAAAAATTGTTCCGCGGGGCGATTGTGTATTAATAAAAACGTTTAACTTTCTCCGAAACGATATCTACTTCCTCGATCAGCAGCCCCATTCCTCGTCACTGCCATAGGTACATCTCGCGATCGGATCACGATTGCATGTCGGAACTTGGCGAGCGGAACGGAGGTAATTTTCAACGTAACGAAACGCCGAATTAGGAGAAAATCAGTAATGGACCGTGAAATCGAGTCTATGAATTCTCGTTGCCTCGCGTCGTTACGCATTTCGCGTTCCGGGGACCGTGCTCAATTGGTAATTACGACAAGGGGACATCCAACGACACTGCATGCCGGCACATCCTCCTCCACCTGCGCCGAGATGCATCTCAGAATGCACTCGGACATTTTCGAATCGACCGATTGGCGGCGGCACACGGATCGCTCTTATTCGCTCGCATTTTTGTTGCGCGGACCCGCAACCCTCTCTCGTTCCATATATGCAGATCTCAATTGCTCGTAGAATCGATTATCCGCGGCCCGATCGTGACCGTGCACGTTCACGCGATGCACGCGCGCACCGCAACCCCGGACAAATGAGAGATTCCTGGCTGCCGAGCTGTGGCTTCGCCAGCTTCGCCTCGATATATACGCGCTAGTGATTTCAGACTGCTCATTCCGACCGTTTCTTTACGCGCGTGCTTACGTTACGACGTTCCTATCATTAAGATGCATCAACGGCAACTATTCTGTGTTGAACGAGTTAATAATAAGATCTTTTACTTTTCAGTAAATTTCAGATACGCGCTTCATTTTAACGAAATTTTAATTAAAATCTTATATTTTATATTAAAAATAATAAGGTGTTCGCCGAATAAATATCGTATTAATATTTAACAAGTTGAATAAGTTTTCTTAAGAGTATTATTGTATGTGTGAAAGAGAAAGAGAGACAGAAGATAAAAATCAAAAAGAGAGAATATAAAAGTAAATAAAAAGTTTCTCGGGAGCTACTTCGAGAGCAGCATTCCAACGATAATTATGCAGTGTCTTCAATGTCCGCTTTAAAACGCTCGACTTGAAAACGTCCCTGAATCTGGATCGAGACGCTCGCCTCAATGCACACGTCGCGTAATCATTTCGGAGGCGCGATAAAAATACGTACAATGTGTTACACAGGGCAATCGTTAAGCATGCCATCCCGACTTACCTGTAAGATCCGTGAATATTCTTGCAGGTACCGTGTCTGCACGGGTCCCTCTCGCACTCGTCGATGTCGTCCGCGCAATTCGGTCCCGTGAAGCCAGGTGCACACGTGCACTTGTAGCTGTCCTCGAGCGAGCGACACTCGGCCCCGTTTCGACAGGGCGACGAGGCGCAGTAATCCTGTCGCTCGCAATGGTCACCTGAAAAAAAAAAAGAAACGATGTTGTTCAACGTCTTGCACCGACGCACAATCTCGTTATGTATGTATGTACGTACGACTGAAAAATCGCATGGTTTGCAACGTCATATTGAGAACTCGAATCACGATTTAATTTAAAATTACGAACTTCTCATGTTGCGTTATTTTTTTAATGACTTAATCTTTTTTTTATCATCTCAAACGAGTTTTACTCCAGCAAGATTTGAAACTCTAACTCTTAGGTACGGAAATATTAATTTAGAAGAAATAGAATTAAGGATAACAATTTTTTTTAATTGTTCTCCTGTTAATATTAAATATATGAGTCTAAAAAAATTAAAAATGTTTAATAAATTCTATTTTAAAATTTTTATTAAATCTTACCATATATCAAATACCATTACACAGCAAAAAAGATTTTAACACATTGTGTATTTATGTTACAATCAATCTACTCAAAATAGTTGTTAAAAATTTGTGTTGAATTTTTAACATATCCAAGTGTTAATTTAACATTATGTGGTTATGTTATTTGAATATTGTGTTAAATTGATATTAAACAATTATATAATTAGACTCGTGAAAATGTCAAGCGATTTAAACGGCGAATGCGAGTCAGGCGCGGGACGTGGTGCGCAATAAATAATTATATTAAACATTTTTTAGTGTTAATATTTGTGTTACTTTTTGACATATTCATCTTGTGTTAAAATAACACAAAAATTTGGGTGGATCGTTTGGGACATGTGAAATGTGTTAAATTAACACAAAATTTTTTACTGTGTACCATATACCAAATAAAAGCTTAAGATTAAACGTATTAGAATTAATCACGAATTTTACTTCTTAATTAATTCCATAAACATTGTGAAATATAATAACTACAAAATTATAGTTACTTCATTAAAATTTGCGACAAGAGATTTTATTTGCACACATGTACAAAAAATTATGTATTTTAATATTTGAGGGATGATCGAGACTTGAACATCTACATATTTTTTTATGAAAGGTTGAACGTTTACTCGCTAGAGGCTAGATCGTCGTAAAATATTCTTGGAACCTCTAAGAACGAACGTTACAGCGCAAAAACATAAAAATAACATTTTGTAGATGAAGATCTTAGCGAAGATAAGAATAAATTAGCTCGGCATTTCTTGCTGACTAGCATTCGGTCCGTGAGTAGAGATATCCTTTAAGATGGCGGTAATCCCGGATGGTGGAGCATGTATCTAAGGTAAACGTCTCCCCCTTCCCTTCGCGGACTACTGATTAGTGGAACTAATTACCGGAGTCGCTACTTGTTCTCTTGTGGCCAAGATGTCTTGGCTTTTGCGATCTGCACCGTGCAACCGCTATAACTTTAGCGGTGCTCATTGTTCAAGATTCAAGCATATTTTAGAAAGTTCTTTTCTCTATTAATTTGTTGAAAAAGGTTACATATTTTATCAATATCAAAATCACGAGTTTAAAGAGATGTTTTAGAGATATTTTATATACGTATTTATAAATAATTTCTATCCATCTTTTAAACTTTGCTAAAAATACTTTAAATATAAAGAATAAAATTTAATCGAACACTTAACTTAAGAAGAATAATTATTAACATATCAACAAGAATAAATATTGATGTATAAAATAAGTTATATAGCTATCTTAAAATCGGTAAATTCTCTCTCCACACAATCATTGAGCCATTGAGGGTTCACTGAAAATGCTGAGGAAACTGAGCACCACTCGTCCAAAGGTACCGCCACAGTAAAATGCCGCATGGTTCTTCGTCAATTATCCTACAAACGCACACTTCAACTTGCCTTTCCTTCCTTCTTCTACCTCTTTCTCTAGTTTTCCTTGCTTTTCTTTCGAAAATCGCCGTGTTTCTAGATTTATTCGTCAAGCATATCAGAACGTGCTTTGGTATTTTATCCTGAGTTGTAAAAGATATAATCGTACCTCAGCATCGACTTCTGTGATGTACGTAAATTTGATATTGAAATTAAAGTAATCCGAGATAACGACTATGTTAAATATATATTATATATCAAGATAATGTCTATTTTTAAAATTGATGAACGCCTGTCATCCGATATTACACACACACACACACGCGTACACGTAGAGTATCTTTTAATAGCTCAATGCAAATTTACAGTTATAGCTCGGTCTCGACGTTTCTTTATGACGCGCAACACAATGCGAACTAGTTAATTGCATCACGTTATCGTCCCGTCTATCTATTAACCTTGCTATTCAACCCACGCGAATCGATAAGCATATTTAAGTATTCGATGACTAACGCGCGGCCTATTCATTGTCGGACTTACGCAATTATTCCCCTTTAAGAATCCGCATAGTTTTCCTTTAACACCTCTGACAACCGTAACGGGTTGGTTTTGATCATTTTGTCGGCGCAATTAGTCATTTACATATATTATTCTTTTACCGACGTTTGCAGCGATTCTTGATAAGCAGAGTTTCAAATCACGAATCGACAAATCTTATCATGCTCAATAAACATAGAAATAATTTTCGTGCGATTATAACAGTCCGAATCTACTCAAAATTATAGATTTCAATTTCTGGTCGCAAATATGAAGATATCAGTTGTTTACTGACCTGTGTATCCGATGCTGCACGTGCACACATACTCGTGCAACGACTTGAGATTGCATGTAGCACCATTGAGACAGGGCGAGGAGTCACAGGCGTTTTCGATGGGGATTTCGCAGAGGCTGGCGGTAAAACCGACAGGACATGCACATGTGAAGGATGGCGTGCCACCTCCGATGCCTTCGCGTACCCTACATGAACCGCCGTTTTGGCAGCGCGATCCTGTATAGCACGGGTTCAAGTGTTGACAGTATTCTCCCACGTATTTCGATGTGCAGCTGAAACAGGATTATGTCATGATTAAAGGATCGATGTTTTCCCTCGTTGTTGTACATCAATATAAACAATCATTTCGAACGGTGGATCGATTCCATGAGAGAATTGCATGATTTTATGCGTTATAATTCTAAATAAAAATTGGTTTTCCTATACATAAATACGCTTAAAGATTTATTATACTTCAAATAAAATGTCCATCAATCAAAATTATCGAAATTTCTTCTATTTTCGTTACATAAAAAAATGTTGATAAGATTATTTTATAAAATCACTTATTACAACGGATCCAAAATGATTTAAACATAGATTAAAAGTGAAATAAAAATTTGGTTCTTTTTGTTACACACAGATATAACATTTTTCTGAATTCTATATAAATGAAAAAAGCGAAGAGAGAAGGTAGCATCTTGATCGAAGTGAGCAATTTCAAAGGGAACTATAATGCGTTCTCGCGAAAAGGTGTATCTCGTATTGCGGTTCAGACTTCCACGAAGACCAGAAAGACGAAGAGTTCGAGTCCAGGCTTTATGACTGGCCTATTACGTGTGTTAGTAAATTCGCCAAACAAGTATCTAACTTCGTGCGTTGCACCTCTTATAATTTCTGTCGAATTCATCGTTCGCGTGAAGTGGCATGAGAAAGAGAACGCACGTTTTTTTCAGACGAGAAAAAAAAGTCCTTTTGTGATCTCTCTCTCTCCACACCGAGCAACTCATTCACAATATGTTTCTCGGGTTCCTTGGAATTGTATCGCGTGTTACTTCAAAATCGAATTATTCCCGCTTTCTGTATTGAACGAATCTGAATTATTCATACTTTTAGCTCTTTTATTAGAAGTTCAACATGCATGCTCGCGATCTTATATTCAATCGCCATCAACGTTTGTCGAGTTAAAAGCTTCATGGAATTGCTACGAAATGACAGGCTAGGTGTACAAATACCGTTTCAATGACAGGGTCAACGATCGTGCTTTCTCGATAAGGAAATTATTGCCGCGTTTTGTCGACTTTCGTGGCAAAAAAGCGATGGTCTAACGGGCCCTAATGATCGCCGGACGGGACACGTCATATTGCAAGCTGCGATCGACCGCCGCTTTTACATTGCAGTCCCATTGATATGCGAAAGAACCTAGAGAAACTAGACCCTTAAGGTAACTTGCGCCTCCTTACGCTGGCCCGGCCGACCATAAAGGTTTTTCTCAACTGCACGTCCTTTACGGCGATCTCATGAAGCACGCATATCCTCATTACCTTGAAAGGACTTTCGTTATCTTCTTACGGCAGAGACAAATTGCGAACGCGTTTATGAAACGAGTTCACTCGCGAGTTCTTTCGAATTTAACACGTGTCATATTCACATATAATAAGGTTTTATCATTCAATGGCATTGACCCATTTATCTTAAAATTGCCATGTTGTTTGCGAAATAATGGGAAAACTTACCTACAAAATCATTTACAGCTCAGAAAAGCGATTGAAGAAACCTGACCTGACAAAAATGGTTAGCGCTTTTACATGAATAGTATTTTAGTTTAGAAGCTTACAACTTACAAGTTATACAATTTATATGGACAGTACTTTAGTTTACAAGTTATACATACGATACAACAATAATACAATAATTTCATATAATTAGTGCTAACATTTTAGAATGTATATACTCAACATACTCGTTAAAAATATATAACCAACTGTTCCCTAAAGGAGATATCGATTTCGGGTCGTTCAAGAGCTAGAGATTTCCAATCTAGTCCAAGTTCCTGCAGATGTTGTCTAAAAACACTCTACAGATAGATTCAAGTTTGACGTGAAAGAAGTTCGTTTACTTATTCTATCGATGCAACCGAGATTGTAGTATCCTTAAGCCGGCATCAATATGCAGAAACGTATTGAGCGCATTGTCCTGCAGCTGCAGCTGAATCGCATCGGGGCTTCGCCTCGACTTCTTTCGCCGCTTTCCATCGCGTATGTGCGCGCGCGGTTGCTTAGAGAGCCACAGCCGGTATCTCTATAAACGGAAACGACGATTCCACGGCCATTACTTGCTCAACAGCGAGTTTCTTATTCTTGATGCTGCCGGTCAGGGCCGGCGTGCGTCTCTCGTGCCATTTGGATTTATTGACTTCCACCCGTGAATATCCGCCCTCGAACGCAGAGATGTAACGAGACCGCTAATACGAGCAAGAGCTAAAGTAAGATGCAACAAATTGATGTCTTCTCTTGTGCAATAACTTTCTCTTTCATATGTAAGACGAGAGAAATTATAGTTGTGTGAAAATTTCATAACTGTATAATAAAAAAGATTGAGGTATTGCGTCGAATAAAAGTAATATGCAAAAAAATATAAAACCGCAAAATAATTTGATCTGAACCTAAATGATATGCATAAATTAGAAGAGTGTAACGCAGTGTATAATACACGCAAATTAATATTTATTTATAGCTCATATGCTATGTTTATGCGTAGCATTTAATTTAATAGCTTGTATGTATATTTCATACGCACTAACGTTTCAATCACTCGAATGCGATAAAGGAGCAGCATGAAAAGCGTGCATGGCGTTAACGCGGCGTTCTCGCTACAGATATCTAACGTGATAAGCCGGATCGAAGACGCCACGCGAACGAGATTGTAATTATCGACGCGAATGTCGTAACATATCCTGCTTCTGGATAATCTTGCAAATATATAAGATAAGCATCCCTTCTTGTAAGCGCATAGATAAGTAACAAATAAGCAACCGGGCGGCCGAGAACGGATTCGTGTTATGTAAATTATCAGCTCTATATGTACGTTGCTCTCGATCTGCAATGACAGTGCCGCGATTCCGGAAGCGTTTTATCAATTCAGCGCTCTATAAAGGCCCGCCTTCTCTATTTCGCAACTGCAAACCGGTCACCGTAGAAGCCGTAAATTACACGAGCACCAGTGTTTAGCGAACGTGGCGCGGTTCAACGATAAGATTGTCGCGCGCGCTATCGGCGTGGCGTGGCGTGCAGTAGTTTCGCACGTTTATGAACGCGTTCGCGTACGAAAATGCTTCGCCGCGAGGCGAAACTCGTCGGCGTCGCCCTGCTCGCTAATTGCGACAGTCATCAATTACGGAGTCATTTAAGCGCCAGTGCGTTTCGAGCAAACGCGATTTGCCAGAGAGAAGACAGGCCTATGCGTCACACCCGCGCGCACGATGATATGTGATGGATGATCTAGGATTATAGAGTCTAGAAAAATGTGATATTTATGTATATACATTCTGCAAAGATTATCTAATTAATATTGCGAATTTAGAAAGGAGCACATTTATTATCTGTTTTATTCCGATCTGATGTTTATCTCAAGAAAATGGAAAAAAACGATGTTATTGAATATTATTTACTTAATCTCTGCTTTTTATCATAGATAATGTTCATACAAGCAATTCTATGTATTTCTCTTTTCATATACATGCACGATTAGAAAAATGCGACTGTATTGCGCCATATTTAAAATAATAACAGTAACAATAACAATAGTATTAAATATTCTTTATATTAATATCTTTTATTCATACATTGTAGCGTGTTTAAGATTATTTATTAATAGTAATACGATATTACGATAACAGAAGTCAGATATCTGTATTGTAAACTTCATAATATATGAGAATACAGCTATTAATTATCACATATTATAACGTGTTCTATGAGTTTCATATTTTTAGGGTTGACTAAATAGTCTCTAACAATGCTAACTAATAACTCAAACAAACCTGTAGAATCTCTAAAATGTGCGTCAGTATAGGTATACTATTGACATAATATTGGGACGCATCCTAATTGAGTAGGAAAACATACCTTATTCAAAGATGGTCAATAAGTAACATTATTATTAAAGTATTAGTCTTTATTCTAAATAATCATTCTTCAACAAGTTTGTATTTTATTGTTAATTTTGAGGAATTTCAAGGAATTTTACCGTATTGAATTCGCATTGAATAAAGTTCAAATTTTATCTGGAAATTTTGATGTATCTGACGCAAACGGAAACGAGAGTATCTTACATCAATTTTAGCTTCGTTTCGCATAATAATGATTATTGAAATGGTCGTACATTGTGCGATCGAGAACGTGGGAGTGCAAAGTTCCTACTGGCTCCATGCCAATTTCCGCGGTCTCTTCCTAGCTCGCGAACGAAGTTCTTAATTCGTTCACACGATAAATTAGTAGATGCTGTACTCGAACGAGTTTAGATTACATCGAAAATATGATTCTTTATTTTTAATATTTAATAATGTTATTCAGTCAATCAGATAAAGTTTATTCAATGACGTATAATATATCAATTATTCAGTCATTTAAAGCGATGATGCTTTCTATGAAAAGTATAGCAAAATTTCTCTAACTAGCTAAGTCAGGAAGTCGATTGCATCCGTGAAAAATCATCTGCGGAGCAAAATTAATAAAACTAGATATTGCACGGATACCGCCGGGATATTGCATGTGGTCGCGGCATCCAGTGTGGCACGTCCGCGTGAAAGATCGATAGCCAAGATTTCCGTGAAGTTATCGCGTAGTATCATCCGGAAATTAACGGATCGCTCGCCGAAATTGCCTCGTAAATCCGAAGGATATTCTCTCGCCCGGCTTGTTCCTGTCTCTCCCTTCGCTGCGAGACATGATGAATGGCCGTACGCGTTCCCCAGCATCTAAACAGGTATCTGATATTGCGTCGCGTGCAACACCTCGGTAGTAAGTCTTTACTGATCTTGGGAGCTTAATTGACGAATAAACGCGACAAAGCGATACTATGTATGCAAAGAAATGACAATAAACAATGAGCCGCATTAATATATTTGCCATTATATTTGGAAGAGAAAAAATTAGGAAAATTTTGAATAAAATAAGTGACTTAATTATTCATTACGTATATATTAAATAATTTTCAATAGAATTTAATTAAGATTTGTTTTTAAAAAATATTTAACATTAAGTATATCGATCTTGTAAGTATTTTTCCCTTAAATTAAAAGCAACTTTATGTTTAACTTTAACTTTTAATATCTGAATAGAGATATAACTTTGGGTGCATTTCATAGATTTGTAGGATTTTAAGTGACGAAAACAAGTGTACATCGTCGTCAATATCGACACGCGAGATTACAAGTTGCCGCATTAGGAACCGCAGCTTTTTTGTCTAAAACATTCGCAACGCAAGTGCGCGAGCGAGAAAAAGAAAGCGGACGAGAAAAGAAGAGATATAGAGACAGAAAAAATATAAAGACGACTACCGTCATCCCCCGCCGATAATGCGCGGCACTTAGCACTAAAATGGCAGCCTCCGGTGTCATTACGAATCGTCCACTTAGCCGGTAATAACCCGGCAGTCCCAGACGGAACGGAAAGCCAAGCGTGAGCAAAACGAGCTCGAGCATCTCGAATCGAGGATCTCGGGGGGAGAAGGGATCTCCCTTCTTCCCTTCACTGTGGTGGATCGTACATCAAGAATGACACGATAAATTCTCGAACGGCGAATTCCGCAAACGACATTCATGCCAAATCTGGAAACTATGGAGAAAAGTATGATCGAGGCTCGCTGATCGATCGTACTTAAACTAATGCTCTATTCCTGTCCAAAATATAATTTTGTAAAAAAAACTTCTATAAATTAAAGCTATATTATTACACAAATTTTAAGAAATAAAATGTCGTCAAGTGTCAATACATACAGAAATCAGATTACATTATGGTAATCCTATGACAAACCACCTTCGCTACAAGTATGCCCGAACATCATATACTTTTCTCTCTCGCCGAGATAAATGACTTCCGGATGTCGAGAAATGTAAGCCATCGCCGCTGAAGAAGATAATTACCGTAAACGAATGAGGATCAAGTCGATATTTCCATAACGAGATGTGGTATACGAACATCATTAATTATTTCTTTGTCAGCACTGTGCAGAGATACCCCAACTTAATTTTTATGGTTTTTTAAAATCTTTTACGCTCAATAACTAAAACTCGGAATAAATATCTGTTGAAGCAAATTTCAAATTTTTTTAAACAAAAAAATACGATTTTATCTGGTTCTTGAATAAGAACAAAATCGTCGAGGATTTAACGTCCTATCGCCTAGACAGATAATTTCCGAATGCTGAGAAATATAAGCTATAATTATATAAGAAAGATAATCGTCAAAAATATTGAGTGAGGGTGAAGGAAGATGAAGGTCGCTTATTATTGGCCCGCGGTGACCGACGGATTTGGGACCGGAACCAACGACTTCGAAGGTAAAGGCATTCGGCCGCGGTAAATTCCCCGGCTTCTTTCGGCACGAGTTCGAATTACTTCGGCGAACGAAAGAAGCGGAAAGGGAGCAGAAGGACGGAAAGACAACGAAGACGAAGAGGCACGAGTATCCGCGAAGGGAAAGGAGAGAGGACGAGCGAGTGCGACGAGGACGGCGAGAGAGGAAAAGGGGTAAAGACAGTTGTTATTGGTGGCTCTTAGGCGGGCAACACGCTTCGTCGGTCGCATTAACGACTCGGCCAGGCCAGATCGTTCGTTTTTGCAAACGGCGAGAGATCAGCCGCAGCTTTTTCCGGCCACCTTGAACACGCGCAATTGCACTCGTCGAAAAGCGGACGTGCCGCACCGCGGTATCGGATCGGCGATCGTTTTATGTAGGCGAGGAGCGCGAGCGATTTTTCGGCGGCGAATGATCGATCACTCAATGTCGGTCGCTACGTGATCGTCGCTCGGAGCCCCGCAAGAAAGAACTTACGCGGACGTTCATACGACGGATATTTTCTGAAAGAAATAACGTCCAGTTAAAGGACAATCGATCTTAAAGTAATTAAATTTTAAGTAGATTAAAAATAGAACCGGTATATTTAAAAAATGACGTTTAACCGTGCACTAAATAAAAATTGCTTCATAATTGAGATTCCATTTACAAAAAATTTATTTAATATTTTGAGGTATTAATTTAAAAAAATTAAACGCATTATTAAAAAAAAAACAAAAAATTAATAAACGTTATACTTAATCATTTTCGAATTATAAGAGAGAAAAGTATTGATATTTTAAAGCACCGGCTTGTATAATTTATATCTTCGAAGGTAAGCTTCCTAATAATATGTTAGGATCCCATGATCTTACGATTCTAGTATTAACGTAATCTATCGAACCCTGAGGATAGGTAGAAATGATTCCTCACGCCCTCCTAAAGGATTTTAATGTCTTTCTAACTTCCGTGTTGTTCTAATTAGATTTCAGATTACGTATTAAACCAGGCGACCATTTCTATTAAAAAAATATAATGGAAATGATTATAATTATAATTATCGGTACATCATCAAATATGCAGAATAGAATCTTTAATAGCAATTTCCGCCAGAGCGAAAATATATTTATCCGGTTTCGTGCGCGAGCACACTATCTGTTGCGAAATATTCATAATTTTCCTGCTGCTAATGGACTTGAGATTAGGTAGTAAAATGGCGCGCAAATGAGATAATAAAGTTAATAACGCCACAGGATTTATTAATATATATCATTAAACATAAAATACAAAAGAGACAAGGAGAACTAATTTCGTGCACATCATGGTGCAAGTACTATATTCATGATATTATGTAAATTAAAGCAATAAGCATTATTTTATCTCTTGTTATCTTTTTCTTTCCTATAATTTTTATATTTTATATATGTATATATTTTGCGCGTATGTCATTTTGTTCATTTCACAAATATCAATAAGTTTTGACATATATTAGTACTTGAAATTTTTACGTTTCGAAATCTCCTGTCGTTACGAGCGACGAAACTGGTTGCGGATTACAAAGACAGTCGCGATGAATCCCAGAAGGCCGAACGTTCCTCTTGCGCGAAGGCGCAGTATCACGAAAACTCATCTAGAAGCCGGTCCTTCCACGGGATAATAGACGGAGACAGGGAAAGGATGCAGCTCTTCGGCACTAAGATCACCAGTCAGCGGTCCACCAGCATCACCACCCACCATCAATGCTCGGTGGACCGCCCAACCACTCGTGCCGGGTCCATTAGTGTCTCGGCTTGTAATTTGCCGCGCCGAATGTTAATGGACTTCGGGGATCTACCCCCCTCCCCCGCCCCTTCATTCTTCTCCCCGAAAAACTCCTCTTGGTACACGGGTTGACCGCGTCCTTGCGTCTCAAGAACGGAAAGGATCGGAGAGTCTAGAAAACCGACTACCGAAACAAAAAAAACGAACTAACGGACGCCGGTAATAGGAAGAAATATTCTTTCATTCACTCGCACTTACACTCTCTGTCCCTCTCTTTCTCTATCCGGGTCTAGAAGCGTGTAATTAGCTGATCACTCTGGCACCCGCGGCGACCCGCTAATTAAGAAACGCCACCGTAATACCATCGTCGTCGAATTAGCATCCATTAAGGCTGGGAGCGTCGCCGACAGAAAACCGATGCCGACTGTCCGAGGGAGTTGTTGGTGGACGAAGAGAGGTATGGTGAAAGGTCAATAGCGATTCGTCGAATAATTAAGGGTCAACGGACGCGATCAATTAACGGCAAGGCAGAGATAAGAATCTGAGAAATAGGAAGTTGTCGCGATTTTATCGTGCTCGTTGTACTGAGTGACAATGATTGAAGACAACAATGATTGAAGATTGATCGTGATTTCCTCAAATTTAAAAGTACGAAAAAAACTTCGGAAATTACTTCTTGTATAAAGAAAGAAATACGAGAACAGCAAGATTATACATACTAATTGTAAGCATAAATATAAAATATTTCATTTTCTCATAGCTATAAAATGTTTCTTATTCTTCCTAAGAGGTAAAAAATATTGCACTGTTCAGTTACATAAAATAATGAAATTAGTTTCTTATCTTTTAACAAGACGCGAATATTAAATGATAAAGGAAGCGAAATATTTCATTTTAATTCATTACTTGTTTTTCATCAAGTATATCTCAATATCGAAATAAGAGTCTGTAGAGGCAATACATGCTGAAAGAACACATATACGCTTAAAGGCGCGTGTAGGTATAAGTAATGCAGAAGGTACGAAGAGAAAAACGTTCGTCTTGTAAATCGTGGTGTCACAATCGATGTATTTAGAGACGATCAGAACGTTCTGAAGGGGTTATGAGGGTAAAGAAGTGCTTTTGTGAATGAAGCGGTAGTAAGACCGAGTGGAATTTCCCACGTGGATAATGTGACTGCGGGTTGAGGGAGTCGTCCTGTTTCGCGGGGGAGCAAGCACCATTTACGAACACACAGAGATGAATAACAACCCCCTTGTTTACAAGGGTCTCGGATTGCTCGCATGACCGGTAATCTCTCATTAGTTTCTGATTATCCTATATGTGTTGGCAAAGATTTCATCTAGATCTAGCAAATAAGATTGCAGTTTGCGACAAAATAAATAATATTCTTTATATCTTTTCTTTTATTAATATTTAGTTTTAGAATGTAAAACAATTATGCAACAAAGAATTCAGTTATTTATTACAAGAAAAATGTTTTATCAATTTCCATGTGTATAAATATATCTTTTAGATCTTGATTCAGAAATGCATACTCATTTATACCGTAATCAGAATTATTAACAAACGAAATTTGGAAACTGCAAGTATTTTTCAATAATTGTACTTCCTTATCATAAAATTGTGAATATAATTGTGAGATAAAATAACCAGTGTGTTCAAATGTCATGATATCATTTTATATTACGTTTCTTGAGCTGTGATAATTGAAAAAAAAGCAAATCCAGAATTCAAATAAAGGGAACGGAGTGAAACATATTCCCAGGAGAAGAGGACAACGACGTGTGTCCTGCGGCTTTTGAAATGTAACACTCAGCGGCTCGTGTGGCCGACACGATCGTAAAACGCGAGACCGCGCTGACGATTGCGACAGCGAACGTGTTTTGAAAGAAGCGACGTGTACGAAGGCAGGCCATCGGCCTTTTTTAAAACGCAACCTGCGGTAACGCCGTAGGTGATCGCGGTCACGCCATACTCTATAAGACGCACGCACGTGCGTGTACCAAGATGAAAAAGCGTCGTTATTCGTCACGGCATTGAGAATCGTATAGCGCGATCAAACGACATGTATCTTTTCCGTAATAGCGAGAGAATACTTCGATCTCTCGCTGAGCGTAAATGAAAGATGCGATAATTATATCTAATCGTGCAATTTGATATCTTGCGCAGATATGTCTTCATATCTTAATCCTAAACCTCCATTCATTTTGCCGTTATATGAATATTAGCGAGAGATCTATATTCCAATCGCGTGTTACAGAATTAATGATCACGCTGGTGTAACCCCTGCATAAATAATTAATCTGTTTCTTCAAGAGTTCCCACGCACGACTGTAAGGTCTCCATTACCGGTATAAACCACGATGTGTGCTGTTTCCAGTAATAATAAACTTTACGCGCGCTTTATACGTACATGGCGGTGCGTGTAATGCCCGTGCTCTCGAGCATGTAAAACAGAGACCCCGTTTTTGTCAGGTCTCCTTGTTGACGATGACGACAACGACGACGATCGGTACCATGTGCATCGCAAGCATGCTTTTAACGAAGCTATCGAGTGCGAAGGGGAATGAGAAAACGAAGAAAGAACGAAAGAAGGAGGCGGGGAGAAAGAGAGCACAGGAAAAGGTGAGGAGGTTCTCACGGAGGGCATTGGTTTATTTTTGTACTCCCTCGCACTTCAAGGGTGGTTCATTGATAAGGTAATGGTCCCATGATACGTTATTAAGTTTAACGTCCTGAGAACGTAATGCGACGCTTAACAAATATACTATCGCACGCAGCAAGTGTGAGAAAAGTGTTACGAGAAAAAGTGTCAATGATTCATATACCAAACCCCAAATAAATATGGAAATACGCGCGCAGTCAATATTCCGCCTTTATGTCTTCATTTGTCGATTACTATAATAA
The DNA here is from genome assembly GCF_030848795.1 of Temnothorax nylanderi. Lineage (NCBI taxonomy): Eukaryota > Metazoa > Arthropoda > Insecta > Hymenoptera > Formicidae > Temnothorax > Temnothorax nylanderi. The sequence continues at coordinate 180,817 of NW_027249129.1, forward strand.
TTATTTTGTCAAAATCGAGGCACTTCGATCAACAAGTGAGTTGAAATTAAAAGATATCCCCGGGAAAGATCTCTAACAAATTATGCTTATTACACTATATCCTTGTATTAACATGCCAAAAAAGAGACGAGTATTCAAGATATACGTTATATTCAACGTTCATTGACTCGAGCGTTGCTATCAGGACTGATGAAATTTGTACAAGTTCACGCAACATTTTCGTCTAATTTGACGCTACGCTGCGTCATGTACGTCAAGCAGTATATAATTTAGCCGTCAAATGCTAATGTTCGTCGAGCCACCGAGTCGGAACTCGTTGAACAACGTGAGGCGCGGAGGTGAGAGGCCAGCAAGAATTCGATCGATCCGAAGATTCGACAGGCGAACGAACAGGCCGGGTGTAATTATCGAAAAATCATGGGGGGATCTGGGTCGATCGGAAGACGCGGCCGAAGGAGCCCAATTAGGTCGTCGATTCCGCCGGTCGACAACGTGCCATGTCTGTCGACCACCTGTGGCCGTTCACCGACAAGAAGTGCCGGCACTTTAGGCGATCCTTCAGGATCGGAAATCACGATCCTTTTTCCGGCAATGCGTGACCGATCATTTCGAAAGAATCAATGACGCTACTGATCACCCGCAAACCTAAAAGGTAATCTACTTCGAAATAAGATAGGTGGAAAAAGACACATTTATCTATCATATTATATATTATTATATAATGTATATAATTATGTATAAGAAAAAGATAAAATCTTAAAATTTAGACCACTGTTAAAAAATATTATATAATAATAAAGAAGTATAATACTTCTATTGAATTTTCTTGTTACTATAGTTGTAGCATATCCCAACAAGTAAAACAGAAGAATTTAATGTAACACTAATAGATATAAACCATTTTTTAATTTCAAAAATTACTTTTACGAAGCTAATAATATTAAAGTAAAACTTTTCTTAAGATTGTGAAAGAATGAGCAACGCCGCTATTGCACTGAATTCTTCAGTCTCACGTTGCAATTGTGTTTGAATAAAGTTCAAGTGATGAGGAAATCAATCAAAATCATTTTACATCCATCACATTGTAATTTGCAGTTTCCAGTTCACCACCTCATTATAATGCAATCTCTGTCACATATGCATAAACGTTTGGTGCAGATTTTACGTTGTGATGTTCCGCGAAGACGAAGGCATGCATGGTAGCCAGATGGGCTGTCGTATGGAAGAGTTGAACATTAAAAAGCACGACAAGGAAAAAAAACTGTAGAATGGAGAAAAACGTGTAGGAAAGAGAGAGAAGAGACAGCAAAAGGTTTCTCCTCGCCGCCAAGACGCAAGTCGCATCGCCAACAATTTACGGCGGTGGCGTTTGCGTAGTGCCATGTGTCTGTCGTGCTCTTCTCTTTCCCTTCACTATCCTCTTCCCTGCACTTCTCTTCAACCGGGTAGAAAAAGCTTTCTCCGATTTTTTTTTTACTGGAGCGTGGCAATGATATTTCCGTCTGCTCACTTCAAGCCAGCAAACAGGTCGTCGGAATATTTTTCTATGGCGTCCTCTTCTTCTTTTCGTGACGTGCATAAGGATCTTACGCTCGTTCCGTTCTTTCGCTCCTCTTCAGAGTGATCGCGTTGGAAAATATACACTCCTCTCCAAAGAACCTCTTCCAGAATTCGAGGGATAGTTCGCGTTAATGGAAATGACGCATGAATATACATACAAGAAGAAAGCAGACGATACTAAAAATTTTAGGACGTGCTTCTCAGCTAAATAGATTTTAAAAATAGTTTTTTAATAAATAAGCTTTACGCCTTTTTCAAAGATTCGAGACATTTTGGAGAAAATAATAAATATGAAGACATTTTAATTTTCTCAGTTTTTTTACTAGCTCTTTAGAATACCTAATAGAATCACAAAGAGCAATTATGCAATATCATTAAGTATATATAGAAGTAAAGAAGGTACTTTTGATATTCAATCAAAATAAATATTAAGTAAAGAGGGAAATAAAAGAATCTCAAGATAAAATTTATATTATTGCAATTTGCTCGCGAATTTTGTGATGATGAATGAAATTAATACAGTAGTATAAATCTATTGCAACAATCTGGCGACCGCGCTTGGAAGAAGATATCGAAAGGAGAGAAAGGGAAGAAGGAACGATTTGCAAGCCACTTATGAACGCACGTGAGAGCCCACGGTTCTGATTGTCAGATCTTCGACTTACGCGAAGCAGATTGCTATAGTAATACGCGTATGTACTCGCATCTCGATGGTCGATCGCTGATCTCATCAAGGTCATTCAGGTGTGGCTCGCCTCTATCGAGAATAACGCACGGAAACTGCTGGCGATCATAATAATCAAGATGCATAGCGGTGCAAAGTTACCATCTCTCACAAGGAGGCACGGCGCGCACTCATACACCGACGAATCCCGCGTGCAATTTAATTTTATTGCAACCGGTATCTCGTTACTTTCGTAAGAAATGCAACGTACTGGGTATCCGGCCTCCATCGATCTTCGATGTATCGTCTTTGAAACGTATCACTGACAAATTATCATCGATGACAACGCGCTCGACAAGTTAACGACGTTGCCTTTATTCTCTGCGTCGCCTTAGTTTTCACGTCGAGCGATCGTTCGTTCTGAAAATCGAGTACGAACATCCGTTACGAACGCTTTGGCTATGCCGTAGCGGAAAACGGCGCAAAACCGCAGCGATGAGATTGCGCGCGGTGAGGCCGCTTATTCGCGTTTACACCGATGTAAAACTCCCCCAGGTCGACCGCGGACAGATACCGGAGGTTTGCGTATTACTCGATGTGGATCAAGGTGGGACTCGTTTTCCTTTGAAGTTCCCAGAAACCTTTCCGCCCGCTTCTACGTGAGCAGACACGGTCGCCTGCGTCGCCTGTATTTAGAAGGCATTCCTCGTTCCGTACCTTCCAAGTTATATCGATAACAAACTAGACTACTTACTCGCGTACTTATTATGCATTCGATACTGATCTCCAACTTTATTTCATAAAAAGTCATAATCTATATTCATACACAATAAAAATTAAATAACTGCATAAAATTAGACCTGGAGCTCTGAATATAGAACTGTTCCGGAAATTGTACCAAATATCATTCATATAAATTGTAGGTATAAAAAGAAAAATACTGATGTTTATTGCTAAGCAAGAAGCATTACAAATAGCAATTAAAAATAAAATCAAAATGCTATCTTTTCTTCTGATGGAATTATCGCCACGATCATTCTTGCGCGTTTGTTAAAGGGTGAAGTTCACCCTTTACCAGCGTGGGAGAATTCTTTTCTTCGGTAATTATACCGCGTATTAAAACTAGATTTATTGTCGGGTGGAGTCGCGCGTAGAAATACCATGAATACCGCCGACGCGAATAAATATGCCGACTTGTGTAAGCGTCACGCGGCTGTGCACACATAACAGTATCTTACTCACCTCGGCAAAGATTTTGCATATCCGTCTCGCAATGAGCTTTTACGCGCTAGATCGATGACGAAGAAACAGATACATAAATATTAATGTTGTCTGCCGCGTAGTGATATTGATATGTTAAACTTTTTACGAATAATTAACACTCCGCAATTATCACGTGAATATTGTGTTTAACGCTTACTATAAAATCGAGCGGTTTTATCTCACTCAATTTCCATGCGCGATAATTGTAATGCAATGATTAGTATTATTTTTTCAAATATAAAAAAAGTTGCATGTCATTCAAGAGCACAAATCGTTCGTTATAATCGTTATAATATTGAATAATTAAGCGTTACTAACGCTTAATTAACCACATATGAGTTAAATGAATATTTTAGTTGTTTGGTTGCTTTTATTTGCGTTAAAGAGTTTCGGTCTCTTTTTTAAATATATAATGATTCAATCGATTTCAATGATTGTTAAAACGACTTTTACGACTGGTAAAGAACTAACGGGTGAAAATGTGTATTTTATATCACGCGCGGAATTAGCACGTAAATATACTCACTATAATACCGCTAAAATGATCTACTACCGACTTTGGCACTTCGTAGAAGTAATGCACATTCATCGATGCATACTTCAAACAGTTCAAACATCTAAGGACATATATACGAAAGTAAGATCGGTGGGAATCGAAGTCTGCCGGCCTGACCTCATGAACGCGATGTCAACGAGCTTAAACTCCAGCCATTGTCGACTGTCGTTCTGTGCTCTTGCCTTGGCGAGCAATGGGCGCAGCTTTGAAAAAAAGGCCGCCAAGCAACGCCTCGCCGAAGGCGAACGTGATGAACGTGGAAAGCAATTGGCGCGCAATTGATGGGGAAAACGAGGAGCACAAGTAAATTGATAATCAACCTCGAATCTTTCTTCTTGCGTCTTCTTAGTTGTCATAAAAGGAAACGATTATCTCTGTCTTTGATAGAAGTCTAACACTAACGAACGATAAATGGTGCTCAAGTCCTAAGACAATTGTGCAAAATTATTCGCTATGACCGCTGCAATCAGCACGCGGTCACGAGAAAGTAGAGGTTTGTAAGTTGCGAGAGGATCCCCTTGATAAGAAGACTTGGCGAGGCTGATGAAAGAGAAGGAGAAATGGGGGAGGGAGAGGAAGAAGGAAAGGAGCGACCGAAATTGGTGAGAAGCAAACAAAGGGTTGCGGGGGACCGAGTAAATAAAGGACCGCGGATTCTATTAGCGACGGTCTGCCTCCTCCTACCGAAACAATAAAATGACGAGGATGGACGAGGCCGAGACAGCGGGTAGTGGGGAAAAAAAGAAAGATACTGAAGAAAAAAGGAGAAAAAGATGGCACCACTCAGAGCTGTCCGCTAATCTTCTTTCGTCCCCTCCTCTCTGGTTCGGCAGAGGCAGATCGCGCTTTGTCTCTGCGGTTTCTGCGAGCTGCTTCCCGCCCGCCGAAAGATATCTTCTTTCCTTGTACTCCAGGAAATATTCCCAAGGATAATCAGGAGGTGCGCATTCGGTCGTAACAATCACGAACACCGCGACATTATTACAGGATAAAAATTTTTATTAGGAATTAAACAGTTTGCGGCGTGAGAGGTCGATTATTAATTCCAAGATTAACATATTAATAAAATATGATAAAAAATAAATCACAGAAAAAGGAGCATCGAGCCGCAACTAGGTGGAAGCTGTGCGTATTCGTATATTTGATTATTATTCCTTCTACAAATCCGCTGAATTAATTTTGACTAAATCACAATTGTTACAGTATGGTCCACTTCGGAATCAACGTTGTTGCGTTAATTGTAGTTGCGTATATTTAGTTGCGTTAATTTTAGTGTAAGAATATGTAACGTGTAAACTATTTCAAAATTTGGACTTAATTGTTATTTGACACTGAAGATGGGCCCACAAGGGTCCGAAACGTTTGTCAATATGTTTCCTTAATATAGAATTTTACAACACTTCCATCTAGTTGCGGCTCGATGCTCCTTTTTCTGTGATTTATTTTTAATCTTGTGAGCCTTTTGATATATAAAATATGATAAACATTCATAACAGAAGCTTAGAAATGTCTGAAATATCTGAAAAGCCTGAAAAATTGAACGCTTCTTTTCATGTCTGTATTACCTAAGCACGTTTTAAAAAGTGCCAAGTATCAATGATGCGAAAAATATAAAATAAACAATTCCCAACACATTTCTCTGTACTTTCCTGTTCGAATGTCACGAAGAAACGTGTAGCTGCGTTATTGTGTCAACTGCTTTAATCCCTTGAAGTTGAAGAAATTATACAACCTCACAGGAAATAGACTTTGTTCGCACGAGATGTCCAGTATGACAGGTACACATATGATCTTGTAATTGCCACGGCTACGAGCTAACGACATTCTGACACACTCTTCAGGCAGGAGTATATGAGTTGCCATAAGTGCCAGCTCGATTATACCGTCGTCGAATCAAATTCGACGACGCGATGATGCCGGCTCGAAGAGGCAAATAAGTGCCTAGGATGATGGAAAGTGGCTCGACGGTCTTTTTGCGCGATGCTGCGAATACGAGACTCGTTGCGAGGCCGCCTAATGCATTCTCGCTCGTCGATAATGACAGCGATTTCCTTTCCGGCGCGCGCGCGGAACGAACAATTCGAGATGAAAGCGGGTGAAACGCGCGATAATTTCCATTACGGATCACAAGCCCGAACGTTACTTGGCCTAATCACGAGATTATATTGTGACCCTGTGATCAGCAGCGATTAATTCTAACATTGATACGCTTTCTTCCCGAGAATAAGATATACCAGGACTCTAGACTTACACAATTCCATTGCCGTTATTTTACTTGTAATTGGTTTCAGTATGCAATCGCCATGTTATGAATTAATAAAAATGTTTCTGGAAGAATAAACAAATGTACAACTAATTTCACCATAATCTTCTAAGATAGCTAGCATGAGTTAAACCTCAGACAATTCCATAAATCTTTTACCAGATTCGGGTAATTCTACATTTTGATAGATTGTCAATTTATGGAACTGAAAAGATCTCACGAAGTTCCGAATTACAAATTGCCGCACAAAATACATTTTACTTATTCACAAGATAGGGAATATATAAATAGATATGTAGATGAAAATGCACGCTGCATATCGCATATATCGTATAAATTACCGCGTACTTGTAAGGACATCAAGGGATCTATCGCGGTATAGCGAAAAACATATTCGCTATGCCGCGTAACAAACAGCTGAGAGAGCGGCTTGCATAAAGCAGACACGAATAATGACGTACATCTACGTATAATGTTGGATCGTACATACAAATACGTGCTCTATTCCAACCCATTGATTGAAGAAGGAATTCCGAATATAACGTATCAAGATATCACATTAACTTCGCGCGTAAATAAAATTTTCTGATAAGGTGTTCTATTCCACATGTAAAGAATTAAATACATATAAAACATATATTAATCCCGTAATCCCGATCAATTATAATCTGAATTTTTAATTATTATCGCTATTTATAACTCGAATAAGAGCTTCGAATTCCTGGGAATTTTCAATTATTAGATGTTTAAAAACTGCAGTTTTCTTCACTCGTGAACTTCAAGGCGTCATTGAGTACTTGATGACGCACCGAACACGTTATGCGTGTGTGTTCTTGTAATACATGGTCGCGAATTATAAGCCGTTTTGCACCCTGTATCAAAATGTGCGTCCCCATTGCACTGGGCCAGCTTGTCATAGGTCACGCGATACATACCATGTGATGCCGACAATCTAAGAGGCGTCTTACGACGTCGTGATTATACGCTGGTGTTAAAGGAGGTACAATTTCAGATTAGCTACACATCGTTCGTATACCAGCAACCCGCTTTGAGATGAAGATTCAAGTTTAAATTTGGATTTCTGGAGGATAAAAGCTCGCTCCTTCTCCGTATGAAAAATTAGAAAATATAATCTTATAAATATGCTTTTATATATAATTTTATGCTCGTTATAATCATATTTTTCAAATGACAACGTAATATATCGCCACCCCTTTTATTTTAATACAACAAATAAAATTATTTATTTTTACGATTATTTCTAATATTTAATATTTTAAAATATTTTTAAAATTACAAATGTAAAGGATATAAGCGTGCAGAAGAAATAACATTTTTATTCAATAGATATTTTTGCTTGTAACGTTACTACGCAATATTCCTTAACAGGTAATATTCGTTGGTACACGTGTCCCTAATTGCAAGATTGCGAATGTATATCCGCGGGCAAAATTCTCTCTTTCTCTCTTGCTTCCGTTCCGTTTGTTGTTCACAAAAAGAGTCAGTTCGTCACGACCTGCGGGCCATGTACGCAATTTACTTAATATCATTAGAGCGATAAAAGTGCGCGATCCAGACGCGATTGCCAACGCAGAGGGCCGCGCATGCCGCACTTCGTGTCCTCTCTAGTATAATGGCAGAAGCGGATTCTATGCGTTCCTTGGAATCCGACCGGGTATGCGGCAGAACCATATGCTTTAATGGTTCGAACGGTTCTTCCAACGGCCGTTTGGTACTTGCGTCGACTGTATTCACGAGACCAAGTGCTCCTAGTAGCGACCAAGTAGAGACGAAAGTATACGCTTCCGGTTGTACAGCGCGGAAATTAACATGCTTTAGCACGCACCGTAGCTCGCCGGCGACGATCGCGCCGATGAAAGCGAATTGAAAACCTGCTCGTTAACGCGAGCACTGGACTCTCGAAACGGCGACACGATCCATTAAAGTCACGTATAGTTCTCGGCGCGACGCGACGATGCGCGCGATCGGTGGGACGGCGAAACACGTGTAACGTGAGTACTTTTATGCTCTAATGGCCGAGAAAACAATAGTTACGGGCGAGCACCTGCAAATGCTGCCGTGAAACAAGCAGCTCGAACACGATTTCGCTCCCTTTCATTAGCGACCAATCGGAGGCCAGTTAATTTCTCACTCGACTGCGAAACGCGACGGGAGTCAACAGCGGAAAAAAAAGATAGGGGTAAAACGTATAATCTGTGAACTAATTTCATGATCGTCAGCGTTACATAGCAATTCTTATTAGTACATCGTTAAACTATCGGACGCATTGGTAACAATTTTATATGATTTCACCTCACGGTAATTTTAACCAAATGCATCTAATAAACGCGTTTCAATCGCGGAATGAGCAACGAGGATTCCATCCGGGCCGGAGATAGAGTGGCTCGCCGACAGACAACAAACGAAACGAATTAGCGAACACCGACGATGATAATGACCTGCAAGGGCGCGGTAAACTTTTCCACCGCGCCCACTTCCTGCACCGACATGCTGCACGCCCGTCAAAAATCTCAAAACGGGAGGGAGGAGGGAGATATGGCCCCTCGTCGGGAATTACACAAACACGCTGCACGTAAGGAGGAGAGAAGACGGATGGCCGCGGATGTACGGGTATTAGCGAAAGAAGAAGGGATAGAGATATGAGAGAGTCACGCGTACAAGGAATGATACACGGGACGAACCGGGGGTCGTAGCGAGAAGATGCAAAGGCGCGCTAAATCGTCGGTAGATACCCGTCTTCCTCGTCCTCTCGTCCTCGTCGTTGTTCCACCCTTACTAACGATCTCGTACGTGGGGGCCTCGTATGGGCCTCGTATGGGCCTCGTATGGGCCTCGCTTACGCGTATATATGCCGCTCACACTTAGGTCGCGTGCACATCAGCGAACGATAAGCGCCAGTTTACATTACGCTAGCAATCAGATCGAGTTTCGAACAAATTGATCACGTAGAGATCAAATATTGATACATATGAGTTTAGCACAAATTAACACGTATAAACTGACACAGTAATTGATAGTATACATAAACAGTAAATGGCAGTAATAACTCAAGTAAATGTTTGTTGATTAACTTAAGATGTAAATCTATTATATTTAACTGTTTAATTCTTAGTTCACTAACATATATCAAGGCCTTATTTCTTTGATTTCCATTATGAAAACGATAAATCTCATATTTTTGCAACAATAACGTAAACAAATTTTATATGAAGTTATTTTGTTATTATATTCTTTATTATTATAGTAATTATTATAATAAGTAAACAACACAAAAGAAAATAAAGATGGAATAAATTGACATTGTAACAGCAAAAAAATAAGTAAATCGAGCGATATTACAGCTCGCCGCAACTTATCGCTTGTCGCTTGCCAACTGTGCACGAAACTTTACTCCCTACTTCAACGTGTACACCTCCTCACGATGATTACGACTACGATTGCGATGTAAATCGCGGACCTACGTTCAATCACGCGCATACGGGTGTAAGTCTTCTTCCACCCGTGGCCTTCGACTACGCCGGTCGAACGACGTGCTCGTTGCTCTTCTCTCCGTTCCGTGACGGAGATCGAACATGCCGCTGGTACAAAATCCGCGTGACAAAAGAACAGTAATGAATTCAAATTGCTGTTAAAAAAAAAGATGTTTCAGAGATTTGAGTTTTTCTCTCGAGATGCTCGGCGAAAAAGCATTCGACTTAGCGATCTCGTAAAATATTTTGCGTATCGATTTGAAAGAATAGTGTTCGCTTAAATGCATAATTTTGGAACGAATAAATCTAAATTTATCGTTTTCTCAATTTCCGGGAAGCAAGAGTGGCAAATAATTTCTCGCGAGCGACACCGCGAGAGTCTAAATAGAATTAGTACGATCACCTCGTGATCATAGTACAATGTTTCGACGGCCCACCGTCGAGATTACGTTAGACGTGGAATTGCGCCATGGTTCCCCGTGTCCTTCGAACGGCCGAACGTGACGTGAACCAGCTGTAGGACTCGCAACATCGGTGAATTACCTTCGCGTAATTATTCGCGATCCGATTAGTATCGAGTCCGCTCGATCCGGTTACCCACGTCTCTATCAGGGCAACATCGTCGTAAAGCAATCTCCGCTATTATTCGTAAACGTTCGATCGTTCTCATGTTGAATGTCGACGACGGTGTCGGGACATGACTTCACCTCCAATTGCGTAGTCTACTTTTTCGCCTAATACAACTCGAAAGTAACTAACGTTCTCCCATCCTGTAGCGATGCTGCGAGCACGATCGGCAGGCGCGATCGTTTTTGCGTCACTCTTTCCAAGTATCTTCCTGAGTCAGCCTACATAAGGTTGCTTACTAACTCCGTCTCGTGAGGATTCCACTTTTTTTGCACAAGTTCTCCCTCTCGACGATGTACCTGGCGAGGAGGCAGCACGCTACACGCTACTGGTTCCCGGAGAACCAGCCGTCGATAGGATATTCGAGTTTATCGTTTCCTGTCGTTTTATAGTCTCCCTTTGACTTCACTGCCTGCCCTTCCTTTCTCCTCGTCCGCCCGTTGTTCGACCTCGTTTCGTTATATTACCTATATTTTCGCAAGAGAGTATTCTTTGGTGCCTTCGAGAATTTCGTTGAAAGACAATTTATTTTTAGCATCCAGAAATTCTCAATTCGACGATGTTGAAACTTTGTTACTTTTAAGTCTACACGAAATTTACAAAGTGCATTATACAGAGCAATTATAGAATTCATATAAGTTTCTAAAGCAAAATTTTCAAAACGTAGGTATTAAAGATAATTGATGCTAAAAAGATATTGCATGCACTTGAAAGTATAACGAACCCGTGCCCAAATATGTTTAGAACCATTATTAGCCAAACACGAATTTCTCTCACAACGATTATTCAAATTCTTTTCGTGCGAACAATATCCGTGGCGCGGCCATAAAGAAACGCCGAACGCTAAAATTCTCACAGACACCGTCTCTCACTTTACAACTTTTTCTTACGTGTAGAAAATAGTTCCTTTGCTACATCGGCGCGGGTCGACGGCCGTTAAACGCGCCGGAGAAACCGGCGTATGCACGCAAAGTGCTCGCCGCCTAGACGCTTCGGGAGGAGGAAGTTAGGATCGTGACAAAAATGAACTTTCATTAAATTACGTTGCCACAATCAGGTTGACGCGCCACTGCCCCGATGTGTACGCGGCCTGAGTAATTTTGTAATTAAAGAAAATATCACAAGATGATACACCAGTAAAATAGTTAACGATCGGTCGATGTTGGTATAACCCCCTTCTTCTGTCGCTTTCCGACTTAAGGATCTCGCTTTCACATCGTAATTCCATCAACGCATTTCTGAACTCATATGCAGTAAAATCAGCATTGCGGTTGAATAAGCAATGCTTTTCATAAAACTGATATTATCATTTAATTCGCACAATTCAGCCGTTTCTAGTAACTTTTCGGAGTCTGAGATTAATTGTTTTTTATATGAAAGCACAATAAATCAAACGCTATATTTAAAAAAATGTGTCCCTTCTTTATTCCATGCATTATTCATAATATATTTCTGAACAAAATTATTACATCCATCAAGCTGTTATTGATGCTAATAGCTTAAATGCAACATGTTAAAGTACAAATCGCAGTTAAAACAAGCAAAACTATAATAGTAGAAGTAATATAAAAAAGTTCGAGGTGATCATGAATGTTGAACAAAAAGAAGCTTAACATTAATAGCGTATGAGGGAATCTCTATTGGCGAATGTGCAGACTATCTCGTACGCCAGATTAGCACAGATTCTTGTCTAGACTAACCGAGAGACGGAAACGGTCGGTATCATTCTAGACATTGAAAACACTCCGAGAACATCCGTCTACGAGACTAGCTTTTATGTTAAGTTAAAGAAACAGCGATTTATACGATATACCACGAATAGACCAAACAAAAATATATAAATGAATATCGACTTATTTTACATCAAGATGGATGTATAGGATATAAGAAAGGCTTAAACGTTTCTTTAAACTAAATAAATTTAGCGCTTATGGTTATTGCAAGACTTTATATCATAATATTTAAAATATGATATTCTTATTATTAAAAAAAAATACCTTATAATAAATAGTAAAACTAATATGTATAATGCTCAAATATATTTTCGTAATAAATATAATTAATCGATATCGACCGACAGTATTACGTTCTGATTACCGTTAATATAGGCAAAGTTCCTCTAAATCAAAAAAACTTGAAACGTCAAGCACTATCAAGGAATCCCGAGAGAAGTGTACACGTCTGCGTTTTTCTAGAAATCACGGTACGAACCAGACTAGACTGCAAGACGCTGAATCGAGTTGAAGAAATAGAAAATTACTGCTAAGAGAATCGAAGCACGCGTGGGAAAATCGATGGTGGGAGAACGCATCACGACGGATTAAAGTGTAAATGATTACTTTGAAACTTATGATATTGCGATTCCTGATTTAAGACAATGATTGTAAAAAGATAACTTGAATACATATTTTCCGGATTAGACAAGAATACGAAATGAAGAAAGTGCTTCAAAATATGTAAAGTTGAGACATGTAAACTATTCCAAAAGATTCAAGATAATGTATAAATAATAGAAAATATTACCTTTTTAATTAATTTCAATTCAATTATAGCATGTAATTTCAGAATTAATATTGCGCGAGATATTTAACAAAGTTGTTTAGCCTTCCGTCAACAATATATTAAATAATTGTAACAAATAAATCTTACAATATGCATCGTAGCATCGTTCCCTTCGTTTCAATACTGCGCTTGATTAATATTGTACTTCATTAGTACTACATTAGATTTTAACAGTCATTGTAAAACGAGATAAATCAGAGCGAGACTAGCTAACGCGGCGCATTATAAGGCGGTACATTTCGCGTTAATAAGAGCCTTGAACTCCACATGGCGAGCACAGGCGACGATGATTGGAGCGCGCTTACATCAGGATAGTATTTAACCACAATCGACTCCCCCGCTTTACACGATCGCGCTGCGACGTGAGGCCTCCATCGGCCTCCCACGGGAATGAGATGTGCGTCGTCGGGCCGCGCGTGCTGTGTAACTCTAATTAATAGTCAGTTAAAAGCCAGGAGCTGTCCGTTCGGACGCCGATGTACGCGCCCATTTAATTAATTATGTACCGGCCGGCCGAACGGCTGGTGTTACGAGCGCGCTTTTTGCAGACGACGCGGACGGTGCCCGTCAGGAAGGCGTCGCATCGCGGCCGAAGCAATCGTCGACTAGGAAGAAAGACAATGGGCTCGTTACGGATTCGTCGGTGCTGTTTCCACGTGCGAGAAACGTAATGTGCAATTTGCTTCGTGCCGCTCGCAATGAAACGCACTTGGCAAGTAGACTGCAGACGGACCGAATGCGCAATGAACGCGAACAGCGTGCGGACAGATCCACGTTAATTAATATAATCACTAAAGAAAATTTAACCTTCGGTAGAAATAATGAAAGATGGATAATTTTAGATTCTCGTAATTTAAAAAATAAAAGTTAAAAGATAATTATTAATTAAAATATGTTTCAAGTAACCTGATAATAATAATAATAGCAACATGCCTCCATTTTCATTCAAACAAGTTTAGCCTTTTAATTATTCCAATTATTGATGCTTTTCATTGCGCTAATTTTCGTCCCAGCGATTAGCGCGCGTCTAAAAAACTGGATCTTACGTGGATTAACTATAATAAAAATACTATTAATGCGGAAAAGATCTTAATGAAGCAATAGAGATGTGCAGTGACAACATTCTGTGAGATGTGTAAGTTATTGCTTAATCTCGTGCGGCTAGAAGCCGCCTGTCCCTCTAAGAAGATTTGTTTGTACGTTGGTAGTAAAAACCCGCCGGCCGAAGCCGGGGGCCTTCGAGATACCATAAGGTACGCCTATTTAGCAGGCTAGATGTGTGTGTTTCTAATACTACTGGTATTAAAATATTTATTATTATCGAAAAATAATGTTGGAAACATTAATTGTAACGGAACTATAAATCAATAAAAAGTTGAATGTTTTCTGTCTATAGACATAAAAGAGACGACAGCTATTTGTCCCCTAACAATTCTTTGTAACGTCGAAAGAGATATTTATGCGTGTGTTGTGTATAAAAATTAAATATTAATTATAATTTAAGCAATGTGTTGCAATCTTTTCCCTGCAACGAAAACTTTGCCGCAATGATTACTGTCTTGTCATTCGTCTTACTATCTTATTATCACGCGTAACGTGATAATTGAAGCGCCTTTTTCAATTATCTTCAAAAATTGTTCCTCTTATAATTAGCGAAAATCAGACTTAAGTTTTCGCGAAGTTACAGACACGCGAATTACTTGCGTTCTCCCGCGCTCCCTTGCATCGCGAATACATACGTATCGCGCTGCACACGGATGCACCAATGCGCTTCACTCAGGTTTCGCATTGACGAGGCGAATTCTGCATGAAGCACGCCGGATGCCGACAGCGGCGTCTTAATAAGCGGAAATTCCAGCGACCTTGACGCCTCCTTACCGATAACGACGATAAAGATCACGATGGTCAGGACGATAATGAACCATCGCTAATGAGCACTCGCGCTTTATCCCTTTCCTCAATGCCATAATAGAGGGCGAACCTTCGTCGGTACTCTGTAAATCTCATAGACTGATTTTGCCACTAATGTATTAGAGTGCTTACGAGTCACTCCAAAAGAGAGGGATGTCACTTTAATTTGAGTAAATGCGACCACTCATAGGAGTGAATTTTTCACTGAAAAAGCGGCTATTCTACTGGAGCGATACAATTTCACTCTAAAGCTATAGTGAATGACGATTCATTAAAGATTGACTGATGAATGACTGTAGCAGAGTGAAATTTTCCACTCAAAATTAGAGTGATATAAATCACTCCTATATATGGACACTGATTTACTGCACTCAAAAAATTGCCTTTTTATTAAAATAGAGTGCGATTTTACTCCAACTTATACACTTAGGACACCTTTTATTATTTGATTACGATTATTTTAACAAAGAATTGCCTTGTTTATTAAGCGAGAATTTGCTTTGAGCTCAACCTCAGTTCTCGTCAGCCATTCATGTCAAACGAACTTTCATCTTCGGTGCATTATTGTATTGTAATCTTATGTTATCTAACTAAAGTTTGGTTAAAGAAATAGTGTTCTACTATTTTCAACACTTCAGAATATTACGCTGCGTCTCGCACGAAACGGCAAGCGTCGACACGAAACGAGTCGTCGCCTTGGTCGTCGCTAACGATATGAATTTTTCCTATTGAAAATTGACTGAGATCGACTCAGTTGTGTTAAGACGATATGCTCGCTGAATTTGTCGCGTATATATCGCAATATAATGTCGGAAGCAAGATTTTTTTTGCAACGTACACCGCTGAAAAAGCAGACATAATCGGACTATAATTAATAGAAATAAATAAATTGAGTGGCCGATAAAGGCATAAGATACGAGCGTAGAACAAAAGCGAGAACATTGCAAAGATTGATAATGTTGAAAGCTAGAGACTGATCAGTGGTTTTAGTTACATTCGATACGGTATCTCTGAGCAAAATATTTTTTTTTTACATAGCCATTTTTCAGCTAAATATTTTCACTAAACTCTTAGCCGTGAGGTCACTTACATATTGTAATCATAAACAGATATTGTATCAGTAAAATTTAAAACTTAGTTACGTAGCATTCGTTGTGATGTAAAGTGCTGTTAGTGTCTACTCCCAACAAGACCATTATCCAATATGTTATCAAAAATCATACGCGATAAACCGAAACAGGTAACAGATGTGGTATACATGTAAAAAATATAAAAAAATAATATATGGTTATAGATCCTGTAATAAGATTCATCCATTATTTGCAAAAATATATAGAAGCATCATTACTAACATTACCGTATATCTTTTTATAGCCTCTTTGTTGTCTCACGATAGAAGCAAACAAAAATTTAATTGGTGACGAAAATCCGATTCCTCAAGAAAATATTGGAGATTTGATTTTGAATGCATTTAAATCTAGACCAAATTTCATCGGACAGGTAACAGTTTTTAACAACAAAAATTACTTTGTGTTTCGCGGACAAACGTTAGAGGAAGCATTCATTGATAAACAACGCTAGAATATGAGATACTATTAGATAAAATATGCAACGTACATTAATTAAAAAGAATGCGATTCGCAGGTGAATGCGGAGACGGAAGAACAAATTACGTTCCAACAGATGAGAGAGAATAGCGTGAAGTGTGCATTATGGTTAAAAAAAGTAGGTGTAAAAAAAGGCGACGTAGTAACAATATGCACGCGCAACCCATCGGTCGTCTATATGCCATTTCTAGCGAGCATATACATCGGCGCTAGATTTACCATTTTCTGAAATTCAGCATAATTTTTTTTCACGCCGATACCTACTTATTTAATTATCTCCTACTTATTCGAATATTTTTAGACACAATACGAGTTATGTACTTTCTGGTAATAAATAAACCAGATGTGATCTTCGTCGATGACGACAACTTTACTAAGCTTATCTTATCGATAGTAATCTTAAAAAGTATTAAAAAAGTAATTAAAATCGTAACCATCGGTGAGAGTCAATTTTCAGTAAAGTTAAATTCCCTGGAAACTATTCTGAACGACAGCTTTGATAAGGCCGAAATCGACAATTTTTCCTGCGTGAAGAACTGTATGATGGATACCGCAATCAGGACATTTTCTTCTACTGCAAAGAGTTATCCTGGTCAGGTGAACGTTCCTTACATAGCGTTTACATCTCCGTCAAACAAGCAGACACCTGTTATGTTTTCCGGTGATGTTGGTCTATGGTACGGATCTTTATGTTGGACTCACGGCCCGCTTTTGACCGTTCATACTATACTTTCATATGTAACAGCAATAAAATCTGCGGTATTCAGTATAAACAATTTGTTGAAGACGATAGAGAAGTATAAGGTAATATACAGAAGCATCTGAATTGTTTTGAGAGTAAATAAAATATTTACATGTGCTTCTCAGATAACGTGGGCGTTTCTTGAAAACGATATATGCAATCAAATGTTTCAAACCAGCGAGAGCTATCTTTTCAAATATAACGTATCTTCCTTAAAGACACTGTTATTCGATAACTGGACAATGTATTATTTTCACAAACGCTTTGCTTTAATGCTGCCAGACGTTCCTATTATTCGAGTATACAGTGCGTAAATTATTATAATTACACTTGTAATCAATAATTAATGAAATTGTGAAGCAAGAATGTAAAATCAATGATTCCTTGTAATATGAGCTACGTAATGGGTTATTTCAGGTAGACCAGAAATTGGCGTAATTGCCCATCAACGAGACATAACCCGCGATATATCTGCAGGTTATGTAGCTAAAAATGTTCAATTATCGTTTATTCACAAAAAGACAAAACATGTGGATCCAGGCATTATTACCACGATTTGTTGCAAAACTCCGTATATAACACGTTGTGAGCATAGAAGCGAACAACGTATGTATTGTGACACGAAATGTGTTGACTCGATAATCCGTAACAGTCTTTTTTAATTGTCTAATTCTTATGAGATATTATAAAATTTATATAATTATTTTTACTACAATTTATTTATATATTTATATAATTATTTTATTTATTTATATATTTATATAATTATCTTATATTTCCCTGTCCAGGTATACCTTTTATATAAAATATAAAATATCAGTCAAATATCAGTTCATTAAATAAATATCAAATTGTTTCTACTTTATTAATATACATTTACATATAACTCAATCTATGTTATTTAATTGTTATATTAAATAATAATATTAACAGATTATTTTCAATTTCTAGCAAAATAAAAATTTCAAAAGCAAGCAGTAGCGCGATTCTGTAACTCATTATGCAGTATCGTTATCGTTATGTTGTCGTTGCGCAGATATGGTAAAAAAGCTGCGCAACGACAATATAACGATAACGATACTGCATAGCCGGTTACAGAATCGCTCTACAGTTAAGACTACCAATAAGTTGAATCAATGAAATGAACAAATTTGAAACATTTTAGCAAAATTTATTAAACTAGCAGTCCACCAAAAATATCATCGAAATAGGATGTAAAATAGAAACAAAAATATTATTAGATAATGTTAACTAAAGAAAGCTTGGCCAAGGACATTTTTCAGCCAAACAAATTCGTTTAAATTTTAGTTATAATGCCATTCCCTAACACAAACATAAACAAATATCATATCAATAGAAATTAAAACTTAATATATAGTCGTTTGTCGATTACGACGACACGAAAAGTTATGTTACTCTTGTGATCCTAATAATAAAGTATTATCAGTATTATTAATTTAAATGAGCAATCACTCTATCGATATAAGACGTAAAGTAACATAATAAATTAAAATGTAATTCCGAATGTGTAAAACAACCCCTAATAATATAACCCGTAATAGCGCTCAAATTTTAATATATTTAGTAAACGCGGTTATATTGAATATCTTATGGCATATGAGTTCTCTAGTTCATTAAAACATTATTACACGTTAGCCAAATAAATTAATAAAAACTTTTGCAATCTCTGACCTGTGTGAAATGATATAATCGATCCACCGTATACAATTACCGACTTGAATAATTCACTCACCTGTAACAAAAGAAAAATATAATTAATAATTATTGCCACACATATTAATGATTTATTAAATTTAATTTCATAAATAAGTGCTAGAAATAAATAAATATTAAATAATACAAATAATTCTAAAAAATAATACAAAAAATAAAATATGTCATTATTTTTATAACGCATTATATAACATAGAAACTACGTTTCTGACGATTATTATTACTGTGTAAATCTTAAATAATTAACTGTCTTAAATTATTGCCATCGCAATGATATATTTTATGATCATTAACTTTAGCCTCTCGAGAGAATAAACGGGAATCATTCTTAATGAAGTCGATCTACACGTCTGAAATAATTAATATCAAAACAAATATGTACATCGCACGTATCGCGAGCTCCACTGAAAATTTTTATTGGCGTAATTGCTCGCCGAAGTAAAGAAAGCTAAAACGAAAGACGTTTGGCAGTCGGTAGCGAAGTTGAATCGCCATTACAATGTTTGTTCACGTAAGGTACGTACGATCGACGAAGTCGTTTTCGTTTACCCTTCCCTTCTCACACGTATTCAATCCTCAAATATATCAATGATCACCAACCGAGAGTACCGAAACATGTCAAATATAGACACTGCACTTGAAATGCCAAGCAAGACACCTTGAAGTACATGCTGCTGGACCCTAAAAAAAAGTATCCTACGAGTTTGTATTTTTCCACGTACGCTTTCAAGCGTGTATAATTCTTAATCTCTTGACAAATGGAAGAAACATCCTTCTCGAGAAAAATTTGGATTATCCAAATTAAATTCAATATCTCAAATTATGACTTGAATATACCAAATACAAAGTTTTGCAAAATCCAAAGACCTCTTTTAAGCAATATTTGCTTATTTATTTGAAGATTGGAAAATACGGAAATTCAAGGCACACAGAGTGTGTTAACCGCGCAAAAGTAGTGAAGAAAGAAAAAGAAGAGGAAAACGTGACTGCGGGGCTTTCCAGGAGCAGCCCAGAGATGTACGAGAATGGTTAGAGGTCATCAACATCGCAACACCATCGTGTTTCTGACCTCGTTGACTGCGCACGCCAGATGACTCGGTAAACAGCAGAGCTTCTTCCCGGGTGTAACCCAGACGAAGTTCCAGGATTGAGAGTCTGAATGCGTTCATTCTCGCGCCAAGATTAAACTACGTAAGGTCGGACTTCATTTTCTGCTACAACTAAGATATTTTTATAATTTTATAGTCCTGTAATTGCGTTTTTAATATAAAGTATTGTGTCTAAAATGTGAAATCTCCATTTACATATAAAGCAATATTTAATTTCTGCTAGCAAGCGTATCTATATATGTATATATAAAATCTTACACAAAAAATAATTCAGAAATATTCAAAATAAATAAGCCCAAGATTTGCAAGATCCTACTTTAATGATAAAATAATATTTCATTCTTTAAAATACATTAGACGTCTAAATAATTAAAGTAGAACACTTACATGTTATGAATTTGTGATTCTAAGCGCTTGAAACATCCGTTAAAATTGTTGCGCGAAAAGTTATAAGCTGTTATATAAACGTCTTATTCTTAAATAATGGTATGTGCGTGGATATTTCGAATCAAGTCGAAATACTTCGCAAGTCCTTATGAAAGAACCGCTGATCATAGCCATTAATAACGCGAGGTCCTAAAAAAAAAAGATGACACTTCTTTCGAAACAAGAAGAAACGAAGCGGGGAGCACAAAGCGATATTTTAAAGGCATAGCTTTAATCGAGAAAACTTTTTTGACACATCAGCGCAAACCGCGAGTCATGCCACTTGCCTCCAGCCCTAACCGTTAGTTACGTCCTCTTGCCCATCGAGTTTAAAGTGACCCTCCCTCTTCGTCTCGTGCGCCGCAACGCTCCCTTAATCTTTTTTTTTTTCGTTAGCATAATTGCATATAATAATAGCTTTATTCACGAGCGCGAGCGTAATAACGTTTTAATGGTACCGCGCTGGTTTTTACAGTGGCCATTGTGTCCTCTCTGGACACATAATGATCTTCTGATTTCACACGGGTTTTATCATTAAGGTCTCTTCTCCCGCTTACTTTCCGCATCAAAAGTGGAACTTGATTTTCTACACCGTCTTAATGGCTCCCGCGTCTTACATTTTGTGTCCCGTTAATTTTTCCATGGATTCCATGGAAACGTCGGAAGCGAAAATTTATGCGTTTTGAGATTTGTCCTATAGCTTGGATAATGCGAAGAAAATGTAATGGTATCTAAAGATAATTTTCATCTCTTCTCGTTCGCTAGTTGACACGAATAATACGTAAAAGTGCTTGAATTCTTGCGTTCCTTGTTATAGAAGTTAACCGTATATAGTGTGTATTAGCGATAATCAGGCAGCGAGCGCTTACTAGAAAGGACTCGGGCGAGATTCGTTCGCTTTGGTAGTCCCACATTGACGCGTTTTTTCGCCCGCCAAGAAATAGATCACCCGCTAATTGGCTTGAAAAGCACGGCGGTTCCCGCTTGCCGATCGTGAGAGGCTCCGAGAGATTGACATTACGATCGAATCATAGTGCAACGTTCGCACACGCGGACTCCGGAAGATCAGTAAACGCGTGTCGTCGGGTCATTTGGCGGTGCGATTGAGAGAAAATGAACGCTCTCGAGTTCTCGTGCCTGCCATATAATGACGATTGCTTCTCGTATACATATATTTTAAACAAATAATGAAATTGACATGTTATATTAAAAATAATAATAAAATGCGAATTTAAAAGAAGATTTAAAAAATTTTGAAAAGATTGAAAATGTAAAGTCTTATTACAAAAGAATGTATGATCTTCTCTTTATCGATATTTAAAAAAAATTACATGTGTTTAAACTGTGATTGAAAAAAGTTAAATTCTTATTTTTCTTATTAGAATAGTTTAGATGGCGTAAGCTTTCGACCTATCCACTTAACTATAGCGTATTTATCACCGCCATTTCTCGTCGAGCAACTCGGCATAAACGAGCCGCGGAGAGTTAAGAACCGTGGGACACTATATCAATTTTGCATTTTACTATCAGCGAACGGCGCGACGCGGCGGCCCGGATCGCCTTTTGCGTTCGCGGCTCGAAACAACGAGCGCGCCCCGCGCGGATAACGTCCGGCTGAAGTTTCTCAAACTTTCACCGGGCTCGCCCAACTCGCTCACATAGACCATCGATAAGAACACGCAGCCCGGGAAAATCGTGACTCCGATATCGGGCCCGGGCACACCGGCTGCGCCGCGGTTCCGCGAGGCAGCCATGCGCGAAGTGACATCGGCATACGCCGCGCCGGTCTCTCGCGCGCGGCGCGCATACGGGGCGAGGCGTTTTCCCCGCGTGATTACGTTTTACGCCAAACGCTCGCTCTAGCATGACCGCGAATACCGGCTGGACCGAAAGAACAGGGAACGAGAGGCGTAAGTTAATAGTAGCTCATTTTGCGCGCGCTGCTTCCGTGCTTGTCGGCGTGCTTGGTATCTCGCGATAGACAAATCTAATTTCTATTAACTATATCTATGATAGAACGTAAGCATCCCTAACGAGCAATTACCGGACAGCGTCGTGATTATATAATATGATATGCGATTTCAACGGAATAAACGTTAGATGTACTTTCACATAAAAGATAGAAATATTAAAATAAAATATTAAAGTAAAAATTTAAAGCGTTAGTAAATAAGAATGAGAAAAATGCATTAATTCAACGTTAGATAAAAAAAAGAAATAAATTTATAATGTACAGAATAATTAATAATAAAATTTAAAGCGTTAATGAATCAGAATGAAAAAATGCATTAATTTAATGATAGATGAAAGAAAGAAATATATAATTTACAGAAACAATAATAAAAAATTAAGGAAGCGCTTTTAACATGTCTATTGAGAGCAATTTCAACGCCCACGTACGAGACATATCCTTTCTTTTAATATAGATCATAAAGTCGAACGAGAAACAACATTTATGGATACCGACCGTAATAGCTACCAGGACTAATAGTACACGCGACGCTAGTTTTTCAGGTGACTTCGTGCGAGAGCCATTACGAAAGCGTGAGAAGGGTGAGTTGGTACTGGTAGCTCTTCTCGACCAAGGGCTCGCGCTAATTACGTCATTATGCGGGACAGGGTGGATAGCTCTAACGAACCTGCTGCGCTTCGCAACGTGCTCGTCCTATGAATAGTGATGAGTATATAACCAGCAACCAATTACGTTGCATTATAATAGTAAGCCAGCGCTCCTCCGCGTTCAGACCCCTTTTGCATAATAATTAAAAATATTTGAGATGCGCTTTTTAAGAAACTCTTTCATCCTCGATTATCTCTAATCCAAGTATCAATACAGAATCAATACAAAATCTCTTAAAATCATAAACAAATCTAGGAAATTATTATATAATGGCAACATAAGACGATGTAATAACATTAAAATAAAGTTAAAAAAAATTAACATGACCTGTGCATATTTTAATATCTAGATTTTGAAACGTAGTTGTATACATTTGCAGTACAATTGTGAAATTTAACTTCCATCACATTCGCGCAAAAACCGTTCTCGAGCGAATTATCGATATTTGAAGTCTAATTGACCGAGAAATATTTTCTTGCAAGAAAATAAGCATTCATACGTGTACTTGCGCTAGGAAATGAGATTTCTACAAGCGAGCTAATCGAAGATTTCGAAATTTCTCTCTAACCACAGCAGCGCGAATCTATCGAATGGGGAGTGGGCCTAAATACTAGGACGGTATCTATATCATTGTTGTAAGTTGCGATACGCGCGAACGTATCATTATCATAATCGTCAGCGGCCCCGCATACGATCCGAAGAATCGGCCGCAGATCCTCGGAGAGGCCTGTCGGGGGCCTAATCGCGATAATGGCCCGGAATCACTTCGTGACCGCAGAAACGGAAAACGTCCCGTCCGATCCGAGACGAGAAAATGGAGCCGAGTTGTCGATCGATCGATCGATCGCCCACACTTTTGCGTCCATCCTGACGCGGATTGACCGATCATTGAATGCCAAGCAAAAGCCTATAGCTGTTGCACCGCGTGCGTCTTTATCGTCGTTGCAAAATCTCGATGTGATTATAATGGACAAGGCAGTGCTTGCTTGCTCGCTTGCTTGCGAGGGGCACAAAGTTGCATTCGAAATGATTTTGCATGCACGATAACGAAACGGAATTGTTACAGCATTCTAAGCAGCACATTTCTCGCGAATCTTACGATTTCCATTTCTATTCGGAAACATTTGCCACACCCAGCGCGATTATGCAATAACAATTTATGCAAGACAACGAGACTTTCGTTCATTCTTATTTTAATACTTGCACTCGAGAGAAGGAAAGAGGTAAGTTGAGAAGTCGATTCTTCGCTGGATAGAAAAACAATATGGAAAAAACAGTACGGATAGGAAATACTGTAAATATAGACAACTGTTAAAACAACGACGGTAAAGCGGGTGTACCGTAAAGATAAATGCAGCGAGATAACAACAAAGTAAAAACGCCCGTTGCTGTACGTGACACGTAGCAATTACTCTCGACGCAATAAAATCCAATCGATCGTTTCGCACTCTTCAAGATTTATCCATGCCCTCCACCTACCTAATTAAACAAGCTTTTTTGTCCCTTTATTGCGGAATGAATAATTATCTCCTCCTGACGTGACAAGCGCGATATTATTTTGCAATAAGGCCAATTCAATATGTTAAAGCAAGCGTGTACAAAAACGAAGCAGATATTAATCAGAATAATGTGTATAAATATCGACTATAAAATCGGCAAATTTCTTATCGTCAAACCACACATTCTATTCTTCTCAATTTAATGCAAATAGTATTCAGATGTTAAAACTAGATAGAAAACGGACGAGTTGCGGTACAATAATAACGAGACATTATCTATAAAATTAAATTTAATTGCATATGAATTTATAATTCACAATTCATGATCCGTGATGACACAACAAACTCAAGATATAATATTTATCCGTAATGAAGATAAGTCATATATATCCCGTTCGAATAACTACGATTGATTACTCTCCTCACATCGCAAAACCAATTCTTTTGCAACCTCTGACGACTACTAGGTGCGACTAGATAATGTACTACAATTACGAAGAATAAGCACGAAAACGGAGTCAGAAGGCACGAAAAGATGCACGGTGGAAGAAGAGAAGTAGGCTGGACCAAGAGGGTTACCCTGCGGATCGTTAATAATACGGCGGACCTGTGGGTCCCTCTTCAGGTATGCCGGTCTCGAAAAGCACCTTCTTTCACGGCGAAACGTTACCATCATCGAATCGGCCATTTCTAGGCACCTTAGCCTCTCTATGCACCTCCCTACACGCCTCCGAGCACGAGCGCGTTTAATCATAGTTTCGTATGGTCCATACGGCACGAATAACGAACATGTATGGGGCAATCCAAGTATAGACTCGAGGACTCGAGGATCGTAGACGAGGAGCGGGGTCGAAGAATTCGAGGCGAGCTCGAACTGGTCGGCAGTCCGGATTTTTACGCGAATAGAAGAAGTACCGGACGATGGGGGCAGAGAGGCGAACGGGCGAAAGAAGGGGAGAGGGAGGGAAATGGGCCGCGTTAGTCACGAGAGGTGAATGAAGCGGCCGGCTGGCCACTCGAGGCCTTCTCCCCTCACTAACTCATAACTACGGATAGTCCTGAACGTCGCTAACGCGCGGATCGAATCTTTCCGAGAAAAGTCAAGGGATGCGGTGACACGGGTCGTAATTGCTCAGAAAACATTGATTAGGAAGCATAGTTAACAGAAAATTACTTTTAAAAAACGATTTTTAGAAAAAAGAAGAAAAGAAGAAAAGAGAGAGAAAGAGCGAAGAACCTGTTCTATGTGTATGTGCACCTCGGCATTTTCGTTCCCGCAACATTTTGTTGACGCAACGGGTGGAACGAATCAATCCAACGCCGGATGTTCATTAAGAGACAACATCATGGCCCTCAGCAAGATAAATTATAAGCTTCGCCGGATTATCCGCTGATTAGCAAATAAGACTTTAATACATAGTAAAAGTAGTATAAAATCTCGACGTCAAGATGACTCGCGATAAATCGCGCCGCTGAATGCGCTGAACTCGCCAAGCTGTTCGCGATGTATATCACCAAACCTGTATAGTATATGAGTTTGATTATTTCCTCGAACAATTAGACGCATAAATAAAAGGAGCACGCTTGAGCTACATACCTAAAGAAAATCTGACTTCATAAAACGTATGTCGCATTTATTATATATTTTTATTTATTTAATATCTTTGAAAATTTGATAAAAGTCATGTTATTTTTATAAAATAAGCGATATTGCAGATTTTGAGTATGAAAAGAGTACATGAAGAACAGTAATATTGTAATCATGCCTTTGAGAAAAATCCGACCGTAATTATTTCAAAGAAAACGCATTTTCTCTACGTTTCAAGATCTACGATCTTGGGCCTTAACTTTTCACGAGCTTGAAACTGGCAATGTAAAAAGAACGAGATATGAACAGAACATTCGCGTCCTAGCTACATCGTCGAAAGAGGGAAGTCTGGGCCTTACCAGAGCGGAATAACAAATGAACTGTTGGGACCTAGTGGGCCTGCCACAGTGCCGCTCCAAAGTCGAAGTAACGCTGGAACCGGCTCGGCCAGAGCATACTAATCGTTCTATGAAGGACGAAGGGAAAGGAAGGCCAGAAACAAAAAATATGCCTCCTAAAGGAGGGCTGGAACACTCGATGCGTTATACAGGGTGGATGAAAAACAAGATCCTAATTCTAGTATATTCAACAGTTCAAAAATAATCAGAAAACACGATATGTGAAACGATATTAATCTCAGAATTAAATTCTAAGATTAAATTAAATTTATTTGTTAAATTAAGATTAAGCGTAGAATGTCAGATTATATTGTTTAAAAAGCTTCAGTTTTATTACAAACAATAAATAACGACGTAAGCAGAAAACAATAACCGCCGCTGCAAAACTTTTCGCACGAGAGAGACTGATGTTTACGAGTCACCCGTTAGACAATGGAATCTGTTTCTCGTTTCGGCGGCCACACGCCACTTATTACGGCACAGTGTGTTCGAGGGAGCGCATCCACTTAGTGACCCGTGCAGCCGAAATTTCTCGGGGAGAGATATCCGCTCGGCTGGTCGACTAGTTCGATCCTGGCACGCGATGTGATCCAGGATCAGGCCATAGCATAGCTGCCATTATAGGTTTTATCGCGTAGAGAATAACATTCGTAGGCAAATGTATAAGATAAGTCTGAGAGAAACACGAGTTTCTCTAATGATAGTTCGAGGGAATCACCTTAAATTCCTTTGCGCTAATTCGCAAAATGCGACATGTTGTTCTTGAGACTTCTTTTTCGACGAGCGAAGGAATCGCAAGGAAACGTTCGCGAGCGCGAATTACTTGTAAACGCAGGTGCATTTTACCGCCTCGTACATCGTGACAGGCTATTAAAAAGGTAAGACCACATCGCGGATTTTTAAAACGAGCCATTTAAACGGACTGGTTCGTACGCGACGCAAGCACGCGCATGTTAGACTTCGTTCTGATTATAATTCGAGATTTCCAACTCGCGCGTACTGGTTTTGATTCCGGTTTGACGATGACGTTCGTGCTTAACTGCAACGAGCTGCGAGTGCGACGTGATCGCGAAAGGACGTCCGCTTTTCCATCCCAGTGCTCAGATCGTGTTTCGAAAACCCATCGAGAAAGATCTTCAACGATCACTCGTCACAAGAATATTTACGCGAGCGGACGATCGTATCGAAGTATATCCCAAATCGTTAAAATAATCAAGATAATAAGAAACGAAGAACTTGAGTGAGAAAGAGATGTAAATAATCATTGATAAAAAGAACTTTTACTGATTGTAAAAGACTAGAAGTATTTAAATAAATAAATTTAGAAATTTTCACGGCGACAAATGAGTGTTGAAGAATGCAACCGTCCTCGGCTTTTCTCTTTTTTAATAAATAAATAAATATATACGTATACATAAAATTTAAAATTTTTATATAAAAGATTCTTAATGTCTCTTGAACATTTTGTGTATATTAGATATACGTATCAAAACTATTCACACACAGAGATATTTGAAAAAAGAACCTTTTATATTAAAAATCTCAATGTTTTAGACACCATAAATAAGAATGCATAGAGAAGACGAAGAAAGAATGCCACCAATCCCAGCTAATCTACGGGAACGAGAGGACACGCTTTCAAAATACAGGCCGTGACTCAAGGCATATAATCAGCTCTTCCTTCAGCTCTTAAACACTATGGTGCCACATGGTATTCCAATGCCATGCCAAGATATCATCGATGATCACGGACGTGACGGCCAAATCTATAGATGCAGTATAAGCATAGACGTAGGGGGAGACGAAGGGAGAATGTAACGCGGGATATAGGGAGTCCAGATGTGCTCTCGCCGATTTTAAATAACGCTTTAAATACAGAACCCGCCGAATCTATACACACAGTTAGACGCGGTGGCTTCTCTCTATGCCCGATGTCAGAATATCGCCAGTAGAGAAAAGGGACGAAAAGAATGAGGGAGACTCCTGTGCAATTACACCGCAGGTGGCTGCGGGCCGAGCGCGATGACTTCGGGACTACCTATCCAGGGCACGGCGCGAGGAACACGTGGTGATTAACGAAGGGGTCTCCCAGAAGGATGCTTCCGATAGATGCCGGTATTCGTAAAAAAAAAAGTGTAACCAGGTCGTTTTCGAGCTAATTATTAATCTATCGATCTAATTATTTTGAGCATGTTTAAGATTAACCACAGTCTCTCTTTTTGACTTGATTTACATTATCCGTAACAAACGGCAATATCATCATTCATATGCAAACAATCCTCCTTGAAAAGATACAGACGTCATTCATACACATATGTCGTAGCAGTTAAAGTGCTAGTGCACGTCTGCAGGCTGAACGCATCGTCGAATCTCGAAATTTATCTTCGCGGTACCCTCGCTCTCGAGACCGAAGCGTGAATAGAGCGTGATGCTGAAGCGCGACGCCGGTTCGAGTAGTACTTCACTTGTTTATGAGTTTTTTTCAGCCGTAAACAGAACTCGGAGCCGTACAATGCGGATACGAGAGCATGGCTCCGCTTTAAAAACGCAGATCCTATTGCCGCGGATGACACGAGAGAAACGAGAGCCCTGTCCTCGATTTGAATTTGCGGCATAACGAGAAACGGACGAGGAGAGCGAGAAAGATGAGGGAGAGATAAAGGACGGGGCGTGGGAGGGCTCCGTTTTGGACGGATAGGAATTACCATGCGAAAGGAGCCCGACCCTTCCAAAAGCTTATGTTTATTTCAATTATCGTCGTTCCTACCCTTCGTCTCTCCACGGGCGGATCGCCAAAATAAGAAAGGAAAAAAGTAAAAAAAATAATAAAATAAAGAACGATCACGAGGAAGGAAGAAAGGAGCGGCATGATGACGTGAACGACGACAACGTTTAATATTCCTCGCGGTTGAGCCGCTCGCTGTTTTTCGTTCCTCGAAACGGCCAAACGATCTCGAGCGAGCGATACGTTAAATATTCCAGATCGAAGCGGTGACATTCAGATGCGCTCCCGCGCCGAAAAACGCGTACCTCGATCGAGTCGAGGGACGATGGGTTTGCATCGCCCTTGCGCGTATAAGACGAGCCTTGTTGTTCAGCGTTGTTCGTGCACTAATATCTTCGTACTTCGAACTTATCGCGAGCATCGTCGCGATAAATATTCCACAGCAATCCGAGGGATCGTTGTTCGGCTCAATTTCGCTAATCTATTGCTCTGTTTATGCGATTTCGACGCTCCGTCTGCTCGGATTGTAACACAATTATCTGCTATCTCTGGAACTCGCTATCAGAGTCGATTCTTGAATTCACTAGCAAGAGAAACGTATGCGCAAGTTCTGCTTTTATAGAAAAGTTACAAGTTGATTGGCTATCGCACGGCTTTTAGCCAATTAACTTGTAGATTTTTCGTAAGAACGGGATTTGCGTACATGTTTATCTTGCGAATAAATTCAAGAATCGGGACCTCTTGAGATATCAAAGCCGCACGTAATATTACAAACAAGAAAAACGTAAAAATTTAAAAAAATTGCGCGCATGCAAGATAATGTAAACAGAATTATCTAAATTCTTTTTTGTATAAACTAAACTCGCTATGGTGTGTGTGTTACCTTGATCTGAATAAATTAACTTGCAAGTCAAATAAAAAAAATTGACAATGATAAAAATACTTATCAAAATTGCTTTAGAAAATATATAGTTTCTAGAAGGTAGTGGAAGAAGTAAAAGCACCCGATATCTCTTCGATACTTGAACGTAATGAAGATAAGAGAAAGTGTATATCCGTTTTCGATTCGTACGCATAAATGTCGCTAATTGGATTTATGTGTCACTCGAAAGCGTTTCCGCCTTGACTCTTAATGAAACATAAAACGTATGATAAAACGCGGTAGATACACGTGTACCGTTTTCTACAACGCGGATTTTACTGCATAATAAGAAAATTATATAGAGCGCCGCTTTTAAGTGGCAATGCCATTTTTGGTATTTCAACTGCTCACTCTTGCGTAATATTTTAAATTGCTTATGTGTAATCTATGTTTTCCTTGATCACTTTTTTGTGACACTGTGACTCGTTAACATTGGCTTTCATGTACGCGTAACGTTGCATGCATTATGCAAATGCATTGAGCACAAAGTCATAATACAGATCTACTCTAAGCACCATTCGTGCGTTTTGCTTCGTAATCTAAATGCAAATTGGAGCAAGCAGTATCAATTGGAATTAATGTTAACACACATGAAATAAAAAGAATTAATCCGAAATTTTTGCATTTGTTAAATCATCTTAATAAATAAAAAGTGTTTATATAAAATTTGTTAAATATAAAGAAAACTAAAAAACATATGATTATAAACATAATTATGATTCGTGGGAAATTATAAAATCCTTGAAGTTTGAAAATTCTACGGTAATCGATAATTATAGGTAAAATTATATACACATAAAATGATTGTAGGCTGAAACTTCACATATCTAGGCGAATCCCCGGCTTCGAGTTTCTCAGATTTTGATCCTGTGCGAAAGATTCACCATATCCTTATACGTGATTATGGCATTAATACACGGCGACAGAGATGAAATTTGCGTGGCTCGGCAAGACGGAAAGGCACCGCTCATTTTTCTCGTTCAGCTCGGTTGCACACGCGCCGATCATAATTAAGAAGTGATCCCAAGCCGCATCTCTCTATCTCTCTCCTACAAACGCATTCAATTTCTGTATCCTTAAAAACCGTACGTATCCCCATGTAAACACGTTATGTATCGATAGTAGAAAGGATGCAGATACATGCTGAGCGTATGTATACGGATATTATGTAGCGGATCCCATAGATTTACAAAATAGGAACGCTACACACGGAAGAAACCTCTGTGAAAAAAGGAGAAGAAGAAGTCATTATACAAATAAAATTTTTAATCCGCATGATGTGAAATATGCATATGTATATAAAAATATTTTATATTGATATGTGATTTATCTGCATTTAGACAAAATACTATCGGTTAAAAAGAGATTGTATTTCATAATAGCACTCTTTCATTTCTTTTCTCTTTTTTCTTCGTAAGAAGATTATATGTACATTACCTCTTACTTGCTAATTATAAATTCAAGTTTAATTAGAAGTGTTTTTTTTTAGTGTTTTAGATATACAATATCCTTTCATTAATTTAGATTTAATTGAGCCAAACGTCGGAAACAATTGTTATACCGTAGTCTACGTAACTTCCGCAAAAATTTCTGCCATGGGAGCGCGCGGTTTCTCACACAGAATATTCCTTCATCGGCAAGGTGCCAAGAGAAAAGCCGGTGAGATTGTCAGATAGAAATTTAACATGGTATCGCAACGTTTTCTTATTAACCTACTGAACACTGGAACATTGTATACACATGAGCCCTCCGCTACTGTCAGGCATGAATGAATGCAGCGACTTAATTATGAGAGTTAGGGCACACAATCTCGGTCGAGTTGTTTGGCGCGAATATATATGCTAACAGACGATTATCGTTTTTAATTAATGACGTTCATGAATATTACAACGTCCGAACGTTTCACTCGTCGCTCGACGGACGTAGCGGCGCAATATTCATTCATGTTTGCACTACAGCTTGAGAACTTTTCTATATCGAACACAATATAAAGAGTACACGATTAGTCATCATTAATTAGGGAGACCATATAATCCGGATCTCACGATTGTTTGAAGAACGGATTCATATATATATATCGTGTTTAGTCACAGTGAGTATAGCCTTTAGCTATCGAACGATATATACGCTCAGCAAAGACAAAAATCTATGTAGCAAAAGCAAGAAAAATTCCTATAAAATAATCGATTGAAGCTTTTTTCGCTATTAAGTTACATTAATATTTTGTGCTGGTTTTAATAAAAAAGTAATTATTGATATGGAAACACCGGTCAATCACTCCGGTCAATGCACTGTAAATGTATTTCTATTTTTGTCGGTAATTTAAAAAAAATTTTTTGTTACAGAACACACATCGGCAGGTGGACGCTACGGATTTACGCACGTGATAGAAACGACACGGGAAGCTTGAAAGGAGAATATAAAAAAAGAGAGAGGAGAACGAAGAAGAGGAAGAGCATGACACGAAATAAAAGAAAGCCCTTAAATAGCATCCACGGGGGTGTTGTGAAGCGGGCGCCATAAAGAAAGTCGAAAAACGAGTTGCTGGCGACTCGACATCACCATCTCGCCGGGCGACGATCATTTTTACTGCGGACGGTCTATAAGACATACAGTCGGTCAAAGGTATCGTCATATTTTCG
The DNA here is from genome assembly GCF_030848795.1 of Temnothorax nylanderi. Lineage (NCBI taxonomy): Eukaryota > Metazoa > Arthropoda > Insecta > Hymenoptera > Formicidae > Temnothorax > Temnothorax nylanderi. Next base: position 213,726 of record NW_027249129.1, read on the forward strand.
TCCGCTGGTAGAACGCCTAGTCAGAAATATTTAATCGACAAAAAGGTACTTATGACGTTCCAATCATCATTCGTAACCAGGCTTGACCTGAAAAATGCTAAGAAAGCACAGCTGATAATATCACATAAGTATCTCATATTTGTTACAAACATTATTATATAGCAATATTTCATTTACATTATATTCTTTTTTTCTTGATTTGTTTAACATATTTAAAAGAGTATATATTCCAAGTGTCTAAAAATAATAAGTGCAATAGCTACTGATTTTAAATATCCAATTGAAAATATACTGAATTAGTATTTGTTGATTAAAAAATAATATTCAGGTATAAGAAATATATAATAGAAATATTATAATAATAATGTATGTATTAATGTCGTAATGTTATAACACATTTTGACATTGATACTAAAGTAATAATCACCTCTCAAAAGCAATTAGCATACACGGCGCACTTGACAAGCACGCGCTAACATGGACATCCATCTGCCTGCTCATAAATAACAAGCCGAAATGAATATTTTGCTAGTGTTATTTATTTTGCAGAAGCGTATGGAAATCGCGCGATTTGTGCCAAAAAGCGACAATGACGAATATAAACGTTGACCGCCGAGTCAAAAAAGAAAATGGAAGGAAGAATCGCGAGTTGCCTCGGGGATCGTTAGGCGTACGTTTCTAATTGATGCTAAATAATGTTTTTTTCCCCCCTTCGAGATCCGCGCCAATCCTCCTGTCCGCGCGGGTTTCCTCGAACAGACCTATTACTGTACGACAATATTCGCGTTGGCAATCAGCATGTCGGTGCGAGAGAACAACGGTTACGTTCGCGGGCGCTTCATTATGCGCGGCGTCGACGACGACCACGACCACGAAGACGAAGACGAAGACGTCGCATCGTCGCTGCTCTCGACTCGGCACTAACGAGGAGACTACTCTTTTACCGAGGTACCAACGTCCGCAAGACGTTCCAGACACTGACCAACACCACCATCGAGTTGCTCGACCATCAAGTAAATAACGAGGATCAATAGATCGACACTATTTGCATAAAATACATAATAAACAATTGCGTTTCTTCCAATTATAATTATATATAGGATATCCCTAAATTAACGATAAATATTTTAATAACAAATTTTTTGTAAATTATATAAAATTTTAATACAAAAATATCGAAGACAAGATCACGATATAGGGTGATCTTTAAACTTTTCCCATTTGAAATTATTATAGCCTCGATATTTTTGATAGAATTTTCATCTTAAAATGGTATTTCCGACTAAATCTTTCTTTTTCTGCATATAATTTTTAAACTAATTTCAAGCTACTCTTCTGAAATATCTGAGAAATTTCTTAAACTAGTTTCTTGTCTATTTTGGTTACTGATGCACATCTAAGAAATCCATGTATTTTAGAGTTAAAATGCTTGGTAGCTCAATAAATAGTAAAAAAAATCCACGTTAACAGGTTAATCGCTCGTAACACCGTAAAACTAACATAGGATATCCGGGGATCGACGTCAACGAACGGAAGAATACCGTAGTAACAAACAAACGACGTTCCGTCCGGTTTATTGGGCACTTCTCGGCTCTTGTTACCGTCCAGCGGAAATAGTTGCGGAATGCCGTAAGCTCGTCTTCTCTCATGAGAACGAGTGAAACCGTCTCGCGTAAGGCATTCGCAAATAACACGTTCCGAAGGGTTGCGAAGGTTCTGCAAACATTTCAGGCACCGCTCTCTTATCCTGCGCGCCGTAGACCCGCGATACTTCCAGGTCTGAAAAATTTCTCAGTCCTTAACCTTCGCATTCTCTCTGTGCGCGAGCCTTCGCTCGCGCCAGCGCGACCGGGCTTTCATGTCCGAAAAAGATATTACGGGTCCCCCTTGTATACATACCGAGAAGTAATCAAACTTATGTAACACACGAAGCAACGGTAGAAATGTCAAACGACTATACGGTTACGCTTGCGATACCGATATGGCTCGGATAAATTCCCGATATAAAATCAAAGTTTATAACGAAATCAACATTACTCGATCCGATCGAACAAATTTAACCAACCTCGTTTTTCCCTCCCTTCTTCGTTTCACCCATTTATTTTACGAATACGAACGTGACCGAGATCGGTATCTTAATCGATACCTTGATGAATATTCAACGAGCGGCATGATGTAAATCTTTAAAGAACGCACCCTTAACAGCGTACCACGCGATTCGTGTGCGCTGAATATGACATCTCTGCGATTGCGGCAATGAGCGAAAAGAGCATTAATTCTGCAACATTTTGCCACCTTAAGGGGGAAGTGGTTCACCGAAGCGTCGTCGCCGCGGCGTGCATCCATTCGGAACCAATGTCATCACGCATCGGTGACGAGACAGTAGCGACGATGAGCCGAGCGACGATAATCATTAGAGCAGCATTCGTTGCGCGAAGGAGGCGGAAAAAGAGAGGGCGGGTAAAGAGGAGCGGAGCGGGGCGAGGTGAACGTCGGACCCCACCGCCGAGTCGGGCCGGTCGGGCGGTAAACCGACGCGCCGCGCCGGCCGGCGAGACAAGTGGTGGAAATGAATATTGTGCGCGGGCGAGGCATACGAAGAAAGAACGTGGTGGAGAGAAAGAACGGCGGACGGGTCCGCGTCGCGCTTGAATCTATGCGGATGTCGGGAGGGAGCGAGAGGCACTAGGAGGAATGGAGAGCGAGCGGACCAAAGGGCAGGGAAGGGAGAGCAGGGACTCCGAGAGAAAACGAGAAAGATAGAGGGAGAGGGAGAGGGGCGCGCGAGTGCGAGAAAGAGGCGAACGACGCGACGGTGTGGGCCTTGTACGACAGAAGGAACCACTCTCGAAGGAGCGACGAGGACGAGCGACACGTCGCGAGCGCGCCGCGGCACGAGAGAGGAGAGAGCGAAGTGGCCGGACGGAGAGGGGTGGCCGATTACCTGTGTAGGGGAACAGGGGGACGCGACGGGGACCGAAGCCCGGCGCATGCGCGGCGGGCGTGGGAACGCGCGCTTATGCCCAGACAATCCCTCGTCCTCTCTCTCGCGCCGTTGCCCCCCTCTATTTTCGTCTCGCTCGATCCACAAGTCGCCCGTTCCCTCGCCCGTTCGAGGGGGCAACGCCGATCTTTCCTTCTTCCACGCACCGTGTTGTCCCTCTCGTTCTCGCTCTCGCTATCGAAGGGGGCCCGCTGCCCGCTCTCTCCCTCTCTATCGCTGTAGGGACGCACTGGCGAGCCTCGCCGATCACGGCCGAGTGCGCACGATCCAAGGCCCCGCGGGCGCGCGTTGTTATTCGTTCAGGGGTGCTCAGTATCTGGGTGATCGCCAATGCAAATAAAGATAATACTTGGCGTATGATAATGTCGCGTAATTACTCGGCATACCGAATATAATTGCGCCGGCTTTTCTAGCGCTTCAATTATGCTACGGCCGCCGCCGCGGCCGTTGCCAGGGTAACTCGCATCCTGACAGACGACAGTAAAATACACGCATGTGTCGGTACACGCGTGTGTTTCTGTACTTCCTGTTAATGAGAGATATAATTTAATATATGAACAGACTTCTTTATTATCGTAACATATACTAGTAAAATCTCATTTTAAACTTCCGAAAATGTTGCGAGAGACAAAATAAAATATTACAGATAAAATAAAATGATATGACATTCGAAATACTTGGATTTAAATAATCGCGTACATCCGTAAAGTCTTCGCTTATGTAATAATTTTTATAAAAGTATACCAATTTATTATTATTCAACATTTTAATTAAATTCCAATTTAAAGCATTGAAAGTATTAAAAGTTGTTTTGAAAATTATCTTTTCTCAGGCGTGCATTCGCGCGACTAACAAAAGTACACGCAAACCGGATGTTTTGAAGATGGCGAACGATTTGCAGGTAGGTCCCGTCCGCGGGAAATCTCGCAGTCGATCGACACGCGCGATAGATCATTTGGCGCAGCCCCGCATTTGTACCGTCGGCGTCGCGTCGTTGGCGCACGGGTAAATTGTACAACGCGTGCTGCGACGACCGCGCGACACGCGCGTGTCTCGCGGCACACGGACACGCGGGGCTACGCGTACGAAGCTCTACGCCCGCCGCGCCGGTGCATGCTAATGCATAACGGCGCACGCTCGGCGGGGCGCTCCGGAGCGAAGAAAAAAAAAGGACACGTATTTTGACAGCGCGCTGTAACCTTCGTCATCCGCCGTCGATTCCTTCTCTTTGGACCTCGCGCGCGCGCGCGCGCGGTCGAGACTTATAGAACAAAGAATATCGCCCTTTGCCCTTTCGACCGCGCTGGGTCCTCTCCTCCGAAGTTCACGGTCGCGAATGACACGGGCGAAAACGGCGCATCATCGCCGATGCGTCGCCGTGCGCGCGAGTAGTTTAAATCCGAAGATTATTCGGACATCGAACTCGACCGAACCATCCGTCGCAATTTTCCATCAAACTATATAGGAATGTCATACGTGCATACATATAGGTACTGATTAATATGAAATAATTCAACATTAAAATAATTCTAAAATAATAATAGTTAAATGATAATGAATTATAATTTATTTAATTTATAATTACTTGATCTGCTTTTATTGTCCCACGTTCTTCCTAGTTGTTTCGCAAACACGAGTCTGACTTTAGTTTAGGTATTAAAATAATTCTTATTTGAAATTCGGAGCATTTCATAGCATTTTTACGTTTAGATTAACTGTTTTCTGTGGCTTTACGCATCGCTCCCGGCGTTTACGTGGACCGCGTAAAAATAAACGCGTCCAAAAAAGGGGGAGATCACGAAAATGGCGTATTCGCGAGCCACAAGACACGAGGTAGATTATTCTCCTGATTAGTTCCGCGATTTGCTACCACGCTGTACCCCGTTCAATAGAGCACCCAGGGGGAACGGATTAACTTTTTATCGTTCCGATATAAGAGTAATCTCACCAGGAGTTCCGCGGTGACTCTTTCATGCATTCCTCGGCCGGCGAAAAAGTCGATGAGGAACGACGTTACTGTGTCCGTAATCTACGTAAATCGCGTACCGACGCGCATCGCCACGGCAGACCGATAACTTCCCAGCGAGCGAACGTAAAGCATTTCTCTCTTTCTTTCCACGCCGGTAGAACAGATGGCAATGATTACTACTAATGACAGCCATCAATTCACGGGGTATTCGTGCGGCCAGAAGCCACCGTAATGCACGAGTATGCCCGCGTGCAGTGTGCGTGGCTGCGAGGGACCAGCTTGGCGACATTAAATACCGACGGAAATGGCATTCAACGCGCAATTTCGGCACTAATAAAGAAAATAAACGCTGGTACCTCGAAAATAAAAGCAAGAATTAACAGAATTGGAGCGTGAACGCTCTTCTGTTCGTCTGTGGAAAAAATGTGTTTTGCACAAAATGCATTTTGTCGATTACAGGCCCTATATTTGGTTACGAATGTATTTCCGCTTGGTGTATAAAGAGTGATTGTGTGGCTTAACTTAAGAAAGATATAATGGTTCTCGAATTAAAATAACCAATACCATTTGGTTACACAAAAGAACATAAATATCTTACATCATATGTAGCATTCTTCTTTTTCGTTTATAAATTGTGAATCAGTTGCTTCATTTGCGTGGCATTGAAATATTTCAATGGTTATACCTTCGATAAGAAAAAATCGAAAGTAAAGTGAATAGAAAGTTAATTGAAGTACAAATTGGCGTTAATGCTACATATCGATACCCTATTCTCCCCGGAAATTACGATTAATAGCTTTGAACGATCTGAACTAGTATACAGTAATTAATATCTCGGGCTTACACGAGCGCTTGTACGGAAACGTGACTCTCCCCGAGAGACTGAAATTATTTATACGGGATTTACGTTGAAGTAATCACACTCCGAGTATCGGTGATGAACGCGCGGATACGGGAATCGAGCGACCACCCTTTTTGCGGCCGCTCGGGATTTAGGATATATTTATAAGAGGATCGTCAGCGATATGTGCACAATGGCAACCCTTGCGAGCCCAAGGGTCGTTGCATATCGCCATCCATCATCACGCATATGTTGCTCCCTTCGATCAACCCTTAAGGGGTAAGGTGAAAATTTTCGCGGGTTAATGGTTAACAGCTGTGCGCAACTGAAAACCCGCTCCTTCCGCTTTCAATTCCAAAAAAATTAAATATTTCCAAAAACTTCCACAATTAATATCTATAAAACTAAAATTCCTTCTTACTTAAGATAGATACTTAAATATTATGTAAAATATTAGGAAAAATCGAAACAATTGTGACAATAAAATAGTAACTTTACTACTTAATTATTATTGTATTTATTATATAAATATTGCAGGTTTCTTACGGCATATTATTGAAGTATATATTCAAATATCGTATTAAATATTGAAATTACTCCTTTTGAAAAGGCGACACCTTTACTGAAATAGTTGTAAAAGGAGAATTAGAAAAATATTCGCGAACAAATGACTATAAAATTAAAATTAGTACTATAACGAGATATTTTATCAAAAATTGGATTTATTCTACCTAAAAATACAATAATTCTTATATAGGTAACGGTGAAAATCGAAAAATAATATTGATTTTCAATAGTAACCCATTCGACGATAAATGTTCGGCTTAAATTCGACAGGCATGCGGGAGCCACGTGTACCGCCACGTGACTTGTCCACACTTGATGCTTCGATATACACGCGCGAACGCGCCCACAAAGAGATGCTGCACGTTGCGTTTACTGAAATCCGCATGTAAGTTTCGGCCGCGGGGGTTCACGCGTGTGAGTGTACCTTGCAACATAAACGCATAACGCACGCGTGTGAAAGCCGCGAAAATGACGAGGGGTTGTCTTTATGCAGGATCCTTTATTCTGTTGGGGTAGCTCTAACTCGCCATATTGTCAAGTGGAATTGTTCAAATTTGTTATCATATTGGATTGTGTTTTACTTTACAAAGTTTCAAAAGTGTGTAATAATGATACAAAAAAATAATATCGTCGGCGTTATAAAATTATTTTAACTTAATTTGATAACTTACTGGTCTAGAAAATTCTAATATTCTTTTTTGTTTTGCACATCGATTATGTAACAACTACTATAATAAAAGTATTAGGTTCAAAAGTTAATTAGTTAAAAAGATGTAATAAGTTTTGTGCTAAATATGTCTTCCTATAAATTCCAACTTGCATTTTACGAGTCCAGTGCCTCACGTTAAACAAACCGGAATCCCGAAAGCCTGACGGGTTCATTTAGCGCGTCGAGAATGCAAACCAATGATGACCTTATGCGAATCGAGAACGGTTTTCAGTTTCAACATATCCAAGAAATTTATTTTTAGTACGCCTGCGAGTTTTTTACGTTCGCCCCGTCGTCGACCAATTAAGAGCCATTTATATAGAAGATCTCTTCTTCTCCGCGATTGCCAACCGTTCGACGCATAAATACGCGGAGGGATGAGAGCTCGAGGCTTCGGCGCTAATAACGTACATTTCGCTTTCCTTTTTGTTTCCAGACTTGCGCGCAGGTCCCATTAAATCGAACCCCAAAGTGCGTCGGATTGTAGTCCGCATTACGTCGGCTGCTCCTCTAATTAAATAATTAACATATTCCCTTTCTTTACAGGTGACAGGAGTCTTGAAATACTCTTACAAGTTTGGTTCACCGTGCCGTAAAAGCCGAATGCGCTATAAAGCCGTTACGTTCGTGGTATATCAAAATAATTTAAGATTTGCTGCCTGCGGTTTTCTATTTAAGTAGTGAAACGAACTTCGTGGCGACGATAATAGAAAATCGCAGCGTGAAAAAGACCGAACATCTCTAAAATTTCTTACAATTATTTCTGCGTACGGGAATGATTAGACAGAACGGTTCTGTCGTAATAACATTTATCGCGCGCTCGCACAAATTGCACTCGTGTTAACGCCACGCGAGATCAAATGCCACAACGAGGATCGGATGAAACAAGAGTACAAAATATAACCGAGATCGTGGAGCGCGAAATCTGTTCAGGCTCTGGACACGAAGGTCGCCGGGGCATAACGGTATTAATCCGAGGGTTGCAATTAATTCTGATACCGCGAGCGTTGCAGTAGTACGGCACGTCACCGCGCCGCGTGCGCCTCCGTATCTTAGATTACGCGAAATGAGATAGCCGCGGCACATGCGGACCCGCATCTGTAACGAGTTCAAGAAATATTGCGGTACATGGCGCATTCTTTTTCCAAATGTGTATAGATGGTACGTCGATATGCGATCGTACGTGTCGTCACGCCCGTATGCGCATGTAATTGTACGCGCCGTGCAAAGCTTTATTGACCTCTTCGGCGCATTATACAAACGTCTCGAAAAAAATCTCGAGCAATTAATATATTAATAACTAATTTTTCGGCTAATTTAGAATCAACTTTATCTGGATTAAAATGTCTCGATCAAGTCAGTTATATACAAGTCATAAAAAGAGTGAAATGGAAAACGTTATAGATATCAAAGAAAAATTGAATGTATCGGCTATGTGAACTTCGTGCAATTTATTAGCGCAAAATACCTATAATAGATATGTCATATCAGATTTGTTGGCTTCGTGAAGAAATAAATGGTACATTGATGTAATGTAAAGCGATTTGAATTATAGCAGTCTGCTGACAAATTGCGGAAAGAGTAACTTGACTGCTTTCCGTGCAGCTCGAGAATGCAAATCGTAATTATTGTTACCAGTGGTATCGTAAGAAAACTCGAAGCTCTAGAGATATATTGTTTCAATTACACTAGATGGTTAACGACAATAAACGAAACTGTATGCAGCTGCAAAAATCGGGTATGATTCCGCGTCATGTTTAAATACATTGCAGACAAGAGCTGAATAATCTAAGAACGTCAGGTGAACATTTCAAAACGATAATTTTAACAATAAGATGCAATAAATTCAACTAATAAAGTAATTCTTTAAGTCATGATGGATAAATATAAATATAAAATATATAAAATATATAATAACATTCAACAAAAAGAAAAGTTAAAAATATAACATAAAATTAATTAAAGTGCATGAAAATTTTCACATTATTTTTTTAAAAAAAGGAGTCGATAATGATTGCTATCGCGAAAGAAAAAAACGTTTCACGAGTTTTTATTTCTTATTTAAAGCATCTGAAGAACAACGTCTAAGTCTCAGAATAATGATAAATGTTCTCGAGTTCGCGCCACTGTTTGCAGAAAGTCCGACTGTATGTGTATGTGTGTGTACGTGAAACAAGGGAACCACCGTCAAGTATCAAGGGATCACGGAGGCGTCGAGCTGACTGATACAAAAGTGAAACCTACGACGACCGGGAGAGAGATAAAGGTAATTTAGATGCGTCGCCGGGTCACGACTGCCGACTATTACCGCTATTACCGGATCCCGACCCATCTCGTTTCATCCCGTTCCGTATCGTCCCACGCCATTCTGTTGGTATTACGTTCCGTCGATGCGAGTCTAAGCGTCATTTTGCGCGCGATCAAATCGTGGCAGATTGCAATTGTAGACACATTGATTTCTGTGCGAAGAAAATGCTCGAGCGAACCTCGTTCGGACGACAACGTCGTAACAAACGTAAACGAAATTTCTGCCACGTGAATTTACGCACGATGCGTGAAACTGAAGATGTCATTATTGCAAACCTGCGCGCATTTCTGTCAAAGCGTGCAAAACTCGATTCGCCAAGCGAGCAAACGACCAAGCGACTGTCTGTAATTTCTTGCATGACGACATTACGCTCGTCGTATTAATAAAATAAAAAATTTAAATATTACATATTAATTATTATTAATAATAATAATATGACAATTAAATAATAATATAAAGTACTTATACATATTTATATAATAAAATATAAAATAATAAAAATAAAAATTAATAAAAAAATAATAAAATTATATAAAGTATTAATAATTATTGAAATAATTATGAGTAAAAATATGTAATATAATAAAACAATATAATATAATATAAATATCATATTTAACAAAATTAAATAATTTAATAGATTGTAAAGACAGTGATGTAAATGGTTAATAATAAAATAGATAAAAAATAAATTCGATTTATTTATACTTCTTCTGTGTATCGGAAATTATTAAATTTTATTTCTATAATTTTAAATGTTCTTGAAATTAAAAGAACGTATAAATTATGATAATTAATGTAAAATAATAATTATATGAATATTTTATTATAACAGAAATATTTTAGTCAATTGTAATAATACATAATTTTTTATTTAACTTTAATTTATTCTTAATTAATAATATTGTGTAATTAAAATATATTTAATGCTAAATGTTAAATGCTAACACTAGAGAACTTCAATGACTGAATTATTTGTAATCTGTCAATTACATATCAATATCATTTACAAATTATTTAAAATAAATTGATAAAATTGAATAATATTCATACCTTCAAAGGTTGATGGAAGTTGACAAGAAATATATTACTGAATTACTAAATCCTAAACGCAAATATATAATATATTGCTGATATAAATTTGTATTATATATATATATATATATATATATATATATATATTTGTATGATAATATATCTATTATCATATACAGATTTTTTGCACTCTAAATGGTAGCGCTTGACAGCGACCGTCCATTCGCACAGATTCCCCGTGTTGGACACTAAAGTATTGATCAGAAATCATGCTCACCACGTTCATTATCCCGTATTTTGAGAGGGCGATCGACGGAGAAGCGGCATGCTAATTTTCCAATTATCCATGACGACCGTGAGCCCTTCGGCGCTCACGTAGTAGACGTCGATCGTTTCGATCTGGCGTGAGAGTGCAACGATGGAAAGCAACAATAAGCCAGTTTGTCGCAAAGAGACAAAATGCGAACGCTAATCGAGATCAGCATCGGTCATTTACATGCAACTACTGTATATTAGCAAAGATGAGACGATACTCTTGTTTGAATTTTCAAGACAGCCGAAAAAATTCAATAAAAAATACTGCTCCGTTGATTAAAATTTTATTTTTTATTATAAACGTAAAAAATAAATTATATAAGTTGTAGAAATAAATAAAATGATCATAACAACGTTTTAATCAAGATTTCTAAAAATTTCTTTTAAAATACGTAAAGTTCACGTGTGTAATAACTGAATCATTATTTATATGTAATCAAAATAAAAAATAAAAAGTAAATATTATTTTACAATAAATTACTTATAAATGAATCGGTAGTTCAGGTATTCTACGAACGCGATATTTTACGATGAGTAGACGACCAATACTGATCGAGTAAGAGATAATACAAGTAGATTCCTTAGCTACACGCGTGCGCGCGAGTAAATAGTTCCACGCGTGCGTAAGCGCGTACGTGGCACGAAGTCGAAAAAGTCTAGCTAGACTGCTAGAAGATTCGCTCACGAAACAAGGATATTTTACTACCGGTGAACGTTTTATGACAGTCCTCAGCGCGCATTAAAGTTATGCTACGTCGACCATTCTGAGAATTGTGAAACAGATAGATGTTGTCGGTTGTGCGATTTGGATCGTAATGTTTGCATCCCTAGACGACGAGCGACTTTACTGCCAAGGGCAATAAATGTACGTCGATGATATAATTAGCTAATAAAATGCTAAGTTATGCAGAAGAAAGTAATTTGAAATTATATAAATATAAATTATATTAATAGAGTACAAATTATATCTAATTAAACAGAGTAAATGTCTTGATAGTAAAACTATATCTTTTGATATAGTATTGTACGAAAATGCATTGTAAAAAATTTAAAGTTTAATTTCTTAACAGACTCGATGCATTCTTCTTTAAACATCTGTAAACATCTCTTCTATTGTACTCATTTGTTTTTATCGCAACAGACAAAATCAGTATATAAAACAATTCTATCATCATATGCCACTATCTGGTAAAAACTAAAAGAAATATTAACCTTATAGAAGATTAGAATATCTTAAAAGGACGCCACGATTTTCTAACGCTAACTTTTCCGGAGCTTGCGTGATTGCGCGTCGTGGAAGTTGCGACTTCCAGTTCTACGTGCCTTTCTTCTCTTCATCCTCTTTCCTCTTTCCTCTTCTTTTTCACGGTTTCTCATCCTTTTCGCGTGGGAGGCGGCGAAACGTCCGGTTCTCTCGCCTCCTCCTTGTCTTTTCCTCTCGCCCCGTCATACCCCTCGAGCCCCTCTTGGTATCACTCTTTATCCCCCCCCCCCCTTCTTGAACCCGGTACCCGGTCGTCGATCGCCAACTCGGCGTGTAAAGGTGCGTTTTAGTTTACTACGCGAGCACCGACGAACGAATCGATTCGTTGTATAAATACGATTGATTGAAAGATAATGAATCTCACATCAACGAATAAATGTGAATAATATTAAGATTTTTTTTTCTTTAACTTTCTTTAATTTCTCTACAAATTGCGTGCATTTTCGGAAAAATTCAATATCGAATGGTTCTTTCTAACTTGCATATTTCAATATCCAATTCTAATTTTTTCTATACCGTCATTTGTAGTTATTATTACGAAATATACGTAATTTTTTAATATAGTCTGCATACCTATTAATTCAATATCCAAAAGTGGCTTATAACGATTGACCAAAATGTAAGCAACGCAAAGAAATCAATCAAAATGAAAGAATTCGTTTACGCAATAATGCAAACGTTACTGTCATAAGCCGGTGCCTGTGTACACATGTGTGTATGATATGTTTGTATGTGTGTGTAGTACGAATATATCTTAAAAAACTTGATCATCTCCGATCGAAGCAATCGTTTCACGCGCAATCGCATGACACGCATGCCGAACGATATGTACAAGCTGGCGACGGAGGAGCAGAAACGATTCGTAATTATAATAATTATAATAATAGAAGTGATAGAGTGTGGCTGGTTACTTACTTGCAATGTGACTCATCGCGCGGCGACGACACGCAGAGTCCTCCGTTTTTGCAAGGGCTCGGTGAACACGACACGAAACCTGTAACAGCAACAAGAATCTCAGTTATTTTATGTATGCAATAATAAAATATTAAATAGCGGGTACAATATGACAAATGTAATATATGCACACAATATAACATACTATATAATAAATATACATACGTATAATATGTGTAAATATATCAATCTGAGAATGATATCGGTAAATACTGCATAAATGATTGGAGCTTTATTTAAAGACCCTCCCCGCTAATATTGCGTTTGATATAACAAGTCTTAATGAAAAACTTCAAGACTTTTTATGCGATTCGCGAACGACTACGCGAGAAACGAACGCGAAATCTCGCTTATCGAAACCTCATTGCAATTAGAATGCATCTCGAAACCACGAAGAAAGGGCGTCCAGCGAGTTCGAAGGGAACCTTTGACATACCGTGCAAATTGAACTTTCGTGTAGGACCCGACGAAGAAGACGGAGATAAAAGGCCGAGGAGGCGAGACGAAAGAGAGGGAAGAGGGGGAACGCAAAACGTCTCGTATTCCAGGAGTACTTTTAAGAAAGGGAGAATATTGGTGGCTCTCTCTCTCTCTCTCTCTCTCTCTCTCGGTATAAACGCTACCAAGGAGGAAGGCACTCGGCGGCAAAACCATTCCTCGCCGTCCTGCTTAACCATTGCTGCAACTTCGATTCGAATAATTTCACACGCACTCGTACATACGTGCAGCGTACATTCGGCGAAAGAGTTAAAAGCGACGTCATCAAATTTCGCGATTCACCAAAAACTCCGACTGTCCGACAGAGGTAACGCCCTGCGATTATTGGAATTTATTCGACGCGCCTTCGATACTTGGCGCGTAAATTCGTTCTTATTGCGACGCGTACGTTTTGTCCGAGTAGTCGGCGGCGACACGCAGTAAAAGCGTTTTACGACTACGGAGGTGAAATTTTTATCCTTCCCATAAAATTTAATATCGAGCCGTCGGTGACGCCGCGCTTTCGCGTGTCGCGCGTAAGAAGCGCTAAAAGAGAAGGGCTAAATCGCTCGTGCGGAAAAGCGCGCGTTTAAGAGCTCGATTAACGTGACCGGCGTGGCACATAAAGCACTATGAACAACTAATGTACGCATGCCCCAGCGCCGGTATAATAACAACGCAGCAAATAACCGCTTAGCGTAGACAAGCAGCGAGAGACGCGGAGAGAGTGGAAGCCTCGTGTACTTATGTTTTATCAGAGTACACCGCAACGGAGGTCCGCGTCATTTACGTTGGTCCCCCTCCCCCTCTCCCACCCTCCTCTCTCCACGATCGTGTCGTCATACAAGGGACTCTCAACTTCCTGCAAGAATTACCTTCGCATAAATTTGCAATTTTTTTAAATTATACCTAGTCTCGTATCGATGCTCCAATTTCATTTTATTTATTTATGAACAAATCCATTTTTCATCCAATCGTTCTAAAAAGCTACAGCTTATTAGAATAGTTGTATGAAAAATGTGTTCCACTGTCGTAAATATTTATCTAATTCGATATCCACATCTATCACGCTATGCCAAACTGCCAAGGAAGAATTATCAATGGGGTAAAGCCCTGTGACGTAATGAGCACGAGGGTTCATGAAGTCGCGTGGGATGCAGAAAGCCGTCTTAACGTTTGAAAATGTCAGTAATGGCACACATTATTCGGTCGTCACCTCGCTCTCACACGCGACACGTTGTAGCCGTGCGATTCCGGCACGACCCGAATTCATATAATTTGCCATGGAATTTTTAAAAAGATTTTACAATGTTTATAAATCCGTTAAATAGTTCATATTCCTCCCAAAACATACTTTATACAATAAAAATTCTTCTAATATAGAAGAGCATTCGTCTTATAGGAAATATCTTCGTCTTATATGTAAATATCTTCTTTTAATCTGCATGAGATGAAGCACAAAAATATTCAAAACAGGGTGAAAACTCCGTAATTTTTTTCAATTTCTTGCTTATAGTTTAGCAGTTTAGATTACGCTCGTCGAAATTACGAATGGTCGTTGGCCTGTCAGGGCCATCGGGACAATTCAATCTGTTTGGCGGGGCTCGACACGTCGCGACGGAGCGGAGCTCGAGTGACGCGCGCAATGAAGTCGACCAGCTGTCAACGTCGTCGCGACGACAACGAGAGCGAAGACAATCGGCTGGGCGACCGACGCGTCGCATCGCTCGCGACCAAGACGGATGAGATCAGTTAAACCAAACTGGCTTCGTGACAAATCCTCTGTTTCCTCTGTCGCTTCGCGGCTCCGTTCTCCGCTCTCGTCGACGCACTTGCGTGTACGCACGCTCGCGCTCTCTTTCGCGACACGCTCGTCCGTAATTCGTTTTATACGTGGGACGAGCAAACCGTCTCGCTCCTTTTCGGTATGATTCGTCAGGATTTCCGGCTGCCGACACGCGCGATTAACTATCGCAGTCAGTGCTAATCGAGAGGAACGGTCGTGTTCGGCCGGAGAAATTGAGGCACAACCATTGCGTCACCTATTGTTGCGGTCGTGCGGTAATAGATTCCTCGCACTTGGTCGTTCTTCGTTATACTGTTATTGGCCGAAATGGAAGATGTATTAACCTTGCGTGATTTTTGTGTCAAGGTTGTTTACCAAGAAAGTCGGTGGATGCGACTGTTACGCCGTAAAATATAGATACTACACTCTCTATTGCTCCATTTTCGTAAAAGGTTTCTATTATAATTTTTCATCGAAATAAGCATAAGTTTAAAAAATGTCTACATACACGTGTAATCTATTTCTTCGTCCAATATGGAATTCGAAATAAGAAAAGAGAGCATAAACGAATGATGAGTCATTAAAGACAAATTGTTTGCATAAAACGAATATTCAATTATGGTGGTTGCGTAATCTCTCTCTCTCTCTCTCTCTCTCTCTCTCTCTCTCTCTCTCTCTCTCTCTCTCTCTCTCTCTCTCTCTCTCTCTCGCCACGGTATTTTCACTTTCAACCTCCGGTGAATTTTGTGTGTAACAGCTGTACCATCATGTGTGCTCGCACAATAATCTGCATTATTCCAAGGAAAAATGAGTTTAATTGTTTCAATTCCAGGGTAAATTACCGCCGCGGTAGAAAGCCACCGTTGAATTACGCCTTCCTTCCTGCTCTCGTCCGCAAAATTAATTCGCGCTAGCGCTAATAATGGAACCTCCGTGCAATTTGTCACAAATGCGGAGAAACTAGAGTTGCGTCATTTGGTATACATATATAAAAATTTTATCTGTTTCAATAACTAATCTAAATTTACCTTTATATCATTAAAGAGAAAAATTTAACACTGATTTTTCTAATTTACGCATATGAATGATACTGACAAAATTAAATTACAATTGAATAACTAAATCAAAATTAAAATAAACTTTATTTTATATATCAAAAGTTTTTCATACTCTTTCTTCTTCTCTCTTTCGTTTTTCGCATTTCTCTCTCAACCAATTAAATTAACATATCATTTCCATTTTCTTCTTTCAATATTATATAAAACAGCTATCGCTCACGCCATTGCGATCTTCGATATCTGAAGAATCCGTGATACGCTTCGCGAGAGCGAACAATAACGAGGAGCGAGGAATAATACGAGCTCGATATAGGACGGACTCTTGCAGGGTCGCGCGATAAAGCGCGATAATGAACGGCGCGGCGCAATCCGAGATTAGAATCGACTGCACATTGCACACGCGGGTGCGTGCCATCACGCGTGTCGTTGGAATTGCATGTAGTTATCCCCGCGATACGTTACCGGGGTCGTGTTAAATCGACGGTGAGACGGCGCGCGGCGGTATTTTGCATCGTGTTGCGCACCGCTCCTCGGTATCGAACGAGCAAAACCATGCGTCGCGCGCTTACGTAAAACCCGATGTTCCAGCCGGTATGGAGACGTAAATGTTATGCATTTACGGGACACACGCCGTCACGGCAACGATGCACAATCCACGACGACCTCTTTCTCTCTTTCACGTGTTTCCCGCAGGATGAACGATCGCCCGATGCACTGGCCGCGGTTTCCGCATGCGCTACGTGTGCAACGAGCCTGATATCATAAATCTGACAGAGGACAAGATTATATTTTTGCTGATGTCGGAAATTTATTAGCCTTGCGGTCTATCAATTTTTAAAAATAAACACGGTAATGCAGGATCACACGATTAAAATAAATTTATAGTAGAAGTTATATATATATATTGTATATATTCTAATTTTACTGAAATTTATTACCAAACTGCACTGCGACACAATATTATAAAATTGTCAGGAGACAGTTAGACTGCAGGAAAATGATATCAATAGTAATGTTCTACTTTATTTAAAAAAATGCAAATAAACAGTTACAAATAATTTCTTATTTCCAGATAATGATAATCCGATACGTTGTGCAATTCTGTTTTTTTAATAGTTAATTTCTTTCTCGATATGATATTGATTGCAGTTCTGCGTATTATTACCGTTATTTGATTTCGATCCAGATATTAATTGGACTAAGAGCACATTGCAAGCGGAACGATTTTTGAAACACTATTAAATAGACAATTGAAGTCTCCCATCTAATGTCGTACGTATTATGCTCGACGGTGTCAATGCCATGGGGCTATAATACGGCGAAGCTCTCTCTCTCTCTCTCTCTCTCTCTCTCTCTCTCTCTCTCTCTCTCTCTCTCTCTCTCTCTCTCTCTCTCTCTCTCTCTCTCTCTCTCTCTCTCTCGAATTAAAACGAGTATTTCTCTCCTGCCCTTTACTCGCGCACGTATGTCCCTCCCTTCCCTCCTTACTCTTAGGAGAACAGACTTCGAACCGAAGAGATATGTACTCTCAATCAGCGTGGGCGCCGATTTCTCGCCCGCCGCGCGATGGCTCCGCTCGATCCGCCTACGCGTAGATCAAGATCGATGCGAGGTGCGTCGCTACTTTTTTTCTTGCATCCTCGCATGAACGCGCAAGCGCTTGGGGATGTGCTGTTTGCGCAATGTATCCAGCGTATTGTTTGACCCTCAAGAAACTTATACTTGTTAACCTTCCAAGTATTTTTCCAAAATGAGCAAGAAAGGAAAATATTTAAAAGGGATATTCGCATATAGAAAGAGATATTTCTAACTTACAAAACATCCTTTGTAAATTAGAAAATCGAAAAACTGGCTTTGGCTAATCGGTCTTGCTCGAAGACCGTCCAACGGACGGCGCTTGTGCATTTGCGGCGCGCATTACAGTGCATACGCCACGCGATACGCGATGGAGATGGGTAGCGCGAGTCACGACCTCGTGGATTACGTAATCCACCACGTGTGCATAACCCGTGTGCGCCGTGCGGTATCACCATCGGAGAATATCGGCGTGATATGCAGCTCTGCCTCACCATTGGCCGCGTCGCTCGTGCGCCAGACGTTTTCGCTAGCAAACTCCCGAGGTGAGTTTAATTCATTCTCGACGAAGTAGAAGATCCACTTTTACTATTCGTGACCCAACATTTCAGAAGGTCGTTGCACCGCAGCCTCGTTCGGAGTCGTCGGGGTCGGGGGTTACGCGCGTCTCGTTCCTACGTCGCGCTATCGTTAGCTCGCATTTTACGACCGCTCGCGCTCGCATTAAAAAAAAATCATCCGTTAAATACTCGAAAGCCGCTTCCGATATCTTTAACGTCTTCCGTTCCTCTCGTTTACGATTCTTCGTTGAAGTACTAAAAGTCCAAGTGTCGCTACGAACGTGTTATCTGCGAATTAAATGAATTTAAATCTCTCGTCACTGACATTTGGAAAACTTTTAATTCAAGATTTCATATATACGCGTATTTGCGCAAACGTTTTTAAATAAATATCTAGTGAGCAATATTGAATATGTAACCAGCGTGTATCTCACGTATTATCGCTTTTACCACACATTTCTCCACACATATAAAATACTATCACTACATAATGTAATAAACAGTGAATAAGTAAACTTCAAAAATTTTAACTATTTGAAATCTTTAGCTTAAGATTATAAACTTTTATAAATATAGCTTCTAAATCAGTGTTTCTCGAATATTTAATACATGACATATGTAGAAACTTTTATTAATATTTTCTGCAATCAAAGTGTTATTAACGATATAATATTGCAAATAGTGAGTGAATATGGTCTGATAAAGACTCCTTTCATGTCCTGACATCACGGTTGACCTGCCTCGCGTTCCCTCTCGAAGAAACACGCATCGACACGAAGAGAACGTTTGAACTTTTGCTTCGGACAAAAGTCGGCCGTATCATATAGGCTCGATTCTATAAGCTCGATGAATGAAACCGTAAAGAAAATCTTCAAGGTTTCGCGACGGTCGAGGTTGACGCAAGAGAGTTAATAAACCGCCATCTCCGCATTTTTCTAACAATGACAATGAAATGACGCGATTATGTCAATAAACAAAAGCTGTGAAATTATCAGCAACTTTCAATCATCAAAAAATGCAAAATTATTTAAATATATACAATTAGAAATTTATACACAAATTTATTATAATTTTCATATATTTTCATATTTATTTGTACTTTTATATTTAAATATGTTTTATTCGTTATGGAATATATCTTGCCACGTTAAGCAAGGTTTACTACACGGTACGATGACGGATATTCGTAAGGAACTTAAGGTTTCATATATCGCACTTACGGTACACGAGTAAGACGACCGCTATGTAGTGATTTACAATCTCTGGATTGACTGTGTCAATCTAGAGATTGTAAATCAATATACAGCTATTGATAGCGCTTAATCAATAGAACGGCAATAAATCATTAACTTATTATAACGCTAATGTCTAGAAAGCTATCGCGTCGTTTATCATAATGTCCTCAAATTAATATCTATTAACAAATCTGACGAGTTATCGTCTATAAATTTACATCCATGTTATTATTGTCAACTATGTCCGAGGTAAACAAGCTAAAATCCGTTAATGTACTTTCGCACAATATTGTTCTCATATGTTGTAGTTATCTACAATCATTATTACAGTCTGTAAATCAGTGATGAGCTCTTCTACAATTATTTTATATTATTTTTATCGCGATTTAACGGTCACGATATTTCGAGTGATTGTTCTCAGCTTCCTATAGGTATTATATTATTTATATTACAATCGAAGGATTGTGCGATCGATTCGCCAGTTTATAGTCCTGAAAGCCGAACAACATATCCTCCCACGTTAAATTCTACGACCGTACATTAACTTGTTGTAAGAAATCGTCCGCGAGATAAGAGACCGAAAAACACGGAAACTCCATTTCGAAAGATTAGAAGACGCTGTCTCGTCTAGAGGTGCTAAAATATCACTTTCTATTCAGAATAATGTTCTAGTTTTTTTATTAATTTTAGGTTCTGTGCCGTGAACATTGATTCAAGTTGAAAGCAAATTGATTATAAAGAATTAAAATCAGAGAATTGAAAAGAATTAATATAATGTGTCCTTTAAATTATTTTTCAAAACACAATTTCGAAATGTGATGCAAATCTCACGATTTTTTATACTCTCACGTATCCTGTAGAAATTTATTCTTTTTTGCGAGAATATCTTAATTCAGCCAAGAGTAATGACTGTGGAGAACTGCATCGCATTATGACACTTTAGAATGCAGTTTTGGGCAGATATAGCAGCGGAAGCCACTCTCTACCAGTGGCATGAGACACGTCATTAGCACGCGAACAAATCGTCCCTCGGTGCTTATCGGCCGTGTCAATCGGCAAGCTGCCGATGGTAGACACGTAAATTTTGCCGGTTGTGTGGGAAGAGAACGCTACGACCCTTTGGTCGAAGAGAGGCTCTCCTGACGTCGCGATCGAAGAAAAGGTAGATGGATCGAGCGACAAAGATAAAAGAGCTAGTTTTACACGTTACACGCGGCAAGAGAGAAATCCTTAAATGTTTTAGACGTTTAGACGCACAGTTTCTTGAGAACGCCGCCTCTAATACTGTTGCACGGGAAGATGAAACAAATGTTCTGTTGACGATGAAGAACTATGTCATAACATTATTTCGATATGTAAGAAAGAAAATAAGTAATTATATCTGCGCTTAATAGAAAAAATATCTTGATTGTTAAAACAAGGTACAAGATGAAACGCATCGCGAGAAAGCAATGCTAATTCCTTTCTCACGAAAATCTAAACGATCCTTCTTGTTATCCTTGAAAAATCTCGAAAACCATTTCCACTATTGTTATTCGGACACGATTGTTACGAATCACGTCTACACAGCTTCGAAATCGTTCGTCGTCATTCCCGGCACGATTCGAGACGGCTGGCTCGCATTAGCGGGCCCATTAATCACAATTACGTGAATTCAGGTCCTGGCACCGCATGCGTGCGTGCGTGCGTGCGTGCCACTCACGTGCGCTAAAAGCGTCTATATGTGTGCGCAAGTCCGCATCTCGCGGATGAGGACACGCTCGGCGGTGAGAAACGCCACAATTCACCATGGTAAAAATACCGCCCACTGGACAACCGGCGACAAACCCCCTCTTGTCGTCGCGTTCGCAACGGGTGGATTATATACCTCCCGTCTCTTGCAGCCCTCACCCCCCCCCCGCGACCGTCGCGGAATCTCGATTGTGCACAGAAAGCTTCCTGAAAATCATCCGCTCGGGTCGTTCGCGGAATTCGCGCGGGTCCAACAAAATAATTCTCGTGGAGACTGTCCGCTGTTCACCGGCCCCATCTTTTCAACCGCACGCATACCGTCGAAGACTCCCGTTGGTTTCGTTCCATACAACCGTGGCTGTTTTCGTGCAGTTACAAACCGAGTGTCTCGAGAACGCGAAATAATCGCGAAAAAAAGCGACAGCGTTGCGAAATTTTTTCATATATCAGAAATTAGCAGATATAAAATTGCTTAAAACCAATACATATTTATCAAAAAAGATTAAACTTAATTATAGTCAATGTAAAACAAAGCTTTGAATATGAATTTAAATATAAATATAATTTGCATCAAATTAAATATTAAATCAGATATCAAACAATTTTACAGGTTATGAATTAATTGTAAGTTTGAATAGCCTTCGTGTTTATGTATGAACGCTTGCAGGTAAACGTTAGACGTCAAACAAGAATAATTTCCATGAAAATATGTCGGTAGATCAATGACAAGCGTCGATAGTATGAATGAAAGCCTTGAATGAAGTTCGACGTTCACTCGTACGCGGCAATGCATCAGCGTGTATGTAAACGTACACTCGTGATTATCGTTAAAGACATGGCTCTCGAGCGACTACGCGCAGATCGTCATCGGTGGTGCAATTCGCGTAAGCAATCATATTTTCTACATCTGAAAAGAACAGACGTAATGCTGTACATTTGACAACATAAGAAATAGTAATACGTCCGACTTTTTCAATTTATTTAAATACATTTTAATTATTATCAAATAATTTATCATAATTAGGTTCATATTTAAGCTATCGTTAGCCAATACAGAGAATTTAATTTTTATTTATATATTATTTTCTCGCTCTTTATTTTTAAAGTAATTCTGCTTGATTAATGATAGACCAGGTCAGCTAAACACAGTAGATTATTTAGAGTCTGGTTTAAGTGTCTCTGGAGCCGCTTGCTTGAGCGTGAAGCAGAGATCGCCGCAAACCGGCGGAAGAAGAATTACCCGGCGTATATATATAATAGTCGCGCGCGGCGTAATCCGCTATAACGCGCACGTCACGCACGGCTTTCGAAATCGCAAATAGCGGCGGGGCCGACGAGAGGAAAAAAGCTGTGCCGCGGCTTGTGGCGCGGCACGGCCGCACGGCCGCAGTGATTTTCTTTCCTTTTAGCACGACGCATGATACAATCCGCGCGACGCAATGCAGCAATTCACGAATTAGAAATGTAACTGTTACGATTCCGGTCGCATACGGCAAAAGTTTTCGTTATGCAATGTAGCGGGATGGTTTAACGGTGTGTCCAATTGCGATTGCCGGATAATTTCCTGTCCAATTGCATAAAATCAATCTGTAGGCTTTCACGTATTGAGGGTTTCGCGCCTACGGCAGGAAGTGGTCATTGACATCCAGACCTTGTGCCGGTATTTTGAATCGATCTAAACATTTACATATGAATTGATATATCCGTTACCTATATAAAAGTTTTTCATTGTTAGGTACGATGCGTAAAACAAACTTCTTTTATTAGAACGAATGCTCTAGTTAAGTGAATTGCGCTAAAAGTTGCTTTTTAAATTTTATAAAAGGATGCTATGATAAATTTTAAACCAGTATTTTAAAGAAGCAAGCAAACTTATCTATCTGTCTATAAAAATGTTTAATATATTCACATATCATTTAATTCTATTCGGGAATATTATTATATTATATTACTGTACATTTTCTTATGTTGCATTATACAAAACTAACGTACATCATAGTGGCTGTCGCGAAAAGAGATTTAAACAAAAATTTAAACAATAGATTATGCTGTCTAATGCAATTTATATCCTGCAGTGGATTGCATATTTCTGCAGCCCTCGTTTCGCGTGCCTCCATTTTCGGCAAAACACGGTGGCCCATCTCGACAGCGGATTCGATCTTTAGGAAGTGCAAAATAAAGAAGTTCGTATAAGGTGCGGTCGAGCGTCCAAGATGCGTACCTATAGTATTTGCTCGTTGAAAGAATTTCTACGGTGTACCTGTTCACTATCGTTATTTGAGCGTTTTATGAAAAGATGATAACCGCAAAATTTCTCTTATATATATAAAATATAAATATATAATAAAATGTTCTTTTCATTTTATAAAAAAAAAACAACAGTTCCAATCATCCTCTATCATATTATGTTAAATTTTTTTAATCGGAAAGTGTATTAGTGTAAATATTATAAGTATCATTACTTTATAACATTATACATTTGTCCTTTATAATTATTTCGATCACATAAGAATTAAGTTGAATTTTGTATAAGAACTTTATGGTCCTTTATGGTTGAATCTAAAAGAATTTAGATTCAACCCACAACAACAATTAATTGTTTTATTTAACATACAGAGAATTAATTCACTTCTCTCCTTTGAAAATGTAATACAGTGTGCGGTGCAGCTTCCTTGCGGCGTCCATGGACTCCGTGTAAGGCATATAATGCGAATTGCGACCCATTGTGTGCCCACGAACGGACCATGTGTATACAACACAAACCCGCCTTTTCCTTCGTTATGTTATGTACGCCGTGCCGCGGTAGTCTTCGGCATGCGGTGTTTACTTTGACGAGCGTGGTCGTAAAGTTCGCGAACGATTATGCTTTTTTTTCTCTCTCCCTTTCTGGACCCTCCCCCGTACGGCGAAGCCCTCGAAACGATACCCACTTGCGAGTTCCGAACGTACTAAGGTGCTGGTTTGAAGACTATCGCTACCGCACGCTGCAAAGGTATCAGTGCCATCGCTACCGTAGCGCTGCATTGTTAAAAAGATTCGTCTGTACAATATTGCGACTCGTCGGCGAAACCTTGGAGAAAATGTGCACAAACCAGGGCGAATTTTGCAGACCTCTTCACAGGCTATAATCATCATCGGTTTTTCACAACAACCGCACTATAACTCATTGTGTGCATTTCTTGACAGATCTTAATATTTCGCGCTGTGATAAAAATAAATTTATTTTTATAAAATCTTGCGGAATCGATATAAGTTGGTTTAGTGGAGTAATTTATCCGATAATATCGTATTTGTATAATTGGTCAATTACTTATACATATATATCTCTTCGATATGGGTTCGTTTTCTGAATCTTTCGCGTGAAAGTGTGATGTGACAAAATATAAAAATAAATAATATTTTTATTATTTTCTAAACATATTTTTGCATTTTTGAAAAAATATTACTAATGATTTTTTGAAAACAGATATATGTAAATAAATATGGAAAATTAAAAACTTTTCAGAAATCTTTTTTAAAAATTTTGGACGACTCCTCAAGAGTTTTAACGAGATAACTTGTAATATTCAAAAGTATAACAAGAATCTGACTTCTTAAAGTTTTTTAAATATGGCATTTTCTTTAAGTCTTACGTATTAAGTTTTAATCAGTTTTATTAGAGATATACTATAACTCAAATTAATCTTGATAGAAAAGTTTTATAATCAACTAAACTAAAACATGAAATCATTATTTTATATCATCTTAAAACTCTCTACTTTTTACATTAAGGGGTCATCCCACTTTGACGGCCCAAAAACTAAGGCTATTTTTAACAATTTTTTTCACAGTAAATACACCATATAATGAAATGAATCTTTTTGGGATTTATTAGGGCACTCTTAAATAACACCAAAAAATTTTTGTCATAATTTAAAAAATTTTTTACTTTATCGTTTTTACAGCGTCAAAAAAAAAGATGCAAGTCCGCTGCGTTGATCAGTTTTTTCATTCAAGCTTACCTGAAACAAAAAGTCAAAAAGATTCTTAATCTGTATGAGTGTCGCTATGTCCCGAACTAAAATCAGGTCAAAATGTTTATTTTATCTTACTTTTTACATTAAAAAATACCCCCAAAAAAGGTGATTTTTTTCAAACTTTTCTTCAAACCGGCGCCATTTTGTTACTTTTAAACAAAAATTATTAATTGAGATTCGGGACATAGCGACACTCATACAGATTAAGAATCTTTTTGACTTTTTGTTTCAGGTAAGCCTGAATGAAAGAACTGATCAACGCAGCGGACTTGCATCTTTTTTGACACGCCATTTTGACGCTGTAAAAACGATAAAGTAAAAAATTTTTTTAATTATGACAAAAATTTTTTGGTGTTGTTTAAGAGTGCCCTAATAAATCCCAAAAAGATTCATTTCATTATATGGTGTATTTATTGTGAAAAAAATTGTTAAAAATAGCCTAGTTTTTGGGCCGTCAAAGTGGGATGACCCCTTAAAATTCTTTTTGAAACATGTCAAGAACACTAAAATTTTTTCGGAAAAAGTCAGAATTCTATTTAAAAATTCTAACAATGGAGTATATTGGAGATGCGAAAATTTATTTTATCATGTAACATGTAAGATAATCATTATCGTAATCTCATATATTAAACGGAGGAATGCGACATTATTCACGTTGTGTAACAGTGGCAATTTATCGCGGGCAATGTTTTTCAGGCCCGAGTTAATATTTTCACGTTCGACCACTTTCTGCCATCCTCTTTTCAAGCTACCTTCCGTTTGTTCTCCTTTTTAATCCGTTCGCGAATGGGCGGCCGCACGGTTATTCATCGAGCCCTGAATCGTTTGTTAAATTATCGCGAAATTCTGCTGACAGCCGGCGTGATTGCGATTTATGAAGCGACCGGGAGATATTTTTTATCAGTTCGTTAACTCCATCTTTATCCTTGCGCCGGATTCTTTTCTGATCGTGTAATTAAGGAATTCATATCTTTTCCGATGCGGTACCACCTGTTATTTTGTCGGCGATAAATGTTCGGTAGCAGATACAAACGAAAGTGTTCCAGCAATTAAATGTTATAATTATAAGATATCGCAGAGATTGATCGTAATCACATACGAGATTGTGTGACACGCGATTTTTCAGAAACTTTATTAGCCTCAATAAATCAACAGCACGTTACAGTTGCTCCGATTTGAGCACAAATTTATTTTTGACGTAACACAAATGTCGGTTAAATACGTTTAATATTATACGTTTTCCATTGAATTAATTATACTAATTATATTAATTTAATATAAATAATATTCGAAACGTTTCAAAGCGTATCTATATAACAATTTTCGTAAATAGCACTGTTTCATTCTGTAATTATTAATGCGTTGCAATGTGTATTCAAGCTATTACATTAATATTAAGAAAATATAAATGTGTGAAGAAGAGATTCGAACTTAAGATTTTATTAATTTATCTATACGATCAAAGATATTTAGCGGATCAAAATTAATTAAGTTGGAATAATTCAGAAATCAATTTTTAGGAACTGTCTATAAAGAGCGATGAATAACCGGGATCTCATCTACGATGTAGAAGAGATCGTTTTTCTTGCTTGCTTCTTTTTCCCTCAAAGGTCGTCGGGGGCTTCTCGTGGCTCGCGGTGTCTTATTATTCGGGAATTCAACCTCCGGTGCGCATAATATTCGCGAATACTCGCGGGCCCACCGCTCCCGACTCGTATTCCCGGAGCGTTTTCCATGAGGCGGCGGTGGCGGCGGCGGCGCGGCGGGCGGACCGGACTAGCCGCTCGTCCGCGTGCAAAAACGCGCACGGGTGGGATCCTTTTTGGTTTCGCTTTTTGCCGTGAGGGCCGGCCGTAAAATTAGCATAACTCCAATATATTATCCGCCTGTCCGTGGACGAGCCACAAAGTCCCGTGCTTATGCGGCCCGTGCGCATAACGCCGGACCTTTTACGAGCGGCCCGATGCGGACCGAAAGCGCGGTTTCATTGAAAATAAACTTGTCGGTCGCGCGGATAATTGCATGTACGCCGCGACACCTAGACGGCCACGCGACCCTCACCAATAACGTAAACACACGCGTGCGGTATTCCACGTGTCTTTCTGTTAACAATCGTCATCCGAAGACCGGTCGTAATTTCAAAAATCAACAGATTCCTCGAGAGGGAAATAAAATTATTTATAGTTTCGTGACTAACCCCAAGAATTGCGGTGCAATCTACTTTCTTAAAAGACATCACGTTTATTTAAAGAAAATATTCTTCAGATTATTCTCATCATATTTCAAACCTAAAAATACATACTCTCTTTTTCTCAAAAAATAACATACATACCGTTTCAAATAATTTCTTTTTTAGGAAAGAATTTTTTAGCCGTCTTTACGTCAAGATAAAATATCGTCTTGAAGACGTTACAATGTTTTCCGATCCCCTAAAGATTAATCCTGCCTTCGCAATAACTGGCAAGATTGTACGCTCTCTTGCTCGTTGAAATCATCGTCAAAAACGCTGAAAGAAAATCCGATAAACTTGGAAGGTTGCGACCCAACATCTCGACTCTCGACAAGGAATGTCGGTCGCATATCGGAGCAGGGTATTCTCTCGATATTCGATACCCACTTCGACACTCGATACCTAACTAGACCGGTCGTCCGCCTCAGATACGAACTCGATGGAGCACTCTTTTTCTATTTTCCTACACCATTGTCGACCGCTTGTCGTACCTCATCATTCTCCGCAGGCTGCGTCGGCACTCTGACACGCACGAAGATATGAAAAATGAGCATGACAGAAGATATCGCGAGAATCACTGGAAAATATATCACTGGACGATCAATTCAATTTTCATCGACCGCTGAAAAAGTTTTTACCAGCAAAATTGCGATAGTAATACTGCTTATTCTCATGGCTCATCTCAGTGTTATGCACAAGTTCTACCGTGGAAAAAAAATTTTTCAAAAATTCAAAAACATGAATGGATAATAAAACATATTTCAGCTAATATGAAAAAATAAGTTCCGCATTAAAAATCAATCGTATTTACGCGCATTTATATCAGGAATAAATTAAAATAAGAATTTCAATTAAAAACAAAATAATAAAAAAGAAACATAAGGAAAATTATATAATTAATAATATTTAATTATTAGAACTTAATAAGTAATTTGTGTTCAACTTTTATTTTCCACTAAAACTCATATTGGTCAATTTGGCGGTTATAACGTTTTTCCGAAAATTTCTTCGATTAGACACTAATGAAATGACAGATATACATATAAGACTTTACTATTTTATCTTGCGTATATATACACGCCGTCGGTGATCTTCAAAGAGGATGATCCTCATCGAAGAGGGGTGCCATTACCGCTGGCACGTAGCACCCGCTATAATTGTATGCTCCCCTCTTACCTAGTCACGTCTCCGGACAGGAACGGATCTGTCTGTTTGCTTATTGTTAGACTTCAGCTCCCAATCATCAAGAAGCTCCATATAATAATTTTAGAAATATTTATCAAATTTTTAAAATTATAGAAAAGTTTATGTTATATTTTCTTGTTTCAGTTTGAAACAAAAACGTTTCAAATCTTTATCTTTCAAGGAGAATTGCCCAATAATTTCGAATATATCGATTTTTATGATATGTTGCGTGAAAAGGGAAAATTTAGTTTAATATTTTCTCGCTTACACTTTTACCAGAAAAGTATTTAGCTTTAGCCTTCAAAAAGTCGTCATCCATCCCGGTTGAAAGTATAGTCAATGCCTCCGCAGACATCCGGCACATGTTGACTGTTTTATGGCGCGCCGGAAAGTGCGCTCTGTCGCCGATGTTTACCCGCTCGAGAACTCATGAACCAGAGGTAAACTCCAGTTAAAACACGTGTTCAGAGCGGCCAAATTTGCAACGGTCATAAAGAAAAATACAGATCAGTGGAGTCGCGGCTTTGCTTCTTCGAGTTTTGCAGTGTCTGTGTAGTTGGCACGACACTCTACGAATTTCAAAAAGTTTCACACACCAAAGAAGAAATGGAACGGCAAACCGCGCATTGTCGAATAAAGATATTTCATAATTATCCGAAACACTTCAAAATATTACAAAATAACACGTTTAAAAAAATACACCGTTGTACTCTGAAATTCTATAAAATAAAACAGATAATGCTAATTAAATTAATATATATATGTTATAAAAAGAATGAGTATTTCATATATGCATTTTTTAATGTATTTTAATCCAAAAAGACCAAATTTTCATTTTCAAGCAACATGTGGCATGTGTTTTCTGTGGCATCTTATTGCCAGCGTAACACGATGGGCTACCGGATGTCCCATAAAGTACGAGTATATGTATTAATTGTATTAAGCATTTTATATACGCGTTCGTCAATGTTTATTATCACGATATTATTTTAAGAAATGTTGTTTAAGAGATATGTAGAAGACATAGTGATTTATCGAGTTTTCTAACTAATATTAAATTCCGCATTAACACTAGAATATCAACTCGGTCAGTAGGCCAGTTCTACAAATCAGAGTTATCCAATTTCCTTTCATTAATTCATATTGAAGCAATGTTACGGGGAATATTATCGATCTAGAATCTCAAAAGACTTCCATGAACGTCTCAGGTATGCAGGGTTTTAAGTCACGAAGCCAATATATCTGGCTTTTGTTTTGACTGCTCTCATTGGGCACCTAAGGGGCCCCCGTCTACCGTTTCGAACCCCAAAGAACCCGAAGAATCAAACGAGCAGAACGCATCGCCATTGTTTTTGAGAACCGAGCAGGTAGAAATAGAGAAAAACGGAGTGAGGTTGGTAGGTAGGGTAAACCAGAGTATTGTATTATAATGTACATTACAATCGTTTGCCTAAGTGGCTCGTACCCCGTTCCTATTGCACAATTTATGTCTGTTCGTTAACCAGCCATATTGTTTCCAAAAGATATAGGTACATTTGGATTCGCATTCGGATACGCACAATTTAAATGTCCTGTCTCTTCTTCGAGTTGTATCTTTAAGATGTATTATAAAAAAGATACGCTTATAAAATCGTCATATATTATATATTTATAAGAAAACATATAAAATTTATAAAAAGCGACGATTGTAAAATTGTTAATCTGCAAATCTTTATAGCATAAATTCTGGTAGAGTGAGGAAACGAATGGATGTTGATTCGAGTCTTTTAAAAACCTACTAAACACACCGTAACGTGTTTTTCGGGTATTTATAATTCTGGCTATATATTTTAATAGTTTCTCTCTTATTATTTATAATAATATAATAATATATCTTCAGAGAAACAGTCGTTTTATATATAAACTCTGAATAAAGAAACAATATTTCTAAACAATGTAAATCAAATCTCGCTAATAAGGGATGTTTGCAAAGGCCCGTATTCTCAATTCACTTTTATCGACAAAAGCGCGCTATTATTTCTAAAATGCTGTGGTATATGTAACGTAAATTATAGCATTTCAGAAATAAAAGCGCGCTTTTATCGAGGAAAGTGAACTGAGAATACGGGTCAAAGAATATTTTGTTATATTTCATTACATGCGTGATGCAGAGATACGTTTCATGAAATAAACGAGTATATTGTACGTCATTTCTGCTGAAGAGCGAATACGCGAATATTCAATCGCAACAAATTTCTCTGATCCACCGAGAAAAACAGAATAAATGCAGTTTACGCGTATCTCTCGAAGACCGCGATCGAGGAAAATCTTTAGGGAGAATCGACGGATGCAGCTGTTCGTCCCGATATTATCGATTCCTTAGTACGCGACAACGTCGACGACGTTGTGCGTGTATCCGTGACTTTATACAGCCCTGCAAGGGGCCCTCCGTAGCGGGCGGCGGGACGAATGGAACATCTGCCGGTGGTCCGGGCCCTTCTCCAAATACCACCACCTTGCACCATATTACACAGAGGACCCCAGCGCGTACGTACTACCCATATCGCAGACATTGACTGGATTACGACATGCATAGCACGATTCATTTAACGTTTTACGCATTCTAATAACATATGTAAATAATTGAAAATGGAAATTAAAATTAAATAATACAATCATTTTAGCAACAATAAACTTTTTCTTAACGACAACTTTCTATTGTGAGAAATCTTTATTACTTTTAAAAAAATAGACGTTCAAAATGACGTTATATTAATTTTCTTTAACTAATACTCTTTTTAGGCAAAATAAAGACTGGATCATGACTGGATCAAAAATTTAAAAACTTAATATTTTGTTCAACCTGAAAAAATCAATATAATGCGAGACACTAAAATTTCCTGTATTTAATAAATCGATTTTAATAATTTATCGTAATTTATGAATATTAATGACAGTTTGTAAAATTAAAAGATAGTACTAATATTTAATATCATATTCCATTCAATCTTTCCAAAAAACTGGAGCTGGCATGATTTTACACTTCTTGCAATAATACTGACGAGTATGATATGTGCAGGCATTGAAGTCACCGACAAATTCAGAGACTTCAACAATGTATTAAAGTAAGACATGGGTCTTGAAAATATTGTGTTTTAAGTATAAAACATTTTCTTATTACTTGAATTAAATTTTATGTAAAATTCTTAAGAGCTTAAAATCTCTCCTTTTATTAATTTTAATCAAAGGAATATATCCAATTTGCTATTCTTGAATGGTGTAAACAGTTTGCGCGAGCAATAATATCACAATATATAAGACCTCGTGATACCTATAAATAATAAGCATATTTATATCGCAGTAAAGTTATATATCTGTCGCTTATAGACACGGCATTATAACTACTGTAATAAATATCTCTTTCGAAACTAGGCTTGTCAACGAGTAATCTTAATTCTACCGAGCTGTTTTTGTATTTGTATGTTAAAGCAATATTAGCACATAAAATCGAGAATGCAATTCTCATGATATAACATTGATTATATGAAAAATTCAGGATATAAATTTCTTTGGGCGACACGGAAAAATATTAACAGCGCATTGCAGTATATCATAAATAAGCAAATGCGTCGTATTTGTTAATAAAAAATCTATTCAGAAAAAAACGGAAATTATGAGTACGCTATTACAAGTATAATATTTACTTAATTTTATATGCTTTTTTACAAACCGAGATGAAAATACGCCATTATCACGTTACGTCGATATATGTCATATCATGTTATATCAACTGATGTCTGTAATAATCAAGATTACTTTTATCTAATTAATATAAAACGAGAAATCTAGACACATATGTAATTGTAAATTATTAAACATTTAAATAATACATTTACCAAAATAAATGATAATAATTGTCGACACGTATGATATCAAACAATGTCACGCCTTTCGTTCTTTTTAACAATCTACATATTCTGAGAATCTTAAATAAAAATATTACAAAGTATATCAGTAATACCTTTCTTAATATAATTATAAGAGTGTATAATACATGATATAAATCGTGATAGATGACAATAGCATGTCTGCTTTAAACGTAGATTACCGAGAGTCTCGACCAGCGATAAATAACTCGCGTATCACGTTCGCAGATTTCCTATTCAATTATAAGAATGAACGAGCAAAAGAAAAGCGTTAAAAGCCAATGGTCGTAAATTCAAAGGTCGTTTCGGGAAGGCAAACGGAAAATCGAATGTGAAATAAAACAGATGGAACTTTGTTTACCAGCTGCCATAACTATAAATCCGATTTCCTCTTGGACTCCAAAAGAAAAAAAAGAGACAAATGCGAGATAAATAACAGAACTTCAACGGTACATTGATTTGCAAATCGTTAGTCATTACGAGGTTAGTCTCCTAATGAACGCATGGTAACCTATGATGCGCTTACAACGCGGCTTACGAGCATCCGCGATTACGAATCGGTGGAGCGTTAAAAGTATCTTCGGGGTTCTTCACTTCAGAATGAAGGTACAGTTACGCGAGATCTGTGTATACGAACGAGATGTTTGCTGTGCCAGGTGCATTTATCCTAGCAATTATAGAGAAGAGGCGCGGCGATTTCAGGCCTGTCAATGGAAACAATTTACGCCCTCACGATCCAAAAAAAGAAAATATATAAGTAAATAGAAAGATACTTAAAAGCTATTTTGCGAGAGATATTGCATATTACTGAAAAATTCTAATAAGAAAATTACGAACGCGTGAAAAGATATGTCGATTGATATAGCACTTTCCTTAGTTATTTTTGAAAACGTTAATATCGGTAATCAAGTAAAAATATGAGAAATATGGATTAAACTTATTAATCTCTCGTGTTCGATCATCTAACATGACCTAACTTAAAGTTGATTATAAACATCGTAATCCTATATGACATCTTTATTATAATTGCCTGATTCTCACGCTCCTTTTGCCCTGGTCGCGACAGTTACGCAATATTGGGGTTGAACATTGCGTTACCTCGATTTTTGCTGTTCTGTCGTGTAGGGAAACAGTGGACGAGCACGCGAGACGGCCAGCGTGGCGTTTCGTGCCAAACATAAAAAGTGATCCAGCTTTTGAAACTGTTGAGAATGATGCACGAAATTCCGCTCACGTTTTGAGAGTGACGTGAGTTCCTTGTGAAGGAATAAAAACGACGACACGAGCTACGACCATGTTTCGTCTATGTAACAATGTAACGGCGCGCTATTATGCAAGCGTAATCTGAGTTTTGTTCGTGTTAAAGTTCACATTAAAGGCGTATTAAAGGGATGTGGTGTGCCCCTATCAAGATGGCACCACACTAATTAACCGCGCGCAGGCAAAACGTGCTTTCTCGCGAGCGCTTGGCCGCGCCGACTTAAATATATAAACAAATTCAACAACAATATTCATTGCCCCGATCGACGCTCTCACTGACGATCTCATCGGACAACAAGAGTGAGGCATATACTTGTGGAGTGGCACCATATCGCAACTCGCAGAGAGTCATATGGTATTTTTGGGGACACATCCTCCACATAGTATATCATTTCATTTCATCCAACCATACACTCCTCTACATCTCATCATCATCTCACGATCAACGACACGAACCCCAAATTACTATCATAAGATGAATGACTATCAAAAGAGATTACCTTTGTCGTTTTAAACGATTCAGTTGTTTCGACGCCAATGCAGCTGTGCATAATAATTGACTGCTATCTCTACTCTCTTTTGGGAATAGATTCTTTGCATCTTCTATCATAATCTCGTCTATTATGATGATCTTGTCAATCCATAATTCTGGCGCGTTATTATCTTTAACAAATGCATACTCTTGCAGTTGTTCACCGATGTATGCATTTTCCTTAGCAATTAGTGCTATTCCTCCTCGAATGGAATCAAGAGAAGTCACTTGAATTTCCTAAATATTGAGACATTTATAATGCCGCTATTCAAATAATCGTGAGTGAACAACTCCTGTTTTAGAACAGCAAACTATAATTATTCCAAATTCAATCAATAAATGTCTCAATTTTTAGGAAATTTAAGTTGCATCTCCTGATTTCATTAGAAGAGGAATAGCACTAATTGCTAAGGGAAATGCATACATCGGCAAGCAACTGCAAGAGTATGCATTTGTTAAAGATAATAACGCGCCAGAATTATGGATTGACAAGATCATCATAATAGACGAGATTATGATAGAAGATGCAAAGAATCTATTCTCCCAAAAGAGAGTAGAGATAGCAGTCGATTATTATGCACAGCTGCATTGGCGTCGAAACAACTGAATCGTTTAAAACGACAAAGGTAATCTCTTTTGATAGTCATTCATCTTATGATAGTAATTTGGGGTTCATGTCGTTGATCGTGAGATGATTATATGGAAATAGAAAGGAGTGTATGGTTGGATAAAATGAAATGATGTACTATGTGGAGGATGTGTCCCCAAAAATACCATGGGACTCTCTGCGAGTCGCGATAGTGCCACTCCACAAGTATATGCCCGCCTCAGTCTTGTTGTTTGATGAGAACGTCGGTGAGAGCGTCAATCGGGGCAATGAATATTGTTGTCGAATTTGTTTATATATTTAAGTCGACGCTCGTGAAAAAGCGCGTTTTCCCTGCGCGCGGTTAATTAGTGTGGTGCCATCTTGGTAGGGACATATACGGCCACCATAAAGAGGTCGAGAGATAGGAAATTCACTATGTTGCATGTTGAATTAAAAGAAAAAGCTTACTTCGGGTACATTTTATAGAGCAGTACACTTCAGTTTATACATAACATGCTTTCTCATTATTGGAACGGTATTGTATGAAAGAGAGCATAATGAAACCTTTTTGTCGAGAGAAATATTGAGCTCGTAAATTATAATAAAAACTATCTTAAATCATTTAACGTACATATTAAATGGATCAATGCAAAATATTAGACATCAAAAATAATTAATAATTCGAACCATTAATTGTAAATATATTGAAAGATAAAAATAACGCGGTAACTAAAGAAAAGTCGTTATACGTGAAAAAAGTAATTTAGAATTTATATTTAACAATTTAAGAATTTATACAATTTTTGTTATTTAACATATAAAGTAGTTACAAGTTATCAATATGAATAAAATATTTATTACGTTAAATATAGTAGTAAATAATTAATTATTCAAAGATTTACGATAGATTATAAGTATATCTACTAAAATAACATAAAATAAGTACGCTAAAATAAAAGCAGATTGCGATTATACAAAAACTATTTTACGTCGTTATAAATAAATTTATTATATCTATATTTCATTAATGCATCTCACTATGTACTTTGTGTATTTTTTACATAAATGTTTTACTATATTATTATTTAAAATTTAAATATTATAAATTAAATAAATAAAGTTTGATCTAATAAATTACATCGTTAATAATTTTTAATTAAAAAACAAAAACCTATATTTGTTTTATTTAATCTTTGATCTAGTCTCTAGACCATGTTTTTAAACTATCTGAAATTCTATATTTTATGATTAATCATTTTTAAAATTTTTTTTCTAATGTCTTGGAAATGTAACCGGAAATCTTTTTCACGTCCGGCAGAATTTCTCAGTAATCCTGCAGCCGAGGTTCATAAAAGGCCCGTGGGTAAACAGCGTTCTAGGCATAGTGTCAAATATTGTCACGCCTTATCTCACACGTGCGTCTCTTACTCGCAGTTATCGCGTCAAGAAAGAGTATCGGCTATTTAATGGAAGGCAAATAAAGGCACACGAAGTCTCGCGCACACCTTCTTTCGAATAAATGCGAAAAGGTCAGAAACTGCAGTTTACGCAGTTAGTACGTATCACTGGAACAAGAAAATAAAGTTTGCCTCCATAACAGCCGCTATGCATTACTCACCCTCGTTAAATGCCAGTGCTTAAAATCACTTCGTTACTATTGAATATGTATTGAGCGCGTATATATAAATTAAAATATATTTTGAATCTATATTATTTTAAAATAATCGTAAAATATATAAATATATAAAAAATATACAAAATAAAAATTATGATATAAATAACTCATAGGTTTCACAAAATTAGTTTTATGTTTCATTCTGTACTCATTGTCAGTGAATATAGTGTACTCGATGCTGCAATTTTCAACAATGTATACTACACGTATCGTGCCCCGCCGTTGAAGAGAAAGTTCATACCTTGCGGCGGTTAAGTAACTCGCTATAGAGCTAATCCCCAATGAAGATCGGAGCGGGAGAGCTTTGATTTATGGCAGATAATTAATAAAGATGGCAGCGATTGAATATCTCGCAAATCTAAACCCGCGCGCCGTCGTCGTCGGTCGCGATACTAATTCAACGAATAGAACAATTTTTTAAAGTATTCTTCTATTTACTACCGCAAACATATAAAAAAAAGTTACTGCGAAATAATTAAGTTATTCATTTTCGTTATTAAAGTAATTATGAAAAATCGACAAATATTTGTACTATTTATTGATTCTAAACTGTTTCTTATTATCTCAAGGAATTTGAGACATTTCGAGAGGGCTAATATTTACAATGCAATGTCGAGTATAATCATCAGACGTAATAAATAAGATACCAATAGCACTTATTTAACGAGTCCATTAATACTTTCTCCAACATACTGGAAAGGTTAAGACCCTCACAAACTCGGAGAAACTAACTTACGTTGTGGATATCACAGAGGAAGTCGGTTAGAATACATTACGCTGCGAAGAAAGGGAGGAGATTAGCCACGTGTTATTCCTGCTCGAACAGATATAAACTTGTTCACAATCTCATTTAGCGTGACTAAATTAATACACGTATGAAATTACCACTCATCGCGATCGATCATTGTTCCGCAACTCGGAATTCGCGAATCACGTATGTCTATTATCCACGTATATAATTACATACCTCGCGCATCATGAATCGAACAACGATCAAATATAAATTTCAATCGGTCGTAATCGGCTTGTCGTTTTCTGAATGAAACTCCATCGACATGACTGCGCATCTCCCGACCTCGCCGGGAGCAAACTTGCGAGAGAAGTGAATTATGTCATAAGATCATTTTCCACGCATCATCCCGTCGATTCCCATTCATCGCGCGCAATTTCCATTATTTCTTGTATCAAATAACGGGTATGTTTGATAATATTATATCCTGACGCCCCGCGCAAATTCGTCAAGGTGAAATCAACTCTGGATTTCCGAATAAACGAATGCATGAATCATTTTACACATACATATATATATATACATATAGCGCCTGAGAATTAAATTCTATAAAAATTAGAAAAACAATTCGTGACGCATTCCACGACATGTAACGATCTTGGTCTTTTATTAAACATAAGAGTAGAACGATCTTCCCGTGGATCTGTGCAAAATTGCAAATTATCGTCGCGGTTGATCATGAATAGCTCGAAGAAGCCCAAGCCGGGAGACCGAGCCCTTCTAGGTCGGTGTAAGAGGTCTCAGCCTAGGGCCATTATACTTAGTATCCCCTCGGTGTGTTCTTGTGCCTCACGATAATAAAGTCGACGCCGGCCCGGGCATGCCAGTCGCGGCGCACGTTATGAATAAGTACGCATAACATAGCGACGTGTGTGCAGGAACGTATCTATATTCATGTACGCGGGTATCGCCGCGGGGCTCGAACGAACAATACGCGAGAGAATACCGTATGTAAGAGTCGGTCTGCCGACCCTCCTACGGTACGAGGCATAAGGTTCCCGCAAACGTGGCCATTATGCAAAGGAACCGGGTACGCAAGTTAATTAGTTTATACCTACAGCGAGGCACTGAGAAACTGTAGCGATAATCGGCATGCAAATGCACTAACAAAGACGGAGTTTTCGCATTGCGCACCAAAATCCTCAACGAATACGCGCACGATTATATACTTTATGACACTGACAGACCGATCGCGTTTACTATTACCATTTATACGAGATGACTCTTTTAACGTAACAAGTGTTTTCTTTATTTAAGATAAAGTACAGAAAAAAAACATTTTTAATATACAAACTTAAATTTTCAATACATACAACTTCCAGAATTTTTAACAAATTTGAAATTAAATTTTATTAATAATTAATATATAAAATTTTGGATAAATTTGAAGTTTTTTCTTTAGTAATTTTTCTTCTTTAGTAATAAATGTAGACGTTCTTCTATATGCATATTGTTAAGAAAAACATATTAGTACATATCTTTGTGTGTTCAAATGACTTACGTGGTTAATTAACTTCCCAACTGCTGTATATACAAAAATGGAGATATTCATAACGCATAAGAGATCAAAGAAACTGATTGATTACGCAGATTGTAACATAAAACGCCAATGAGAAATGTATTAAGAATTAATTGAAAGTCCCCGCGGATATAATACACCGAGGCAAATTGTCGATAAGACGGGCAGGTCAGGGGAGAGGAGTAATCGATTGCAAATACTTCTCGATACTCAGTGTACTCGGACGTAACCTGCATAAGGGGAAGTGGCAAGAAGAGGAATCGTGACTTTGGCTGCACCGCGCGCAAGAATCGAATGGATAATTATTATCACGAGGAGGCGCGCGCGCGAAAACGGAGAGGGAAGGGATCGAGATGGAAGTGAGATGGAGACTGAGAGAGAGAGAGAGAGAGAGAGAGAGAGAGAGAGAGAGAGAGAGAGAGAGAGAGAAAGAAAGAGAAAGAGAGAACGAATGGCAGAGAGTGAGAGAGAGTGAGACTCGGCAGGGTTGCAAGGGACGGGCAAGATGAAGCGGAGGAGAAAGGTGTTGGATGCGAGCACGTTGATCTGAGGTATAGAGATGGTTCAAGGATCAATATACATACACATTCTCTGTTAGTGCGCGCCGTCGAATCTGCCTTTCTCTTTCTCTCTCTCTCTCCCCCTTCTGTATCGTCTCCGAACCCTTTTCTTCTCGCTCATTCCCTCTATCTCGTTCTCTCCCTCCCTTGCCTCGTTGACCCCAAATACCAACGCACGATTAAGTACTCGGCCGACGATTCTTTCGTGACCGGCGAGCGCAAAGAGGCGCGCGCGATATAAATGTCTATATACGCGCGAATGAAGATAACGACTGCGCGCTGACGGAGGAGAAAGATCGAGAACCGGTCAGCGCCAAAGGTCGAGCAACGAATTTTCCTCCTGCGCTCGAGCGCGCAGGAAGCCAATGAGGTAGCCAGCAACCGAGCCAGCAACGCTATCGGTACATATATCCGATATGAATGAAAATTAACTGAAGATATATTCTATTTGTATATTAAAAGAACTCTAATTATTATTAGATTGCACTTTATTGGATTATGGAATAAATGGAAAGATAAATTGGAAAACTCTTATCGCATGCAATTTCACAAATAAATCCGGCGTCTAAAAGTTCCGGCCGATCTCGCTATCTTTTCGCATCTTGCATGAATGTCCAAGTATCCCGGTGGAACCTCGTCCGGGGGGGGGGGGGGGGACGAGTCACGGTGAAAACGTCGTCGGCTACCTTCGTATCTCGCACCTGCCGCTGACAAGACGCCCAAGTATTCTCTGCGGCGATGGTGCAGGCCACCAGCACGGTTTTTGCGCGCCATCGTCCGGTATAGCTATCGGCAGCAACGCAGTAGTTGCCATCAAGATCCTGCCGCAGTAATTCGTCGCCGATCGCCATATATGTACGTACGCCACGAACGAAAATAACGAGAGTGGGACAAATTATCGAAATAACGAGCGCAAGAAGCGGAGAGAAATGCCGCGAGCTCGGACACGCGCGCGCGATTAATGAAAGCTATACCTATACTGATTTCTTCCTTATTATGTTGCGCACATACGTTAGATTTTTACGGTTGATCGTTATGGTCATAGCCGCGTCTATCGAATTGACGATCTATAGTTATGTACGTCACATGTTTCTCCAACAATTATATATACTATTTACTCAACGCTTGATAATGACAAAGACTTTTATAATATTGCACCAGCTGACTTGAAAAGTTGTTAAATTCTATCTTATTATTGCTATTGTCACAGGAATTTGTGTTTTCGAATAACATGAGTGTTAAGAATATACAATGTGGAAAAATATCTAAATAATATTGCATTAAATATGGCCCTCTCTAAATATAATTTTTTAGTCAATAATATATATTTTCTTGATCATGAGACAAATTAAAATTTATCTTTGGATATTTATCGGATACTGTTTCATCTCACATGAAATCAACAACTTAATGTTGCAACAGTAAGTAGTGCTCGAGGATTTGCTCGAAGAAAAATGCAATTAATATGAGATATTCAAAAGGCGTTAAATGCGAGGGACATGTACGATATGTTCTTATTAAGGACGCCTTTTGTGACTTAGGCAGTAAAAAGTATGGTCATATTAAAAGTGAGCATGGAATAAATGCAGGTACGTATGTTCTTTATGTCCGAGGCGTATTAATTGTTGGATGCCATTCGTATTTCGACTTGAGTTACGGATACCAATTGCTCGTAATTATACCGAAGCGAGCACTCATCGTTTACACATAATTAAGTCCCGTATGGTTGGCGGTTTGAATACGACGATTCGCCATGTTATATAAATCTAGGGATTCTTGAAACTTTTTTACGAGCAAATATTTTTGAAGTACGCATATACTCCGCATAAGAGAAATCTCCGTAATTATATGTAAACACGAAACGGAAAATTTTATATTGTCGTGAATTTTTATGCTCTCCATCAGAATTTTTATACTGTCCGTCGTTAAAATTTATAGATTATTAGACATTTTCACTACTTGCGTTTACAGTTTAATTTATTTAATCTGAAATATAATTTCCGAGTTAAGACAGAATACGCAATACTAGCTCTTTAAGTTCTCAAGGAACTCTAACGGAAATGTACTATCCACCCTGAAAACAAAGTGTCACCCTTTCCCAACGCGTTCCGTCACGCACGGGGACTTATCGAAAACGCACCTGGCAATCGATAATCATACAAAGGTCCTCCATGACTCAAAACGGTTAAAAGGGCCAAGGAAGGAGGGTACCGTACGTTGCCATATGATCAATTCAAGTAATAACTACAATTTCCTTATCTATATAATATTTTTCAATTCACCTTGTTGACTACTTATACTTATTTAAAAAAAAACGGTTGATATTTAATCAACAAAACAATAAATTATGTATGTGATATCTGACATCTAATCGCGACAATCTATTATCGATTACTTACTTGTTGAACTTTTTATTAATCAATGCCTATAATACAATCTTAATTTTCTGATATTGTTAAAATCTACTTTTTCATGATAATTTTTTCATTGAAAGTAACATATTAGTCCGAATGTTTCACACACTAAAAGAAGTCTGTTAAAGTCCACTTCGAAATGACGCCGAACCTCATTGGCGAGCGGATGTAGACTTATTGGATCGAGGAAGTACACACATAACCGTGAAGAAATTCACAGGGAACTCCTCATGCAGCATCAGAGATATATCGAAAATTACACAAAGGCAGCGACACGCGAACGTCCTCCATCTCACCGAGACGTTCCGAGAGGTTCGGTCTCGCAAACAATACGGGTCCATTGTGGTTCGGAATGTTGGGCCAGGAGGAGGGGAAAGAGAGGACTCTTAATTTGCTAATAAAGACACGACACAGGAAGCGTACATCAAAAGGATGCGCCCTATCTTCTCTCAAACGAACGAACGAAATACTTATCAAAGAATAAAAGGAACGGTATGAGAAATGGAGATTGGTGCGGCGATGCCAACCGGTTGTCGCTCGGCTGCGCGCCATTTTCGACTCGTCACCAATCTGGTTCGCCGCTGAATTAGCTTGGCACCCGCTAATTGGTGCGAAGTCTCTTTTCATATGTTCGGAATAACGCTAATTGAGAGACACGAGTTTGCCGTGCGGTCAGTGGTCGCCGAGTTTCTGCGGACGTGACTGCGAAACGCGAAGAAAGTTGGAGCAACCAATCGAAGCGGTTATTTCGTTGGAACTGCGGTTTGCACGATAATGCTAATTTCCATGGGTCTGACAAAAATGGACGTGTAAAAATATTTATGTGCAAAGTTGTACGTACATAAAGTTCCAAAGAAACATTCTTATATATACAAGAATTTAAAATACAAAATAAAAAAACGTTTCCGTTGTAATAAGTAACAGAATACTTTTATAACGTCGCGAATAATTTGTAAGATTATCGAGATCAGCTGCAAAAAGTGGAATTGAAACTGATTCTTATGATACGGTCGCTAACTTCAAATCTTAACTCTTCCATTGACGTGTTCCGCATTTTACCTCTTATTCGTCTAATACGCAGCTCGCGTTCAATGTCAGCATCAGAGATGAGGCTCGGACAGCCCGATTTAATGCTAAATGAGACTGCGGGGCGTGATGTTCGTGCAGAAAGCGCATGTAACGTAAAGTTTACACGGCCCGACGCGCCGACGAGCACAGGCCGCGCGATCAAACGGCGTGACGTGCTCTCGCATCGGCACGATTACACGTACGATCGTCGTCGATAGGTGGATTCCTCGGCGTGGCTACACGGCATGCGTGCGATCATTTCGTCGTTATAGCAAAGAAAGCACAGAGGACGGGGAACGGAGAGAATGAAAACTGAAGGTCCCCTGAGGGGACCCCGTGCAATTCCATTGTAGCCGCTCACTTGCTCGCTCGGCCAAGCCTGACGGAAATGCACGACCAACGGTGATGATTGACGAGTGTCGCGCGCGATCATTGGGGGGGGGGGGGAACAAAACGGCGCGGAGGAGGACCCGCTTGGATGACCACTCGAACCGAAATTTCTGCAATGTGACAATCGAGAGCTAAGAAATGTATGTAAACGGTAAGATCAGCAACAATCTATATTCACTTGAATAGAATGTTATTTAATTAATATCTTATTTATTCAATTTTTTAACCTTCTTTCTCTTTTTGTAAAACGAACGATATGTATGCATCATAAAATTACCCAAATATTAACAATAACTTAGGAACATTCT
This sequence comes from Temnothorax nylanderi, assembly GCF_030848795.1. Taxonomy (NCBI): domain Eukaryota; kingdom Metazoa; phylum Arthropoda; class Insecta; order Hymenoptera; family Formicidae; genus Temnothorax; species Temnothorax nylanderi. Next base: position 257,555 of record NW_027249129.1, read on the forward strand.
GCCGAATATTATTAATAAAGACAATTATTAAAATGCACGGGTATTACGGAATTCACGCATTGCAAGAATTACCGGTTTACCTGCACAGGCATTCAGTCTTAATTTCTCAGTCATTCGTTCACATGGCAATGAAAAGAAAGCGATGAAAAAAGATTCGAGGAACTTCTTTACCGCAGGCTCGTAATTTTCTTTAAAATCATACCGCGAAAAACACATGATCAACCGCAATGTCGTCGGTAATTGCGCTGCTTTTGTGAAATAAAAAGGAATGGAAAAACATACGAAAGACTCCACAAATCCTGGGAATTCTACGAGGACTCGTGCCGTTTGGTGGCAGGGCGTGGGAGACCGTCGACCAGCTGCTGGTCGATGTTGGTTCAAGGACCATTACACAATGGCACTGTATGTGCGAGAGCGCGGGTGGGATTCGAGAAAGTCACGTTTTCGTAGAGAGTACGCTGCTGAGAGTGGCGGCGAAAGATGAGGGAAGGGAGAAAGGGGTGGACGGGGGACAAGGGGGGAGGATCACGTTTTCCGGGAAATCAAGTCGTGACTTCATTCGCGTCCGCACAAGGGATGCGACTTTATTATCCAGATAGGAAATGTATTCGCCATGAAATTACCGGCCGACCACTTTCTTCTGCGACACAATGTACGGTGCATACGGAGCAGCCGTTGCATTCGTATGTGCATACGTACGCTATTTACTTTGCCGTCCACGTTCGATTGCGTTCAGTTGATTGTGAGTTGCAATTGCGTTCCGCAGCGACTAAACAATCCACTATATTGTGTATTTTCTTTTCAGTATGTTAAAATTTTGAGTTTCGAAAAAATTTAAATCGAAAAACATTTGTGATAAATCGTGCAGCTCTACAAATATGTAGCAATGAAGAAATTTTTATCAAAGAGCCGCGGACATATTTTACATACATTAACAACAGCGCCTTAATTATCCCAGATAAAAATTATTCCAATTAGTACGAGGTACCGCGGATTGAGACGTCCACGATTGCATAATCACCTTATCGGCGGGACTGCTAATTAAGCGGGGGGGCTTTGTATCGAAAATGTCGCTCGCAATTTGCAAACGCGCGAACGAGCGTGTCTTCGGTATTTTGATCGTAAATTCATTGGGCAGCTAACATCGTGCCCCGGCTCGATGGCGTATATATGCGACGATTTAAGAAAACCGAACTGACTCCCGGCGGCAGGAACTACCACTTCCTCTCGTTCTCCATGAGATGGAGGCGCCCAATTAAAGTTAAGCCGGCCAATCAACGTGAAAGCGCGGGACAACGCAAGCGCGAAGCATGCGTTATCATACGGCGAGATCGCGGGCGACCAGTTTGTGGGAGCGAAGGTGGTTGATAAATCGGCACACACCGTCGTCGGTAGCTTACACGGATACTCGCACGGTTAGGAAACAAGCAAACGCATTCGTACGTATACGTTCGCACTGTTCACAGCGCACAGCGTGCGGAGACTTAGCGATGGGACTCGGTAGGAACGGCGTTTCTCACTTACAAGTTGCGAAAGACCACGTTAACGCGCGGATTCTTCCAGTCTTCCTCGTTATATGCGCCAAGTTGGGGAGAAACTTTGCCGTGACGCTATACTCGGAAAGAGGACCTAACGTAATTTCCGGCTGATCCTTCCGTCCGCGCCTAGTCGCGACTGCCGGAAGCGGAGCGGAATCATTTGCTACATTAAGATTCAGATATGAATCAAAAATGAAGAAAGATATAGGCATCAAAGAGTTTTGAATAGATTCTAACTGACGAATAAACTTCACTAACAGATTATAATTAATAATTTTTTAAAATCATAAAGTTATAGAATTAGAAGCATCAGTCAAGCTAAAATGCAAGGAATAATTAGGATGAAAAGATTAAGATGAAGGTTTCATTTGAAACGCTCAATGTTAAAAGGATATAAGGCCTAAGGCTCTTTTATTATAATATAAATCACAATTTTTTTGGTGCTGTATATTTCTAAATTGCAAATATTGTTTATAGTATAGTATGGAACGATAAACCTACCTTCGCAGATAAAATTCTTAATAAAAAAAATAAACTTTCAACATCAAGCAATTCATGACTTTTCAATAATCAACTAATTTCCCAATTCCAATGAGCAAGACACTCAAGTAAATGATTAAATATATCAAAACGATCAATTAACGGTATAGTCGGTGCATTTAATGGAATGTTAGCTCCGTAAGTGCGGGTTTCGATTGTTCCGTCGCCTAAGCATGTAATATGAGCCAACAAGCCGTGTCTGCTAAGGGGGCCTGGCTTTCAGACACATACAGGCTTCACCGACCGCGTGAAAAATTAATCAAGGCATCGTTCCACGACGCTGATTGTAAAAGGCTTGTTGCAGCTATGCGCTCGTTATCGGGCGTGCAGTCATTACAGAGAAAATTAATAGCGTAAATTCAGCAATCGTTCGCGTTGCGACGCGTAAAAATAGACGTTCGCCGCTTTGTGCTTAATTGACGGCGAGACGGCCGGTTGCTTTTGCTACCGATTTCTCTTACGATCAAAATGTCGGTCGGCCATAACGCGGTGATAATAATTGGAGAGGCTAACATACGCGCGCACTCGGCCGTCTTTAAATCAGATTCTCGACTTTAATGGGCAATTAAAAAAAAAACACATTGAACGATAACAAGAGTCCATCTGAACGATGCACCGAGGTGTTACGAACGTGCTTAATTGTATCGTTAATCAAGCAAGTTAACGCGTACGATTCCATAAATTTATCCGGTGTTTCTAAAGGCGAGTTTTTTTAATCATATTATATCATAAAGAATTTCATGAAAATTGATTATTAAACTGCAATATTTTCGATATTTTTATCAACGTAAGCGATCATTATTTGTGTAAAATATCATATAATTAATTATAATTTGTAGAATATAAGTTATAAGTTATAATTCCATTAAATTCTTTTGGAGAATTAAATTCTCTTTGGAGAAATAAATATCTACAGTATTTTTATGGATTACACGATATTAAAGTCCGTCATATCATTCAAAGATTCAATCATGCTACATCTTCTTCTCACTTTGATAATTGATCAACAAGTTAAACCGGCAGGGTGAGTGAAAATCGAATTTTGCAAATCGGGCGAAAACGTAAGTTTGAAACACGGCGAATTTCCCATGACCGTTTCGTGCATGATTGGAGAAGAATTATTAGTCAGTCAACGATCAACCGTGTGCAACGCATTCGCCTCACCATAGCGCGCGCATTGCCATTTATCACACGAGTGAGCGACTATGTGCGCGTGTTCTTACGCCGATGCGGAGCGAGACGATACCGATGGTAGTAGGAGCTGGGGCATGATTAATAGATACGATCGCATTGACCTGGTACGCGCGCAGAACGCGCTTATCCTCGACTGCGCTCTTGGGAAAAACCGCCGTCATCGGTATGAGCGTATGAACAACGATTCTTGTCCGTGCTCTCGCGCCCGAGGGAATAATCGCTTTAAACCGATACGAATCCGGATTACGTTAAACCGCTTCCACGTGCGTTACAGGCCACGCCGGGAAAACAACGCCGGGTGGTCCTCTCACCGCGCGTGGACCAACTCACATCGTCCCGATCTCGCTTCTTTTCGGATCGCTGTCTCAGTTCTCGCGCTCCGCTCCTTCGTCGGACCACACCGGACGTTTCGCGATGAAGAATCTCTCGTGTCGCGTGTGCAAAAACGTCAGTTGGCGTGGGAGCACACATCGAAACAACGACGCAAAGAATTCAGAAATAAGACAGGAATGAACGTAATGACTTTCGCATCATCGTTGAGAACAAAAAAATGATCGTTCGCATTTCTCTTGAAAAGCGAAATAGCATTAAAAATGCAAAAATGATTTAGGTTTTTATATTGCTAACTTAAAATTTCATTACTATAGACGACTTAAAAATTAAATAAAATATAATTTGGGAATTAATTAGGTACATAATTGAGAAAAAAGTATTAATATCTATGTTAAAATATTAGTATCAATGTTTTGAAGCATCTATAACATTAATCATCCAACGATAGTTCTTAATAATCGAATTATAACAATACCAGGAATAAAGTACAAGAAATATCAGAATCTATCTATCAACGAAATAATAATAAGCAACGCGTGGAATTTGCGTCGATCAATCGAGATAGCGAATTTCGATACCGGCTTCGATACCGGCGCGGATGTCTAATCGGCGCTCTAAGATCGCGGTTTCTGCTGCTTGTCTGCAAAATCTCGCGGAAGTGTGCGAATCGAGCTCCTCTCGGAATCTGCATAGCGCTCACGCGAGGGATAGATCCTGGCGCGATCCTCTATAAGGACTCGTCGCCGTCCCGCGCGTTGACTGACGGCACAATCCTCGATCCTTCCGCGATACCCCGGGACTCCCCTCTCGAATCTTTCCGGGACAACGTAACTGGCAGCGGGAAACGGACGGAAGAACGGATGGACGGACGGGACGGACGGACATGTGCGGTAGCGAGGGTCCTTAATTATGCGGTTTTACGCTAGAGGCATCTACGCCAGCAAGAAGCGCGGGGACGAATGCAAATACCCGGGTTGGTTCTCGATAGGACGGCGACGCGGAGATCTTACCCTTTTAGTTAGCAGATGCCGCGAGATACCCGACCATTTCCTATCCTATATCTCCTTCGACGGAAAAGAATGACCAGATAGGAAGGAAAAATGCGAAGACCGCTGGATTAGAAGACACGTAAGGTTTGCGTCCAAGGATCTTTAATCTCGACAGAGGAAGGAAAAACATTGAACTATCTACCTTAACTTTTTACTATATACATAATATATCTTTTCTATCTAATATATCTTTCTAAGTCCCTTATATTTCTTTAAACAGTAAATTGACGGATATATTTATAGGATATGCGTAGTTTTTGGTTCATCTACAATTTTATAAAGAAAGCGGGAAAGAAAGATATTTTTCCTAAATGTAAATAATAATCGACTTATTCCTAGTTCACATGCGCAACAAATCGAATCCTCTAACTTCAAGATTTGACACTATCAATATTATATAATTTTTTAATTTTTAATATCAAAAATTTTTGATCGATATTAAAAGATTGCTTTTGTTACTCAATAACTTTTCTTAGCTCGTGATAGTGTCACTTGATTTCAAATTACGTAACACGTTTCAATTGTGAGGCACACATAATACTAATAATGATACCAAACTGATGCAGCAACGGACAACAGCTGACGCAGCCACACGCTCTGTACTTGGATGAAAGATTAGCAAAATACCGCGCGCGCGCGCGAGTCAATGGAAACGAAAGCAGGAGCAGCTATGCATACACACATCGCCGTGCACGCATTTCGCGTGCGCGCGCGTGTGTGTGCACGGCCGGTTGCACACGTGTGCAGAACCCGGATTAGCTCGTGTGCCAGCCTGAACCGATGAAAGGGAACGAGAAACCGGTTGCAGGTCGATCGCACGACGACGGTTTCTAAGTCGCACGAAGGTTTCGAATGTCCCGGGAGTGGTATCGAGCCGATTTCCTGCAGTTACTTCTCGCATGTTGTATCACCGGTCTATAGATAGCTCGTCATCACGCGCAAAAAGGGAAATACGTCGAGCATATTAGAGTTTTTAATTGAACTCACGCTTATCGGTCTGAGATGTGAAATCGACTAAATCAACGCGCCACGAGTTATGCTAAACACGTCGACTTTAATTCATCGAGTTTTCAATTAACGCACGCGAAGCTGAAATGCAAATCAAATCTCTATTACGAAACCGGAAAATTCTTTTTTAATTATAGACTGGCGCCTGCAACGTAATTCTTGAAAGGGGAATGACTTTAAAATTTATTGTGACACATATATAATAGAATGTATATTCGCAACATGATAGTAATGCGTTTATTTGCAGAATGATATACTTGAGCAACATTTTAGGCGGACAGATATTTATTGCAGGAAACTCTCCAAGATTTATTTACGCCACTTTCAACGCATTATCATTCGCGTAAGTAAACGATACTCCAGGATAGAATGTTTAAAAGTCATATCGCGACTTTCGCAAACGGCGCGATCCATATCCCGGCGTTTCAATGCGCGGATTCCGCGGATCCAATACTTCCCGAGTCGGCGGCATTCCGCGAGCACGACGGTGTTTTAATATTCGCGAAATGTAACCCCTGCGCCACGTCTGGTCTCGCGTGGCGGCGAATGCGGCGTGTCTCGTGTGAAAGCACGTTAAGCCCGGGCGGATCAGTTTCTAAGGAGAGAGAGAAGAGAAAGCCTGAGAACATAAGAGCGGCGAACGTCTGGAGTGCGCCGCCGTCGCCGTCGCCACAGCCGTGCCGCATCCAGAGTATCGCGAGATATATAGCGAACGCGAGGACGAGATCTTCGTCCGATTCCTTGGAACGACCATCAAGACGGTCGAATTGCGGAATATTCTCGCGTTCGCGCGATACCCGTCGTAGACTTTGTTATCTAACTTCTAAGGACCAAGCCACGCCTGTAAAGCGCAGATTTGAAATACAAAAACAATTAAATATACTATAAAATTAAAAAAAGTTAACGACTACACATTATACGAGAAAAGATTATCCATGGAAATTGTTGAAGTGATATCACACATTCACGTTTCAAGTCCTTAATTTAAAATAGATATATGAAGTGTTTGTAGCTAAAATAAATAAAGCCCAAGTTTTATTTTAATTCTCATCAAATATTATAAATTTTTAACCACATTACGTCATAAACATTAAAAATTGTGATCCCATTTAAAAAGTCATTAAAATAAAAGAATATATATAGACATGATTTTAAGTTCCTTGACATTAATCCTTTTTAAATCCCTTAATATTAATAACTATAAATTTTCATCTTTTATACTTTATCGTTAATTAATTATACATATATATATACAATATCTTTTATGGAACGAAGTCAAAAACAACGTCATATTACGTACAGTTCTCAAATTATAAGCAAAATATACTCTTGTTTTATGAATGTATAAGGAATAGGGGGGGGGGATTAAAATAGTATATAATAAATTAAAAGAAAAGGAATTAAAAGACATAAGTTATATACGACGGAAAAATAAAACAAACAAATGATTCTATTGGAAAAATCTATCGACAAAATTCGAAATACTGCATTATGGTTTGATTACAAAACAATGCAGAACAACGATAACGCCAATGGACCTTAATTATTCTTCCCTGTCTTTCCTGTTGGATTTTATCGACTTTCCTTACTCACCATTTTACAACGATGTACGCGGCAATACTCATTGCATCGATGTAAGTATTACGTCACGTTAATTTATGTCGTGGCGAAAAGTCAAGCTAGAAATTTACCGAAGATAAACAATTATCCTCTATTAATTCTCCGTTCAGGCAGAGAAAATTATCCCCTGTAAGTTCCAAATACGATTCATTCAACTTTTTGAAGATATACATTAATTACATTCGGGAAATTATTTTGTTTATTTATTTGTATGTTACTTTCTTTAAACGCGATCATAGATGATTAAAAGTCACAAACATTCGTTAAATCATCCCTACATTCATAAAGTATTTAAAGATAATCGCTCCAAATCTATAATTCGTTTTTATATACGATTTTTTGTAATCAATCCTGACGTTTCGTATCGATCAATCTCATATTGGTTTAACGTTATTAAACCTTTCAAATTCCTTTATTTGGACAACAAAAGGTCACGTTCTCACAAGTGTCATTTCCGTTTCTGCCAAATCATTGCAATATTCTGCGAATTACCGCGCACGGTAGAGCGTTTGATTTCGGATGTAAGAAACGCGAAATTCTCACGACTTATCTCGGCCATTTTAACAACGCGTTGACGATTTTGCCGTTATCTATTTAACCGGTTTTCTTTTTTCGCGAAATACGCACAGTGGCACTTACAATTAGCGAGAGCTCGCATGTTGTTTTTACCTAATTTCTAGAACGGACGTGTTATTATAGCGCCTAGAAATTGCAATGCCAGTAAATACACGCCGTTATCGGTATGAATCATGTGTTTCGTTAACCCATAATTAACCGAATTTGTAATGAACATGTACTTCCAAATTATCTAATAGCTTCTGGGAAACCAAGTCTCGATTAATGGAAAGAAACAAGATTATTTTAATGCAATCATCACTAGCAACGGCACCTCATTTTGAATCACTGTTTTAATCGAAAAATTGATTATTGAGAATATTAATAACATCTCCACACGAATGATAATTTCGCGACTATGACTATTTTCTGTCCATAGATATATATGTTCATAGATAAATACAAATATAAATATTAAGCAATTTATAAGAACTGTCACAAACTATTTATTGCACAATTTATTGTACAACAATTATGATAATAAAAAACGATCGAATTATACAATAAATAATTTTCTCGGGCTTTTTGTACAATTTTTCGACAACCCCAGGTCACAAACGTGCTCATCGAATACGCTTCAATCGCAAGAGGGTCAAAACAGGATACGGTTCCCGCGGAAGGGGGCCGCGCGGCCCCCGTTCCGTGCGCAAAATATCGAGAGGGAGCAGCGCGCGGCGAAATGTCGAGTTGGAGCGTGTTAACGCACGCAGAAGAAGGGATGGCTCGCTTCCTGGAAAGCTGGGGCTGGGCACCTGTCCCTCAGGGACTGCCAACTCGGGCTCGAGGCACGCGGGGCCCCCCGTATCTTGACGCCGCCGCCGGGGCGAATGAGCACCGCTGCATTGTTAAACACACCATCACGTGCGTCCGTTTGGAGTGTCCGTCGCTCCGACTCCGAAACGGCCTGCACGGGCTGCACGCTCGCCTTCGCTGTCAGTTTGACAGCGTCGACCTATCGGCCTGTCCGACACGAGAGAAAGATCGGCGAGGCGTGTTCTTTCGCGCGTTCCGAAACGCGCTCTCGATCCGACAAGTAAACAAAGATTTAAAAAAAGAAATTGCATCGAAACGTTCGGCGGCGAGCGGCGAGTCTCGAGGAATGGCGATCGCGCGTTCGCGTCGAGGATCTTCGTGGAACACTCGCGGGGTTCGCGAAATGAGCCCGATCGCACGCGATCGGCAGCGGCGGCGGTCGATATTTTCAAGACAGATAGTAAGCGAACTAAGACGAGCACGGTAATGTCGGACGTCAAGGGAAACGAAACGGCTAGGCGATCCCTCGACGAGAGCGACCGCGTCGCGTCGTCGGGACAGAGACGCGGCGTATAAACAACAGTCGCCGACGCGACGTTTCGTGCGAGAGTCGAGGCGACACCGACGACCGACGTCGACGAGGCGTCCAGCGCGCCGGCGCCGCGGCGCTCGGCGTCGCTTCGCGATCCTGTTGCCTAGCAGCGGCATCCGCGACATGTGGCTGCTCCGGCCAGCTCCGGCCGCGGGGCGCACGAATAACGTAACACAAAAGTTTTCGTACTCACCGGATACCGCGGGCACGCAGGTGAACGCCAGCAACGCGAGCAACAACGGTCCGACCGTGAGCGCGTAATCCAATCTCGGCCGTGGCAGCGACATGGTGCCGTGAATTATTATATACTATTTTTTGTTGTTATCCACACACGTCGGGTAGACACACACTCATCGGAAGGGAGCACGGGCGCGCACACACTCGGGAGGAAACGAACGGAGACCAACGGCCGCGAACGAGAGGACGGACGGACGGACGGACGGACGGACGGACGGACCGGACGGACACTCACCGGCGCGACGCACACTTGTGTCCGATATTGGTGTATTACCGCGCGCCGTCACTCGACCGGGCGCATCGTCCGCGACGCGCGTCACCAGCGGATACGTCACCAACCGGGTCCCAGTGTGCACGGCGTGCTCGCGCGGCTACGGGGAAAAAAAGCATACGGCACGACGTAAACGAACACGACCGCGTCCGAAACACTTCTGGGATCCCTATTGTTCGCTTAACGCGCTGAAAGTAGTTCCGCGGTGCGCGCGCACCTGCCGCCGCGCGCCGAGTATCGCTGCGCCGCCGCAGGATGGCCGACCGCGGCGGCCAATCGGCGCGCCGCTACAACGGCACGCCGACCGCGGCACGCCACTGCTCGTCGCTACTCGTCCCCTCGCGCGACGTCAAGTTGTTCGAAAATGTTCAAGAGGGATGATTCGAACTCGCCAAACGGCTCGCGCGAAAACTTTTATGTATTCTATGCGGATGGGAAATCTGCATCTCAAAAAGCGAAAGAAAAAAACTTGTATGTATCTGACGAAAATATTTTACTGAAAATGTAATGAAATTTTACTGAAATGTAATTTTAAATTCTCTCTTGATTTATCTTATTTCATTATTATTCCACCAATATTTCAGAAGAAATTCAGTTTTTAGTTAAATTAAGTAAATTTTATATCTAAAATTTCAAAAAATTTATTATTTTTTAATAGTATAATTTAACTTTCCTTATATTTTACAGTATTATATTACATTTCATTAAAAAAAATTGTAATTTATTTTGAAATATATAATTTTTCAGTAACTTTTATTTCATTTTTCATCGATTTCATAGTACTTTTAATAAGATATTTCTATCAGGTACATATTTATATACTAATGTAACATTAATAGATATTACTTTACATAAATTAACATTGTTTTAATTAATTAACTTTGCTTTAATTAATAAAAACAATACATTAATGATACTGATATAGCATCATCGAAATCAATTTATAATTACTATAAATGCATGACGTAATTATTGGAGTTAAAAGTTGACCTACTGTAAGCAATTTATATTGTATGTCTCCATCGAAAAATGGCTGATCGCTAAACCGGAATAATTAATGTGGCGCTTTATTCACGGTTCCTTAACGACGGATCCCATTATATCTTATGTGAAAGATGTCTTTAATTAACACCTGATATTTCTTTTTTCTATGACGTTACTTTAATTGCGTACGAATAGTCAGCCTTAATTAGTCCGTGGGCATAAAAACTGTTGTAAGTTTTTATGATTAGTTACGTTTCTCATACAAGAATATTGAAAAAATAAGAATATAATTACAAGAGAGCACAACAATTCCTATATTTTTCTTAATTTTCTATTTTTAATAATATTTTTTTCTGTAATAATTATCAAGAAATTTGTTGCTAAGAAAATCTATGTAGTTTATTGTAATTATACGTTCAAAATTATAATTGCAATTTATTGAAATTACACGTTGTAAATTAACACAAGCAAATAATAATTAAAAATATAAGAAATAATGAGAAATATAAGCAAATAATAATAAAATAACCACTCTCTGAAAATATTCTACAAAATAGCCAAAAAATTAAAGCTATCAAAATATTTGTATTTCTATTATTGAATAATTCTCTCACGCGTTGACTGCTACTGCAGTGATAAAACGAGCGTACCACTATGAAACTGTACCACATTGCGGTTCAAGTCTTTCAACCAAGCGTCTCTCAGATCGCATTAAGCAACGATTATTATCGATACTAGTATTGTTGAAATCATTGTCGATACTAGAATTATTATCAATTTATGTCTCTTATACGTATCAAATACTGTCCTGCAAGAAGCAATCGGTTACGATGGACGCCGATATGCAACAAGTCGCGGTCGACGCACCGAGAGGAGCATATATAGCGCGCCTGATCATTAATTAACGCTCGGCCGCGCTTGATTGCGTGTAACGCAAAATTCATCGCGGCTACAGCCTTAACCGCCGGGCGCCTTAACGAATACAAATGCGGAATTATAATTCGGTGAACCCGGTCTTAAGACCGTACACTCCACCGGAGAAGCGAGGGAGGCAGGAGGCAGGCAGGGGCCTTTATGAATAATCTCCTCTGCCCCTTTGTGCCCGCAGCACGCGAGATGCGCGCACGAAGCTGCAAACACACGCTTCCCATTGGCCTTATTAATGATGCCATTAACCTTATCATCGAACTGCAAACATCTGCGCCTGGCGACGACGACGTAGCGCGGCCACGGTACAATTGTCCCGCGGAGCGCAACGGCGGTTAGCGTCCAATTGGTGAGATTCGTCACTGAAAACAAAGCAGATGGAAGAAGAGAAACGGAGATAGCTGCATAATTAATAACGTGCCATCACAAATTACTTCGTAAAAATTCTTTCATTGAAATAATACAATGTGAATTATAGTAGAATGCTACTTCCTACATTTTTTCTTTTATGCGAGTTTTTAGCGGATAAATTTTAAATAATCTAGTTGCTATAATCAATTTATAGTGATCATATGATATTTCATGATGTAAGAGTAAATGCCTTTCACCCAAGTGAATGGTGGTTAAATCAATGTAGGTATTTGTTACAAAGAAGAGTTAAATATAAAACCCGCAAAAGTGATTTAGAGTATTTTAAAGGAAATAAAATTATATTCTAAAGGAAATAAAATTACATATTAATCGTTTAATATTATTTCTTTTGAGTTTAATCTAACGTATCTGTGCCACCGGGAACCCAACGATTGGATGACATAAGGAAAAAAATTCTTTCTGCCGATTGTCACGCCACTCGTGCGTCGTGTCATGAAATGGAGTTCTGGAGGTCCAGGGGTCAAATTGTGACCAGCAGAAGCTATTGTGACCTCCTGCAAAACCATCAGAAGCCAGCGATCCGAAAAAAAAACGCCGTGATCTCATGCAACGAAAGACGTTTACTTCCAAGACAATGCTAAACCTCACACTGTAGATGCTACCAGAATTGCACTTCATGATATGAATTTCGAAATCCTATACATTTACTTTACTCGCCAGACTTTTCATCAAACGATTACCATTTCTTTGAGCCACTTAAAGACGTGGTCGTCACTTCCAGTTTGACCAGGACATTTATAATGCGGTGTACGAGTGGCAGTCGGCAAAAAGAATTTTTTTGGTAAAATCCAATCACTGGTTTTTCGCTGACGCAAATTTATTGAACAAGTGGGGATTATGTCGAATAGTTCACATGTAGTTTTTTATTTTTTTAAACATATAACTGCTCCACATTACACTTACGGATTCTGTTTGATATTATCTTGTACATTAAACCTCTACTTATGAGCATGATAATTTTGAGACAAACAAAAATTTTGAATAAATTGCGTATGCATGTGAGATATACAAAATTATAAGTACATATAAAAGTTATAATAAATACATATAATACGTATAATAACTTTTATTTAGATAAATATAATAATAATATAATAATAATATTTAATAAATATAATAACTAAACTTCTTATTTAAAATTATGAGTTATATAGACAATCTAATTCTATAGCAAGTTTATTGTGTGCATGTTCCGACATTCCATAACAAATTCCTTCATAATTTTATCCTTTTATTCCTTTATTCTGTTCAAATTATGTGCTTCACATAACGTCAGTTCGCGATATTCAATGTCGGAGAATCGGATTCAAGTCGTCCAGACGACGAACAACATTATTAAGTCGATACAGTGTTCCACGTGGACACCCTTTCTCAATCGCGAAAACATGTCCGAACATCAGACTCTATCTGCCGCCGAGAACAAGCTGAACGAGCTCAATAAAAAGATCGTCGAGATCAAGAAGAAAATCCAGTTGTCAGGTAACGGCTCAAATTGCACAAAACATCCTTCGCTAATTTATACCGTTCCTGACAACCCTCCACGAATCAATGCTGCTCTACGACAATGTTGCAGTCAGATCTTGCGCTTATACAGGGTGTGCTACTTCTGTAGCTTTGCTTTATAGTCACTTTATAGTGACAGAAATTTTACTAAACGCTTGAAGTTAATTTTCCTTATTTTTTCAATTATCAAAAGATTTTGAGGCACTTAAGATTTCGATTTAATTAGAGATTAAAAATAGCAAGCTTCTATAGAATTAAATTTCAAAAACGAACACAAAGACATCTTTAGTTAATTTAACTTGAATAGAAATTTGCTGTTTTGTTGAAAAAATTTATATAAAGTTAAAAATTGAAAAACTACAAGTATGAATTTTGACTTCAAGATCATGAAAAAATGTGCAGTCCAGATATAGTGCATTGTAATGCAGTATAAATAAAACACCATGTATTTCAATATTCAGATATTTGTTACACCACAGAGCAAGGCGTGCCAAAAAAAGACAGCTCACTGACATTTCAGGATCGTGATCGTATTATACAATGATAAATATGAACAAGTTGAACTGGAATAACCAGTATCCGAGATGACACGGCATCACGCGTATATAAAAATAGTGACACAGAAGTAGAATAAAAAAGGGGAGCAGGAGATTTTCAGACAACGAGATACAATCGATTAGATTGCATGTTATAGGACAAAAAGACTTGGTTGAGATAAGAGAAAAAATGGTCGCCTCGACCAAGTCTTGGTCGAGGCGACCATTTTTTCTCTTATCTCAACCAAGTCTTTTATTGCATGTTATAGGACAACGCGAGAGGATTGCATTTCCATTGCGTAATTATTGGTCAAGAAAGACTATCGTGCCGTTAAACGCAGTAGAGAGACTTGCAAGAAAATGCAGTTAACATGAAAATCCAATTTCACGTAACATATAAATGCAGAATATCTAATGTAGAAGATTTGTTACCTGCAAAAAGAGATATAATATTTTAACAACAAAATACTTATATTAATCTCATGACTGAAAAAAAGTTAAATACTTATTTATTGATTATTATCGATATTACATGTGTGTGACTTTTTGTATTTTTTTTACATATATATATTTTTTTATGCTATTTATTACATTAAATCATTTTACTATAATTAAATTAATAATATTAATTTAATAATATTTAACTAAAACTGTCCTCTTTCGAATGAATCTATAAAATCTAAATTTTAAGTCAATATATGTATAATAGGGTAGGGGAGACCGGGAATAATAATAATAAAAGATATTTTTAATTTTTTTTTAATTTTATTATTCTTTTATTACTCAATCTAATTTTTTATAGTGTACATATTATTTTTGTTTTATCTTATTATTATATTTATTATATTTATATTATTTTATAAATTACAGTTGTTTTACAATTTCAGTTTGATGGAATTATTCTTACAAATTAATAAATAAATTAATAATAATTAATTATTAATATACTAATAAATTAATAATTAATTCGTAGTTTTCTAAAAGCGAATAACACACCGAACAATAAACTTTCCGATTAAATGAGAGTTGTTGTGAATGAATTTCTTTGCGTAAGCTTCTTGCAGAGTGTTTACGTTCGCATTAATGAGCCGACGTTAGATATATTCGACATAAATAATAAGCAGGTTCGATAGTGACGAGCATTGAATAGATTGGCTTTTAAAGATCTCTCGCGCCATTACAGGGAATCGAGACGGCTGAATAGATTTATCTATCGTTGTATACTCGATTCTCTGAACCCAGTCAGTCACTGCTGTTATATAGTCGCCGTTTCATCTACCATACTTACGCACGTGGCTCACCGTGTAGAGCTCTAGACAGTAATAGCCGACGGCCAAGTTTCACGATTCCTCGTAAGTCGAGACACGTTCGCATTTCCCGTGACAGAGATCGAATTAACGTATCACCCGAGCTCGTTCGCTCGTGCGAGTGACCGCGCACGGCTTGACTTTTTTCCATTTCCTTTTTCCTTAAAGTCATCTAGGAAAGCGATAGCAGCTTGTCATTAACGTACTACCCATGGTGTACGTCATATATTTACACCATGGTACTACCCTACGATCGGGTAATCGTTTTTGCAGAAAATTGCGATGTTTACTTAGAGCTCGTTGCGTTGCGAGGGTACGTTTGTATGTACCCAACATGGATAGACATACAAAACAGTGTATAGGTACCCTCAACAACTGGTTCACTGGTTGATTCATGATCAAGCACTAGTGCAATTACGATTTACATGCCTTACAATTAGTCCTTAGATGTTAATATAGAAACTTTTCAACAACTATTCTTGTGCTAATTATTGTTCATTTTGTAATGCAACTTTTACGAGTAACATCAGCGATTTATTAAAATAATTAATAATGATTGAAGCGAAAAATGTAACTATAGGAAAATGTATATTTTATAAATTTGTTTATTAAATTAAATAAACGCTGTTAAATACATTTGTTTTTGTAATCTTTTAGGCATATAATATCTTTTAAGGAATATAAAATACAATATGATTTTTTTTTTTTCAGAGGGTCAAAGAAAGGCCAATTTTGAGGAATACGATGCAAAGAAACGTGAAAACGCTCAAAAAATTTCTGATCTCAAGAAGAAAGTTAAAGAACTTTACGTCAAATATGCGAGAGCAAAAAATGTAACGTGGGTTGTCAAAAGAGGAAAGACAGATTAAATAAAGGGTACAGGGAAAAAATGATTAATGTCCATCTAGAGTAATGTTGGACTCTAATGATTCTACCTCACAAGCGCATATAGACTACGCGTTTTTCAGTACATCTTTCGACCTTATTTCCAATGAATTGTGACTGTTCTTGATCAAAACAGATAAGAATTATGAAAGTTCTTTGAAAATTCCACAAGATAGATCAGATCAATTTCGACAAAAGTTTGATCGTTTTTCTCTTATACCTTTTAATTAGTTTTACCCTTCAATTAGTTTTTACGAACTAATGTTAAATCTTTTAGAATAAAGAAGCGATGGACCGCGCGGCTCTGCTCAGCCGCGACTCTATAGCTTGCGTAAACAAATGCAATTTGGAAGAAATTATAAACACGGCAAGTGAGAACAACGTGCGTCTAAGAAAGAAGCTGGATTTAATTAAATATGAAAAAGAGAAGGTGAGTAACTACATATGTATGTCTCGAGGTATGACAGACGACGACGTGTGAAATGTCTTAACATCTGCATCCTATTAGCATGAACGTACCTTGAACATTTTGCAAACAGAAAGTAAAGAACTGGCGCATAGACGCGGTCATTGCGTGTTCAAAAAGAAGACGGAAAATCCTATGAAGAAGGTAATTTAATCTAAAATTCGCGATATGACTCGTAAGTGATACACTTTTACAAATGCATTCTTGGGTTTGCGCAGAAGATCGAGACTTTGGAAGTACAGCTGGAGCATATCCGAATGATGCAAATTAAGGCAAATATCGCGCGCATGAAATACCGTTCTGTTTGCTCCGAGTTAAAAGAGAAATCAGTCTTTTACGCCTCTTCCTTGAAAGATTTGGAAGACGGCATAAAACAACAGGAAAACGAGATCAAGCGCTTACAGGCAAGGGCACGAAGAGAGTAAAAGCTAATAATGACGCGAAGAGAATAATATAGAAAAGCTTTTAATGCCACTGTTGATTGCAGGGAGTGAAGGAAGAAGCTATAGACCTGAAAGACAGCACTCAAGAGACACTGGTGAAAGAGGAAATCGAGGAGACAAATTCCAGCAAAAAACGCGACTTTGTCATCAAGGAGTATAGGTCAGGTATATTAAGCTAAAAGGATAGTTTCTTAAGCTATCCAGCCCTTCGTAACTTTTTAATAGCTGGAGCAAAAAAATTACTTTTAAAAGCAAAAAATAGCAAATAATTAGCAAATTAATTCCATATAAAATTTTTTGCGTTCTAATAATTTGGGTTAGATAGCTTAATATACCTGTGTAGGTCCACGAATGATAGCTTAATATTTCAAGAATTATCTTTCTATTGCGGACCCTATTGCAACCGCAATTTCTTCTAATCACATGCAGTTCTGTTAACAATAAATAATAACCAAATTTGTTCCTGATAACACATCGCAAGTATAATTTGGTATTTGACATTTTTGCGTAATCAGGCAGCGCGTGTCGGACCGAAAGATGGAATTGGAGCGGTTGGAGCGCATGATATTCCAAACCCGTCCGCGTGATGATTTCGAAACACGTGGGAAAAGTCGCGTACAGATACAAGAGGACATGATCAAGGACGAGCTGGCGCGTCTGGAGGAGGCGTTCGCCAAGTTGCGGAGCGCCACCGGAGTGTCCAAGTCCGAGGAAGTTTTGAACCGGTTTCTGGGTCAACAGGCGACCAAAGAGAGTCTGCAGAAAATGCGAACGGCCACGGAACAGGAGAAGATGGAGTTGGAAAAGAAGAGACAGGAGCTCAACGTCGAGATAGAGACAAGAAAATTTTCAGAAACGAAGAGTGCCGAACAGTTAGTTTTCGAGAGAGCAATAATTGATAGCGAGTTTATTAAACATCTGTTAAATAGACCTATTAATTTAATTTAATCTATTAACATAAAGAGAAATCATTAAAATGGTGTGATTCGAATCCATAATTTATAAGATCTACTTTAATTTACAAAATATAAATTGAAAAGCTTACTTTTTCTCAGAATTTCACATTTGTATGAAAAAATCCGCTTTTAGATAGGTTCTGTATGTTATAAAGACTGTAAAACTGATTACTTAAATTATAGGTTTGATCCCATCACATTCTAAATATTTCAGAAACGCAGAAGTAACGGCAAAACTCAACTCGCAAATCGATGAACAGCGATCTCGCAAGGAGAGAGCTGAGAATGCAAGTCGACGAATCCGCGAGCTCTTAAATGAAGTAACTGGTATACTGTACAAACTATGTGAGAAGTTCCAGGTGAGAGTTATTAATTATAAGTCCGTGGACGACAGAGTTCAGATGGATTGACAGCCCAAGACAGATCCCGTGTTTAGAAAGGCCCCACGCTCACCGATTTACATATCAGAAAAAAACTGGACAATTTCTCCAAATAAGTCACTCCAAAGTATTTAAGATAGCATTTCTGGTAATATCTTATTTTTTATAATATGCGTGATTAGAAAAGTTTTTAGTTAGGATAAGAAATGATACTGTTTCCTAGCGATTACATAAGACCTCACAATTCTTTAGGCGATTCTGATATAATTTTGTAAGTTCGAAAACTGTTGGTGCTAGGAGAATGAAGATAAACAAAAATGAGTTCAGATTTGAAAATCGATTGAAATCGCGCGATAATTAGCAAGATAAAAATAATGACAAAGGAATATTGACCGAATGGTCAATTCTCAAAGTAGAGAAGGATCTTAATTAACGCTTTTCCTTGCGCGTTAAGCACGCAACGTGTCCCTACGAATTATCACGTACGAACGAACATATTCGGTGGATAAAGCTTCGTAATGTCGAAATGGAAGTGCCGTGTATGCGCCTAATTAAATTAGTAAAATCATCTTTAGTGGTGTCTGACTGTGTGCCTTTAGTGGTGAACATCTTCGACTATTTATTGTTCCTGGAAGCTTCGACACCCCTAGCATTACCCATCTCGTATCGCCGATGGATTTTCCTGAATAACCCGCGTTCCGTAATTCTCACCTCAAGTAGCATCACCAGCCCCGCACATTAACACCTCGATATTCGATCGAAAATAAACACTTCAGTAACCCGAAGAGAACCGCGTGAAAAATCAGTATATTGATTCTATCGGAAATATACGTGGAACCTAGTACTTGTTAATTTCTGATACAAATTGTTGGGTCAATCTTTTGGACATACCTGCGCTAAAGCTGCCTTTGATAAAAGTCCTTACGGTGAAAAATCAATTTTTTATTTAGAAATTTATATAGAAACCGAATCCATTCCGAAAAGTTCCATATAATACGTGTCCTGAACAGTTTTTTTATTCGCAAAGTTTATTACATGATTTATAACAAGACTAACTTAAGGAAAATTAGATGAAAGTATTATAGTTTTAAAATAAAAAAATAAATTTTCATGTCTTTAATCATTTTCTAGAAGATGTCTTCTTAATGCTACATATTTCGACATTTACAAACACACATTTATAGCATGTTACAGATACTCCTCTGCTTGAGGATATTAAAATGGATGATACCTTAGCAATTATCGAATTGCTAACCAATAAAGTCAAATATGGAATGGATGTTTTAAGCGCATCCGAAAAATATATTGAAACGATGGACGAAGCCTTGTTAGACAAGGTTAGTTTTAATTATCTCCAAAAAAAATTTTTTGAAAAAAGCCACAGCCATAAAATTTCATTTTTATTTTAAAAATTTGTTTTTATTATAATTACTTTAGTTCAAAAATAGTAAGATAATAGTAACTAAAAGATATTTCTATATAACGAAAATAATAGTTTGTAAAATATTATGTTTATAAATATCTAACATCTACATGTTTTTTGTTCTTAATGATAGCAATAATCATTTATTACATGTTTTTATATTATAATACATTTTTATTATTATGTTAACAATTTATTTATTAAAGGACACTCATTTATTTTTATAAACAATGTATATCACCCAGACAGCATAAAAGATGTTTTTTATACATGCGTGCTGTCTGGGAAGTTACTTATACAAAAGATTTTACATTTTTTCAAAATCTGCTACCGTTTCTAATTTATTTTACTTCTAACATTCCGCTATTGTTATATTGTCTGCGGGCGGTTTCTCGAACTTGCAAATCCTATGTGATTTATGTAAGCGGAAATTCTCAAGGGATCCCTAAATTGACACGATCGGCCATAAATATCTCCTTTCAGGTAGAAACAATGTCGATCGCTACAACCTCGGTAGAAGGCAAAACAATGCGTGTAAACAGCGGTGGGCCATTGTTTCCAAGGTTTCCATCTTGTGTGACTCCGGCTGCTCCCCTCTCGGAGGACGAGGACGAAGTCCCATCTCGAAATGTATTGAAAAGACAGGCGCAGTTGCTCGTCGATACCAAGAGCCGTCGTAAAGGATTCGCTTTCAGAAGATAAATTGTTTGAACATAAAAACTAAAAACCTTAAAGCCTTTACAAATAAAACCTTACTTTTTTATCTTTACTTTCATCCATTATTTGAAAAACGTCAGATAATAAATTGTTATATGTCATAGTAATGGAGAAAATGTACTTTTAGTGGTTGTTCTTTGAAATCACAATACAAAAAAAATTTTTTTTAACTATCATAGTATATTTCCATTTCCTTTCATATCTCACAATATATAATATAATATAATAATAATATAATATAAAAAATACTTAAACGTATATTCACAATACCTGAATTTTCTTCATTTTGTACCTTCATTTTTCCTTCTATCTCACAATCAGTTTGCAAAGTATAAAAAGGGCAGCTAAAAATTTATAATCCATAAATACGCTACGCAAAACATTAGGGGAGCGCTTTAAAATTTGCAAATTTTGCCGATTTTTAAGAGATCATATCTCAGATCTTGGAAAGATCGTAGGATAATTTTTCTTGGCGTGTTTTAAAGGATAAAACCCTACTTTAAAGTAGGTAAGATAAGATGATATTGTGCGCCCTATCGAATTGTCTTTTCTGTGAGAACCAAAATCAAGTCTTGGAAAAATCCTGGGAATGTCATGACTTTGTAGTCTTCCACGGAAAAAATAAGAATGGGGCAAAAAATGTTACAACATAAGCTTTGAAATGGAAAACTTTCCCTTTAAAATGGTGCAAGAAACATGTAGGCTCTACCACACGCCAATAGAAGCCGAGTTATAGTTATTTGTGCATTTCGCAAAGTATTGTGTAGTACCGACGGCATTTGCGTTATTCGATGTGCATCATGAAAAGTTTGCTCGATCGGATTTTGCACATCATGTGTATGATGTATGTGTCAGTACGATGTGTGATGCGTATCTTCTGACACACACAACGTACACATGATGTGCAAAATTCGATCGAGCAAACTTTCCATGGTGCACATCGAATAACGCAAATGTCGGCAGTACACAATACTTTGTAAAATGCACATGTAGGTAACTATAAAAGCCGATAGATCGGCTCCTAGTCATGTTTCTTGCGAAATTTTAAAGGGAAAGTTTTTCACTTCAAAACTTGTGGTGATATTTTTTGCCCCCCGGATAACGCTTTTTATAGCCGGATAACCGTTTTTTGCAATATGGTTCAATAATAATGAGAAAAATCACGTAAATTTTAATGAAAAATAATTATTTCGGTGTAAAACAAACGTTATCCGACCTGTGCGCAATATTGGATAACTTTGCGTGTCAATAAAAAAATCAGCGTTCGTCGTACGAAAAAAATACAAGGGTCCATTTTTGTTGCAAATTTCGTCCACAACAAAATGCATACGATAAAATTCGTCTCAAATGAATTCTAAGGCCTGAAAACAGCGAAAAACTAAGACTAATCCAAAAAGTCAAAATTTTTTGGTTACATAGCTACAAACTAAAGAAAAAGGGTCTAAAAAATCGATTGCGCCATGAAAAGTATTCTTTGTAGTTCTCAGATGATGTGTGATTTTTTTTTTAATTCCATTTTAAATAACGGAAAAAAATCACCGGCGCAACATAAAAAAAACGATGAAATCGAGGTTTTTTGGGATCCGAGTCTCGGAGTTTGACGGCGCGTGCAAGCTAAACGACTGACTTGACAATCAATGTTGTTCAGATCATTATTGTAGATAACTTTACGCTCTACAAAAAAGGTACGTACAGTTAGTTACCCTATCTTGATTAGTTTTCGAGATATTTGAGAAAAAATATAAAAAATTGCGTTTTTTGTTGATAATATTGTTAATAACTTTTTATTCCGCGTTAATTTTGCGAAGCAAAATAAATCCCACTTATAGCACCTCAAATCAAAGCGATTCATAGTGGTTGCAACCTGGGAAGATTAATTGGACGAATCGATGTCTAATATGACTGGCCTACTAACGTTTATTAACGTTTGACTTTTACCAGGAAAGTCTGGTCACACGTGTGGCGATATCATCTGACGAGAAGGCCGTAGCCTTAGCTACCACTCGCGGTACCGTCTGTCCAGTCTCTCTAAAATCCACTCCGCAACTGATAATATATATATTTATATATATACTAGTAATTATGAAAGTAATAACTAAAAAATCGAAAAAAAATTATTTTATTGCTTATTTCGTGTACCATTGATCTAAATTATAATAATTCGAAGTCATTCCCGGAAAAAAAGTTCTGAAGCTTTTTATTGCGATGATAGTCTTATCGTTAAATAAATCATTTAACAATTAAGCTTTTATTTTATCCAGCTATAATTGGCAAATAATCATCGTGACGATTCGACCATTGGTTTTGATCCTGTATTCGTCAAGACGTTATCATTTAAGTCATTTATTTCTTGAAAATGTTAGTTTTGTAAAAAAGAAAATCTTGTTATGTCACACATATAGATTTAGATAATTCTTCTAATTCTTAAATCTTCAATGTTTCAAAGTGACGCTTACTTGTGTCAATCAAGATTACCGTTTCTGTGATCTTCTCTAAATTTATAGCTCTCTCTTCTATCTATCATTTTATTCAATCTCTCAATTTCTACATATTGATTAAAAAATAATATTATATCTTTTATATAATCTTCTCATTTTACATGCACTTTATTACTTAACACTTACTTAAGAAAGCCTCTCAAATTTAATTTTAAATAATGTTTTCTTCAGCATCAACTTCACATCTCAAAGTAATTTTTATCTGTGTCAATCTTGTTTGCAACTTAGCAAGTTCATTCATTATACCATCATTCGATAGTTCATTCTTATCGTAGACAACCTGCTTAGCATGTTTGACTATGTTAGGATCCATTTTCAAAGTGGACCAACGTTTGTAATCCATGGAATCATCAACGTTATGCCTATCGCCATCATAAACAATCAGATTATCATCGTAAGGTTTGAAACTTATCTTACCGCATCTGAGGTAATGTGGAAAGAGAAGAATCTTGTTGGAAAAGAAATTGAAAGGATTCGACAACGTCCATTTAGAATTCCAGCAGAACGGTTTCGCGACTATCATTCTTTCGAAACAAGCGATCAGACGTACCCGGGAGATTAGTCCGATAATCTCGGCGTTATTCAGAATCTCGGCAATGTTGCTGATTGCCAAACCGTTAAGCAAATTAAACAGCACGATGACTATGTAAAAGATGAACATCATGAGCACAATGCGGCTCCAAACAGGATACGCAGAAAAAGAAATGTCATTGGCGTCAAACTCGCCGGTGAACATAATGATGGTTTTGAAAAGCGAAAGACCAGGATTAGAGAAACCGTCATTCCTCAAGAGCATGTAGAAAGCTAGAGTGAATGCGAGGATCAGAATCAGATACGGGAAGAAAAAGCGAACGAAATTGAAGAAGACAGTTCGAAACATTTCGATACAAGTGGACGGAAATAGATGATGGCTTATCAGAGTCATTAGCTCCCAGGTGGACAGCAGGATAACCATGACTCCGATTTGCAGTCCTGCGCCGCACAGCAGTGCAAGAGTCAGTACAATTAGCAGAACTTGCGACCAGTTTTCCAAATCTACCAAGTAGCGTTGGGGATAGGAGATAAATTGCAAGATCTCTCGGGAAGTGAAGAACAGCAACATCCCCATGGCAAAAACCCACGATAGATTGTTTTGCAAAGTACATGCAAAGACCGTATTGAAACTATCGTTAGCTATTTGCTGTCTATTTCTACTTGTGTCGTAAGTCATACTTAGTATGTAGGCGTTCACGAAGAAATAGAACATTGTGTAAAAAACGAAATTTGCGTACAAAACATGCCGTATCATGTACCATTTAATGTAGAGAAAGGACGAGATTAACGGATGTCTCAACAAATGTTTGAGCGTGTCGTTATTGGCGATATACAAAATTACTTCCATTTCACAGGTCGCTCGCGAAATTTCTTGCTGATCAGTAAAATTTTCGTGCGGCATCAAGCAACGATAGTCGAACTCGATCGTACACTTGTCCGTCCATTCATTCTTTAATTGAATGCAGTCATTAAAATAGCTGGACAATGTGAATTCTGGAATATCCGCGATAACGATGTTGTTGAATTTGTTCACCTGACCGAGGTAACTGCCTTCCTTGAGAAGTACAGTTGCAGCTTCGTACCAATTTCTCTCGAGAGCGTAATGCAATGCCGTATTGCCTATATCTGTAAAATAAAAATTTTTGATACAGAATATCTGTACAAATTTTTCAAAAAGCACCTAAAAGACGAAATCATAATTCAGATATTTGTAAGAAATTTGTTTTCTAAGAAATACTATTTCTTTTATTGTTAGTACTATTATACTTGTCGATATATGTATATAATCACCATCAACGGAACGAACATCCATGGTTTCCCTAAATCCCTGTCCCAGGATCAGCTTTATATACTCCAATTGATTGTCGATTTCTAGCGGCGATATTTCCAGTAGTCGGCAGACGTCCAGAATCATCGTACCGGTTACTTCGGGCCGTGAGTTAAGTAGTTCACGAAAAATGATATCATGACCATACAAAAGGGCCTCTTTTTTGATCATATTCAAATGTGCTAAAGCGTCTAAAAGACGAAATCATAATTCAGATATTTGTAAGAAATTTGTTTTCTAAGAAATGCTATTTCTTTTATTGTTTGTACTATTATACTTGTCGATATATGTATATAATCACCATCAACGGAACGAACATCCATGGTTTCCCTAAATCCCCGTCCCAGGATCAGCTTTATATACTCCAACTGATTGTCGATTTTTAGTGGCAATATTTCCAGTAGTCGGCAGGCTTCCAGAATCATCTTATCGGTTACTTCGGGTCGTGAGTTAAGTAGTTCACGAAAAATGATATCAGGACCATACAAAAGGACCTCTTTTTTGATCATTTTCAAATGTGCTAAAGCGCCTAAAAGACGAAATGATAATTCAGATATTTGTAAGAAATTTATGTTTTCTAAGAAATGCTATGTCTTTTATTGTTTGTACTATTATACTTTTTGATATATGTATATAATCACCATCAAAGGAACGAACATCCATAGTTTTCCATGGGGGTCCCAGGATCAGCTTCATATACTCCAACTGGTTGCCTATTTCTAGCGGCAATATTTCCAGTAGTCGGCAGACTTCCAGAATCATCTTACCGGTTACTTCAGGTCGTGAGTTAAGTAGTTCACGAAAAATGATATCATGACCATACAAAAGGACCTCTTTTTTGATCATATTCAAATGTGTTAAAGGGCCTAAAAGACGAAATCATATTTCAGATATTTGTAAGAAATTTATGTTTTCTAAGAAATGATATTTCTTTTATTGTTTGTACTATTATACTTGTCGATATATGTATATAATCACCATTAACGTAACGAACATCTATGAATTTCCTAAATCTCTGTCCCATCAGCTTTATATACTCCAACTGATTGTCGATTTCTAGTGGCGATATTTCCAATAGTTGGCAGGCTTCCAGAATTATCTTACCGGTTACTTCGGGTCGTGAGTTAAGTAGTTCACGAAAAATGATATCAGGACCATACAAAAGGACCTCTTTTTTTATCATTTTCAAATGTGCTAAAGCGCCTAAAAGACGCAATGATAATTCAGATATTTGTAAGAAATTTATGTTTTCTAAGAAATGCTATTTCTTTTATTGTTTGTACTATTATACTTGTCGATATATGTATATAATCACCATCAACGAAACGAACATCCATGGTTTCCCCACATCTCTGTCCCAGTATCAGCTTTATATACTCCAACTGATTGTTGATTTCTAGCGGCGATATTTTCAGTAGTCGGCAGACTTCCAGAATCATCTTATCGGTTACTTCGGGTCGTGAGTTAAGTAGTTCACAAAAAATAATATCATGACCATACAACAGGGCCTCTTTTTTGATCATATTCAAATGTGCTAAAGACGAAATGCCTAAAAGACGAAATCATAATTCAAATATTTGTAAGAAATTTATGTTTTCTAAGAAATGCTATTTCTTTTATTGTTTGTACTATTATACTTATCGGTATATGTATATAATCACCATCAACGGAAAGAACATCCATGGTTTCCCCACATCTCTGTCCCAGGATCAGCTTTATATACTCCAACTGTTCGTCGATTTCTTGTGGCGATATTTCCAGTAGTCGGCAGGCTTCCAGAATCATCTTATCGGTTACTTTAGGTCGTGAGTTAAGTAATTCACGAAAAATGATATCACGACCATACAAAAGGACCTCTTTTTTGATCATTTTCAAATGTGCTAAAAGCGCCTAAAAGACGAAATCATAATTCAAATATTTGTAAGAAATTTATGTTTTCTAAGAAATGATATTTCTTTTATTGTTTGTACTATTATACTTGTCGATATATGTATATAATCACCATCAACGGAACAAACATCCATGGTTTCCCTAAATCCCCGTCGCAGGATCAGCTTCATATACTCCAACTGATAGTCGATTTTTAGTGGCAATATTTCCAGTAGTCGGCATACTTCCAGAATCATCTTACCGGTTACTTTGGGTCGTGAGTTAAGTAGTTCACGAAAAATGATATTATGACCATACGAACGGGCCTTGTCTTTTATCAAATTCAAATCTGCTAAAGCGCCTAAAAAACGAAATCATAATTTAAATATTTGTAAGAAATTAATGTTTTCTTAGAAATGCTATTTCTTTTATTGTTTGTACTATTATACTTGTCGATATATGTATATAATCACCATCAACGGAACGAACATCTATGGTTTCCCTAAATCCCTGTCCCAGGATCAGCTTTATATACTCCAGCTGATCAGACGCATTTTCGATTTCTAGTGGCGATATTTCCAGTAGTCGGCAGACTTCCAGAATCATCTTACCGGTTACTTCGGGCCGTGAGTTAAGTAGTTCACGAAAAATGATATCATGACCATACAAAAGGGCCTGGTTTTTGATCATATTCAAATCTGCTAAAGCGCCTAAAAGACGAAATCATAATTCAAATATTTGTAAGAAATTTATGTTTTCTTAGAAATGCTATTTCTTTTATTGTTTGTACTATTATACTTGTCGATATATGTATATAATCACCATCAACGGAACGAACATCTATGGTTTCCCTAAATCCCTGTCCCAGGATCAGCTTTATATACTCCAGCTGATCAGACGCATTTTCGATTTCTAGTGGCGATATTTCCAGTAGTCGGCAGACTTCCAGAATCATCTTACCGGTTACTTTGGGCCGTGAGTTAAGTAGTTCACGAAAAATGATATCATGACCATACAAAAGAGCCTCCTTTTTGATCATATTCAAATGTGCTAAAGCGCCTAAAAGACGAAATCATAATTCAGATATTTGTAAGAAATTTGTTTTCTAAGAAATGCTATTTCTTTTATTGTTTGTACTATTATACTTGTCGATATATGTATATAATCACCATCAACGGAACGAACATCCATGGTTTTCCTAAATTCCCATCCCAAGATCAGCTTTATATACTCCAACCGATTGTCGATTTCTAGTGGCGATATTTCCAGTAGTCGGCAGACGTCCAGAATCATCGCACCGGTTACTTCGGGTGGTGAGTTAAGTAGTTCACGAAAAACGATGTCATGACCATACAAAAGAGCCTCTTCTTTGATCATATTCAAACGTGCTGGGCTTTCAATAGACCTCCTTAGAATCTCGCGAATGTCCAAGTTACTGACCGAGAAATCTCATCATAATAATAAATTAATAAATTAATAATATACATGTTAAACAGAGTATACAAAATTGATTTTGCTTACATGTTAAATACATGTTTGGAATAAATATTGGATCCGTACTTATTAGCTGATTTATTAAGGAAAACGAGTGAGATTGTCAAAATCAGAAAAAAATCAGACTGGAGACTATAAGCAGAGTGGTATTGGGAAACAATAAAGTAACAGAAAGATTCTGGACAGAGGACTAAGGCAAGGCTGCCCCCTGAGCCCACTGCTTTTCATAATATATTTAGCAAATGTAAAAAAGTTTTTGAAGAAAAGACAAGTTGGAGGAACTGTAATCGGTAGAATAAAAATATACACACTTGCGTACGCAAGCGACCTGACAATGTTGGCGGAATCTGAAAATAACATAAAGAAAATGTTGAAAAGCCGGGAAAAATACTTCAAAGAAAAGAGGCTAACTCTAAATGCGGATAAATAAAAAATATTAATTTTTTCAAAAAAAAAGAAGAAATTATCATAAATTGGAACATTGTCAATATAAATGGGACAAGTACTAATTTTGAAATAATTACATAGCTATATTTATAGTAATTCTTCGGCGACTCTGAGAGATATAAACTTGGCCTGGAATCCTTCTTTCGTAACTTTTAGGCACTTAATCTCGTCACTATTGTTCAGATAGAATTTAAGAGTCTGCTCTTTTATTTGCAAGTTTTCAAAGAAATTTGAATAAAGTGACACTAAATTCTTTACAATTTAATTTCTTCTAAGAACAATTATTTGTATTTTTTGTAATCTATCAGAGCCAGAACATTTGATGTAATATTATATGTACAATTTTTTTTAACGAAAATGCTTCCCTCCTTGTTCATGCGTGCGCGGGTGCGAGCACACACATACATGTTATGCACACAACAGGTGCACGCATACACATTGCAATTACCTGGTATATCTAACCATCCATATCGCAATCTGTGAAAAAGACTATTCTTTTGAGGAGAGGAAGGTGACGAAGAAGAAGCCGTTGACTGATAAGGCCGTACTTCCAGATCAATTGAGTCCACATTACTTTCATTTATACTATATTCCGGCCTCTTATAACAACAAAAAATGCTTTCGTCGCACGACATCTCTCCTCACAGTAGAATCTTCAAATTTGTCTCCTTTTATGTCTCTTAATATTGGTACTTCTTTCTGCTTGAAATCACAGTTGAGAAATCTGTTAAAATGTTTTTCCGTCTTCTATAGTTAATATAGAATTGTAAGAAATAACTTTTATTCAGCAGTAATCCTACGCAATCCTTTCACCACTTGTGTAAGACTCTGTGCGAATGATAAGCGCTCAACGCAAGTTGAGCGAGAAAGCAAAGCGAATGATAAACGGAGATATGTGTGATAAATAAGAGAAAAAATATGTATCACGTAAACTGTCGCTGCAGATTTCGCCTATCTTAATCTAATTGGTAAATATGCAGTATAGCGCCAATCTCTCCGATTTTGTTGAAACTTTTTTATTTTGTGTATTTTGGGTCAAAAAAAAGATTCTGATCGTCGCTCATGTTCCGTTTGTTTATAATTAATATTTATAATATTTCAATGTCGGTAAGTAAGAAGTTGACAGAAGTTGACAATTTATGTATGTATTTTTACTTTTTTATTAATACGCATGCGCAATAATCTTGCGCCTTACTTCAATTAAGTCATTTAATTGTAATTAACTTCAAATAAGTTATTGACTATATAATCTATTATCGTTATAACTTTATAACGTTATTGTAATGCTTCGCAATATCTTCCAACTTGATATTATGGCATATTCAATAGAACAAATAAATAATAACCCGTGGCTTGCGGTACAAGATGTCGTTGGAAATGCGAATACTTGGCCTAAATTTATTCGAAAAATGTTTTGGAATAAAAATTTCCAAGATCATAATCGAATGATCATTGTAAATTTTGCGTATTTAAATGCAATTTCTGAAGAATTTTTACATGAAATTTTAACATTTACTTTAAAAGAAGCGTACACAAGTGAGCGAAAACGAAATGTCAAAGATAGGTTTCGTTATTTAAATCACGAGGTAATACTTTTATTTTTTGATCACTATATATTAAATATGTATATTTATTAAATATTTTTTATAAATTTGTAGGAATTTGGACAAAATCGACGTAGTCGAGTTTACAGCTACAGTGTCTATTTCAAAGAAATGTTGGATTTAAATTTTGAACCACGTAAAAATTATTAATAAAGTAATAATTATTATAATATATGTAGGTATACTATTATTTCAATTAAATAGTTAAAGCAGACAGTTTAGATAAAAGCTTTTGGTTAAAGCAGAGAATACATGTCTTAATTTGATTTTTCACTGCTTTCTTGGATATTATGTATGATCTTTTCTTTTGCCTCTATTTTTTAAGTGTATAATGTTTTGCACAGAAACACATACCGAAGAGATATGAAGCATTCGGTTCTCCAAAAATTTCGATAAGCGCACGAGAAGAAACAGGCCAGCGTTGTGCGCCGTACGTTTTGCTACGCACACGACTAACAATAACAATAACAATAAGCATTGAGAAAAGCGCGCGTTTAGCAATTATGAATGGTGCGTATAAAACGTTGAATTACCTTTAGCCGTTGAATCACATGGATTATACACACTTATTCGTACATTTTATTAACCCTCTAGCTGTATACGTGGGTCTACGGCGTCCGTGAGTAAATTAATTCATGAATCCTCGTTGGAATCGAACTGTCTTTTCTGTGAAGACCAAGATCTGATCTTGGTCTTCACAGAAAAGACAGTTCGATGGATCGGACAAAGACACTTTACCTACCTTAAAGTCGAAGTTTTACCATTTAAAACGTCCCAAGAAAAATTGTCTTACAATCTCTCCAAGCTGAGACATATGTATTATAGCTTCTTAAAAATCGACAAATTTTGCAAGTTTTAAAGCGGTC
The DNA here is from genome assembly GCF_030848795.1 of Temnothorax nylanderi. NCBI lineage: Eukaryota > Metazoa > Arthropoda > Insecta > Hymenoptera > Formicidae > Temnothorax > Temnothorax nylanderi. Next base: position 288,903 of record NW_027249129.1, read on the forward strand.
CCCTAATTATTTTGCGTAGTGTATATGTATAAATAACAATAATTTATATATTATTTAGTTTTAACTAATTTTTTATTATACATATCTATAATATATGTATAATGTAATGTATATATACATTATAATGTAACATATCTATATATATATATATAATGTAATGTATACATTATAGATAAATATTCTGATGGAAAAATGTCTCAGAATTTTTCATATTAATCAGAATTTCTATAAAAATTTTCAGACTTTCTCAGAATTTTTCAGATTTTTTATACAAATTGGAATGTTTTTCAGAAAAACTCAGACAAAATAATAACAAAATATTTCAAATTTTTCCCGCCAACACATATCTTTGTAAAAATCTGAATAAATATAAAAAAATCTGTGCAATTTATTATAAATTTTCATACATACAGATACTGAAATATTCCGAAAATTCTCATCCAATTATTTCTGAAAGTACCTGAGAAATTTTATATATTTTTTCAGAATTTTTTTATAAGTCTCAATTCTTACATAATTTCTGAGAAAATTTATAAGAGATTATTTCACCAGGGTATAGATAAATATTAAATATGGATAAATGTAGAAAGTTGAATATAGATTTGAAGATCTCAAAATCTCGATACCTACGAAATAAATGTGACATCGCTCGCCATCTAACGATGACTTGGAACAGCGCGTTACAGTCTTGAGTCTATCACAGTGCATCCGCCGGCATCCGGTCGCGTTGATACAGTCGCACGTGTGTCTTGCGTGTAAGTTGACTTCAATAATTATTTTACACGTGTAAAATGGGAAACAAAAGGAAAAAGCATGACGAGAGTGATTACGAATATGATCCAGCTCCTAAGCATTTGCAAATAGGTCATATCAAGAAACAAGAGAAGCGTCTTATCGTTATATTGGAAAATGCTCAACTGGAATCTGTGAAGGTAAGGTTATATTTTCTCTTATATCCATCGATGTTTACAAGTTCTATAATACTTTTCTTATCGCGTTATTAATCATTTCTTCGTATTTGTGACTTTAATTTTGTGCATCTACAAGCGTAAGTTTGCATAATCGCAGGTTGGAAGTGCTTTTGAACTGTTGAACTGCGATGATCACACAAACATTTTGAAAAAATATAATCGTGATCCAGGCACGTGCAGGCCAGACATCACTCATCAGTGTCTGTTAATGTTAATGGACAGTCCGCTAAATCGAGCTGGATTGTTGCAAGTCTATGTACATACGGAAAAAAATGTATTGATAGAAATTAATCCACAAACCAGGATACCAAGAACATTTAAGCGGTTTGCTGGATTGATGGGTAAATATGGACAATTAATTTTTAACTATATCATATATGTAGTAGATAGATAAATAGACTTTATTTGATCGCCTATCAATAGACACGTCTTGACGTCTTGTGCCAAGTGTATGCGCAACACTAAAGACACAGGCTATGTATCTTTACTTAAACTGTCAAGTTAAGAGAGATTATCAGATCTCAATAACATCTAAACCCATTAAGTTCTGAGTAGGCTCAATGGATAGCTTTGAATTATATAACAAAAATGTTTTTATTTTTGTCTATGTGTCTTAGGAGAGCTGATATTGTAATGCAAAGTCCAAAATATAAATATTTTGCATTAATGGGATTATAAGTGACTTCGGCATAGTATACAATATCCTTTTATATTATGTACATACTTTAGTAAAATTATATAAATCTAAGTTGCATAAACCTACATCCAACTATCTCCACAGTAAATTTATTATTAATGTGCTAAATATTTTATTGCAGTACAACTATTACACAAATATGGTGTCAGAGCATCCGATGGACCAATGAAGCTTCTTAAAGTGATTAAGAATCCTATTACGAATCACTTACCAGTTGGTTGTCGTAAGATATTGATGTCGTTTAATGCGAGCAAAGTACTAAATCCACGAGAACTTGTACCTGCTGAAGATCCCATTGCTATTGTAGTTGGAGCTATGGCGCACGGCCAAGTAAGTTATTAAGATAATATTGTTACTATTGTATTAAAAGCTGTATTACAAATAGTATTCATATTCTTGTGTATTTGTAGGTCAAAACGGATTACATAGAAGATACTTTCTCAATCAGTAATTATCCTCTCTCGGGCGCCGTCGCATGTAGTAAATTATGTACAGCATTTGAAGAAGTTTGGGGAATTGTCTAATAAAGAGCTATTACGTATTATATATTTAATTTCGAATTTATATCAATTGCGAGAACATTATTAGAAGGATTTCTAGAAATGGATATACAATGATTCAGTGAACTTCCTATTCTGTTCGTACATCTTTCTTTGATGTTTTCGTCGAGTAAATATTTAATATATACATGTTTCATTAACATGGATATGATGAAATTAGTAATAATTAGCAAAATATGACGAATAAACTTATGTACATTGCGACGAATGTATAAATATGTGTTCAACCAAACAAATTGATAAAAATTTGGAATTTATATCAATCGTAAAACACAATATGAAAAAAAGGAATATTATCTAATTGTAAGTACAGACCAATCATAAACAATATTCCATTTAAGTATCTTACAATTTTGCAAAGATCTCAAAATTATAAATATTCTAAACTGATACAAATAAGAATAAATTTATACATTCACATTTTTACTTATGGTTTATTTTAACTCTATATATGGATACTTAATTTAGTTCTATGTATATATATAATCACGTGATATAACTACTTCTATATCAAGTACATTTCGGATGATCAGAAATTAGTAACCGACGAAAGAATAGATAAAAAATTAGCTATTTGTGATACTTGCTCTTGTTCTTGGAATTTGTTAAATTGAAAGTCGTTGGGGAAAAATTTTAAATTTTTAGATAAAGTATACAAGAAATAATTGGGAACATAAAAAATCATTTTGTGAAAGATGCTCTAAGGCATTTCTCCTACAAAGTCAATTTATTTTTCTGATTCTTGGTGTGTGACGTTACGATGTCTCTTGCCTTAAAAAAAAGATAAGGCACGTGCATTCGTCCGCTGGAAAACATAAATATCAATTTGTAAATATTCGGGGAATGATATGGAAGAGAGAGAGGGGAGAGAGAAAAACATACTCGAATAATATAATTTCTGGAAGTCTCTTCATTGTCAAATAGCTCGCTTCATTGTCAGTCAAGACCAATTTGTTTGATTAAACACCATGTGCATGTGCACCACGTGGAACAACGTGGAACCACGTGTTTGTTTGTCTAGCCTCAACACGACACGATGCATACGAATTATTAAATTCATTATTCGTCAACTATTTTAAATTTCTACCGTGAGATTTTGTCTTATTCATATTTGCAAAATGCGAGTATTGTAAATAATCGAGGAAAAAATCTGAGAGAAAAATGCTACTTTTCGGATGATCAGAAATTAGTAACCGACGAAAGAATAGATAAAAAATTAGCCATTTGTGATACTTGCTCATGTTCTTGGAATTTGTCAAATTGAAAGTCGTTAAGGAAAAATTTTAAATTTTTAGATAAAGTATACAAGAAATAATCGGGAACTAATGCTACTTTTTACTGATATAAATCCATTTTCGGAAACTGTATCTATAGACTATCTATAGCGATTGATATAATTAGTTTGAAATTTGAGTCAATCACAATTTACTTCGACAATAAATATAGTATAGTATTTTAGAATGCTACGGCATTTTTTCCCCAAGATTATTTATAACTCCATCTATAACAATATTTGCTAACGCGGCTCAATTTGGCTCAATAGGATTTTCACGTGGTAATTTACGGTCTTCAAAGTCGTCCCTTGAAAATTTCTTTTATTGTATGTGCACAGATAGGCGTATCTTATACAAATAAGAAATTCTTATTCATATCAAGAAATGACCATAAATAGCTGAAAAAATTCAAAGAATTCCAAAATTCCTCGAGTCAGGTAGGCTGACAAAAACCGTTTACCGTTACTTTTATATCGGAGTATCGGTTCAGGTATCGCCGGTATCGGTATGCCGTATGTCGTATCGCAAAGGCGATGACTCATCAATATCGGTCCGTTGGACGATTGGGCCACGTCAGAGAGACGCCGCGGGTCCGCGCGCCAATCGTCGCTCGGAATGCGGTGTTAAAAGGTGACCGGAAAGAGGGAAACGCGCAGAGTCTGACGCGCCATCGCGTGTACCTATCATCGTACGTACGTATCTCCTATTTTTTTTTCTCCTTCCTCCCCCCCCCCCGACTTTCGTTACGTCATCAAAGCGGAGAGGCGGGGGTCTGTCAATGTCAAGACTCAAGAATATCGGGCAATCCCGCCGTCTCGCGCGTCACGGCAGCAACCGCCGTCGTCATTGGCGCCGAATCAGAGTTGTCGGGCGCCTACGGCGTTTCGTTTCGCGTCGCGATTCCAGTGAGAGTTGGTTCGGCTTGGTGCGAAGTAGTGGCTGAGTTTTCGAGTGAACACACACACACGTACATGCTAAGCACACACACGTACGCACGAGGAGTCGCCATATTGTGCCGCCGAAGGGTGACGCCGTCGCATCGAACGCATGCGATCGGCCGTCCGCCAGGAGTTTCCTGACAGACTGACAGAAAACGTTAGTTCCCCGAAAATTATCATATTTTTCGCGAGCATGCTGTCGGCGGGGCCGAGCGGCCCCTACGATCCGGCACCATTGATTTGACTCTCGTAGTGGCGTGTGTCACGAGTCCACGATTCTGCCCGACGCGACGCGCGTCGGCGAAGGCCGCCTGGGTCGCCGCGGCGTCGAGCGACACGCCTCGCTCGCGGCACCCGGGACGGCGACGCCGGGCGTCCCGGCGAGCCGCGTAGCGATATTAATCGCGGTATCGGCGCGTCTCGCGCGCTTCCCGCGCTCGTTCGGCACGTCCCGCGGCCGTGACGGACGCGGGGGGGAGGGAAGATCGATCGTTCCCGTCGCGCCATGTTGGATGAGACATACGGAAGCCCGACGTACGTGACGACGCTCCGCGTCGTGCGTAAAACCACGCGGAAAAGTCACGGCCACGTGCCGTCGGTTTTCCCCGAATCCGTCGCGCCGACCGGCGACGCGCCGCTTCGTGGCGGCGGCGGCCGTCGGGACGCGCGCGGTCGGTAATTATGGATTTTGCGTCGCTCGCGCTTTCCCATGATGCGTCGCGTGGCAACACAGCAGAATCGTGGAATCGGACCGTCGCTCGGCGCTCGGCCCGGCGATATTAACTGCGGTGTGCGGACGTTGAGCCTCGTCCCGGCGAGTTTAATTGCCGCGCGCGATGCGACGAGTTTCTCCGACGATATCACGAACTTTATTATAATCAGTATTATTGAGAGAGAGAGTGCCGATTCCACTTCGTCCTCGCCGAGAAGTGCATTATGGGTGAACATGGAACGACGGAAATTAACCGTTAATTCCTGCATTGGTTGATGATGAAAGTGTACACGTATATACGCAAATAAAGATTTATGACCAGCTCCAATATTATCTTTCTCTACTGTCTATATCTCTAAACAATAAATGTGGCCGACGGTCAGGTAACGCCTGACTTTCACCCGAAACGAACATCGAAAGACCCGGGTATCCCATTGTCTCGAGTATTCTTTCATGTATCCATTTCTAGAAGCTTCTTATATGCGTCTCCGTGACGGATGCCTAGCGTTGCTAACTTGGCTACAGTCTCGTGGGATTCGTAAGGATCAGGAAGGGTAAAATGTTCCCCACTATCTTCGATCGGCCAATAGGGCCCTATTGGCCCGATATCGACGACAGATCCGTCTTGAGTCGAGCTAAAGAGACCGGGGTCCGTTAGGCGTCGCTGGGGTGGTTCGTATTTGGCGCGCTCGTCCTCGGCCGCATTCGGTCACGTTCGGCTCGGCGGATCGCGTCGCCACTCGTCAGTCGCGTCGGTGGCAGTGCGCGGCGAGGGAGGGAGACGGACGGACGGACGGGTACGGGTCGTGCGTGCGGAACGGCGGAACGGGACCATTTCGGTACGTCGCGGAAGAATGCGTAGCCATTGTTGGTGCTGCGATCGTTAGTTTCTAGATCCGAGATCGCCATGGGCACGGGAAAGGACTCGACCGCGCGGAGCTCGTGGATAACGTCGACGGGGCACGGCGCGTGCCACTGATACGTGTGTGCCGAGAAGTCGCGGCTCGAGAGACGGACGCGCGTAAGTCCGAGGACTGGCTGGAAGCTTGGCTCGGGAGTCGGGACACACCGCGTCTCCGCGTTCCCGTCTCGTCGCTCGTCGGCGTGAACGCGAACCGAGCGCCCGCGCTCGCACGAGTGAGAGTGAGTGAGGTGCGATATACGGTGGGGCCGCTACTCGCTCGCGGCCGCGGCGGCCATAACACCGACCGACCAACCAAACTAAAACGAGCGAGGGAGAGAAAGCGCGCAGTGTGCGCGAGTTGTCCGGGGTTGGCCCGTTAGTGTGGTAGTTGGTAGTGTTTTTCCGACTCGGGTCCCCGTGTGCGACGAAAAAGCCGGACTTCCGTCTTGGAATCAGGTAAGCGATCCCGCGCGCGCGACGCCGCCGGGAGCCTGGCGAGGTGGCGAGGCCCCCGTTTATACGGCCGCGTTTATAAAAGGTGTAAAGGCGCGCGTGGCGCGTTACAGCCGCGCATTACGGCGGCGGTGCACATCGAGTGCGGCGCGGCCACGCCGTCGCCGCCACCGCCGCCGCCGCCGTCGCCGCCGCTACGTCGCACCGCGGCTCGGTTCGGCGCGGGCCCTTGGGAGGCTTTCTTTCCCGAACGGCCATACCGCCATGTTGAGACCTACGCCGAATCCGAGTGTCCGCTGAAGGTGGCCTGGGTTGCCGCGCGCTCGCCGCGCGGCGATCCCCGTCCCTGTCCCCGGCTCTCGTCGGTCCGCGTACGTCGCGAAATTCTCACGGCGTCATCTTTCTCTCTCTCTCCCCCCGTGGCGCCAGTCGCCGCGGTCGTTCCTTCGGCTGGCTGCCTGGCTGGCTAGCCGGACGGATCGTCCGCGCGGCGGCTCGCTCGGCTCGTGTTTGTTGTGCGTCGGCTGGGCGCGGATCTCCGCTGTGTTCCTGTCTGCCCTCGCCTTTCTCCCCGGCTCGTCCTCCACTTTGTGTGAGTCTCGGTTGCCGTTGCCGTTGCCGTTGCCGCTGTCATCGCCATCGTCATCGTCGTCGTTATCGTTACGTTATCGTTATTATCGTTATCATCATCCTCGCCATCAAAGTCATCGTTATCATTGTCGCCGTCGTCGTCGTCGTCGTCGTCCTCGCCGCCACTTCTCTTTCGCGCGTGCATCTCGCCTTTCTCCACTCCTACCTCGGATGATGACTGTCGAGCACCTGTTCGCGCCAAGCGCGAGATCTCTTATCTGCCTGTCCCTGATACCTGGCACGTTGCGGCGTGCGATTGTTCCGGCAGGAACCTTTTCCGATCGCATCCACGAAATTCTCGTCCACCGACGGCCGTGATTCAACGGTCGGCGTGTGTGTGTGTGTGTGTGGTGTGTATGGTCTTCCCTCGCGCCCTGTCAATTTTATACGTTTTAACAGGCTCCTCGCTTTCTATACCAGTGTGTAACACTTATCTGTGCCACTTTAGTCAAACTTTCCATTTTGGCTCGCTCCGGCCACCGAGGAGCTCTCTGGGATACGCCGAATCTCGCATCCAGTTCCGGATTCGAGTGGACTTTGAGAATTCTTTCGTATTTAAAAATGGAGAATTTCAGTGTTGATCGAATTGTGTGACGATTCTTGTCGTATGGTCCCTCGTAAAGCCCTAGTTGCATCTTTGTACAAAAATCATGTCGCTAAAAGTCTCTTCTCTTGTGTAATTTTATTCTTAATCGTTAATCATTCCTTTTTTATAGAAATAAGTTAGGAATTAGACTGGTATAAATTAATGTCTTCTAGTTTATACATATCTATACAAGTATCACTTTTTTTGCAACAATGTATATATATATATATATCTATATATCGTTAAGATAGAGAAAAATTTTTAAGGCTATCTTGCCTTTAACAATATTGAGTAAATATATTTAAAGTTAAAATGTTAATTATACCAATCTTGAAAGAAAATTGGCATAGAGCCATTTCTCTTCTTTTAATATTTTGTATGAATAATCTGAAGAGATCAAGTATTTCATTGAAATAGCATAATATGATTCTATTATGATATTTTACTTCAGAATTTTTGATCGCATTGATATAACATTCAGCATGTAGAATTGTAGATCATTTTAGATTATTACATATTATGTAATATCTGTATTTTTTCAGAAAAATAATGTAATATGTAAGAAAAGAGGAGAATTTATACATATTTCTCCTTTAATAACCTATTAATATATAGTAATATAGTAAGAAATAGATTTTGCTTATCCAGCATGTACCACTAGATTCAGTTTTGCATGATATGTTAAATAATATATAAATTCCCTGAGAATACATCTCAATGTAAAAATCATTCTAAGACGATGAAACAATTTTTGGGGTTGTTACAATATGGGGTCCTATTGTTATGTTATCCAGATGTTGCTAATGTCGCGAGTCTTGCCTGGAGGTACGGAGTCAAACAGCGGTATACAGGGCTGACATTCAAAGTACTACCACTCGGTAGGCTTGTGTAGTGTTATGCCTCCTCGGCACCAATATCCCTGGTTGCAGCGCAATCGTCTTGGCAAGCAATTAATGAGCTGCCATGCTCAATTAAGAATATATACTTGCCATCTCAATTGTTGATGAAGCCTCATAGCGTCAAGCATCAACGTAAGGCAGTTACCTGCTGCGTAGCATTTATGTATCATATATGTCGGAAAGGTAGGTGAAGCTCATTATCGTGAAGTGGATGAGCCATATATTATAAACGATTACTCGAAAAAAAAAAAAAAAAAAAATATATATATATATATATATGTAACGAGCCTTGCATACATTCAGTAAACTACCTGTTAAACCGTTTGCTACATGCTAAAGATGCTAGATTATGCGTGGACTGTCGAGTCGAGAAAATTATCTTGAGAAAGATTCGATAAATCTCAACTCGGGAATAAGATATATAAAAATGTAAATGAAGTCAAGGAAAATAATAATGTTCTTTTTGTCGGATATTAATGTAGCTTATTAGATAGGACTACCAATACTGGCTCTTTTCTTCTCTGTTTTACAAAGTCACTATATTTCACAAAATATTTTAGTATATTTTGTGAAATTACCACGTAATTGATATAATATATTTCTGTTTATCTATATATTTTTTCTATTTTATGAATAAAATGTCCTTACCATGTCTCGCTCTTTCTGTTGCAGAAACGAAGTCAAGATGCAGCAGGTGGACACCATCTCGCAGAACAATTCTGTGAGTAATTAGTATTTTAATTCTTTATATTTTGTTAGCGCAGAATACAGCTGGCTTATTAACTCTATGCAATATTTGAAAGCTGCATTAAATCCTGTAATATATCCATACTATCCATCAATTTCCCAGTTTTAACGCATTACATATTACACAGCATCAGTATTCACGGCATAATGTGTGAAATTATATAAACAGATTGCTTCCATCTAACTTGAAATAATTGGGAGTTCCAAAATGTATATAAATTACATGTTTAATATTTTGTAATGTCCGTGTAACATCTTGTAAATTATTACTTTGCTATGTGATCGTGTCTGTGTAATATATTTTATATTTATTTTTATCAATTTCTCTATGTTTGGACATACAATTCCTATTATTGTTTGCATTTTCCATTCCTTGCATAACACTCGATATAAATCTTCTAACATACTAAAAAAAAGAGCGTTGTTTGACTGAATAGTATGTATGAATTGCAGTTAGATGTGGAGGAGCGAGAAAGGCTGTGTAATATACCGAAGGTGAGAAACCTTGCTGACTATGGTTTCGATTAGGATATATTGTTGAAATATGAATTGGCAACTAATAATTCGTGCTGTTTCAAATAATCTATAAATCTTGCTTTATTCTCTATTAGTCTATAAATAATACAGGCATAATTCTAAATAAGTATTAACGATACGAATAAAAAAAAATTGATTATACATATTTTAAAATATTGTTACAAATTATTAGTGTTATATTATTGTAGAGGCAAGATTCTTTTCGCTTTGCTCACTATATCTAGCACTCATGTAGCATTATAAACATTTTCCATATTAGTATTTATAGCTTATATGCTATATATTTTATGCAATATATAAACGTGTAATGTTTTGTTTCAATTATTGTACAAATTATTTCCGATTTAACGATATGAAAATTTCTTACAATTTTGCATGAGCTACACGAAAGTGCCATTATATTTCATTTCCAAATTCTCACTTTTAAATGCTGCTATGGTTTTTAGTAACGATTTTCTTATGCAGAATTCCAAATCGCTTGCCTGTGGTTATGGGGATTAAATATTTAGCAGCCTAATTCGCTCATTGCATGGATGGAATCATTACCTTACAATGCATTCCATTAATAGTTTACTTTTATATATTATATAAGAATTTATTTTTGTTTGTTATTTTATAGAATAGGTCTAATGCAATTTTTTTTAAATCTAGTATTGTAGATTTATATATTTAGCTATTAATATTCTGCATAAATAAATGCAACATAACACACATGTACACGAGCAGCGTTCTCAGATGGAGGGACAGGTCCTACGCATGCGCAGTGATGCGTGCATTAGCAGACGCGCTTAAGCTCTCCGTTACACATCTTGCTCCTTTCTCAATTCGTTTTCCCTCCAAAAATCAGAGTCGAGTAATGTAATTAAAACGGATAGATCTTTTCGTTAAACCCCCATGTACCTGCGTTGGCATGACAATGCATAGATCCTTAAAGCATTCTTTTTTGAAAAAGATCTTTGTTCAAAGATCCATTGTCTAATAAGAAAAAATCCTCTGTTGCACTTTCCTTTTTCTGCATTTTACTTCTAAAATTCAAGATCCGGTATTGCTGTTAGAGTGTCCAGACCTTTTGTTTTGTATCATTGTTGTCAAAATTGATGGATATATGGTCAACGTGAGAATCATTAAAATTTTTGGAATACCGACCGAATATTCTGGGAAAAAAAAAACATTTCAATTTCAATAAGAAGTTCTCTGTACGTTGCACTTTCCCTCTGCTTTCCCTATTCAATTTTGCCTTAAAAAATCAAACTCAGGTAGTGACTATTAGGAAGGACAGAGACCTTTGTGTTTAATCATGCAGCTACCATTGTTGGTGGAAAATGGTTAGTTTAAGGATTCCCAAGAGCATAGGGATTTTGAAATAGCAATGTCCAATCTTATTGGACATTGCTTTTCCTACTCTCGGCAAACAAGATCTATTGGTCGAATCGGAATGCATTTCAAAATTAACGTTACTCGCAGCCTCGCACCTCGACGCTGTTCATTTCGGCGCTGACCGTATACCAAGTAGTTACGCGTGCGTTGCCGTCCATTAAAACTTAATTCCGTCCATTTGCAATAAAAGTTATTATTATAGTGCTTCTGGAAGAAAATGGAATTTCAGAAAATGGAATATTATATGGTAATTGATGTTTCTATTAGTTGCTTATAATTTCTTTACATTTACAAGATTTAAAAATCGCAAAAAACCTAATATAATCTAACTTGGTTAGTGTGTAGTGAACATTTGGTCTTATATTTTTTTTCCCAGGAATATTTAGAATTAAACCATACGAACTTTGGGAAAATTATTAGAATTTAACTTATAACTTAATTTAATTTGACTTATAATTTAATTTACTTACAATTAACTTCTTTTTAAATTTATTTTATTTAAAATGTTAAATTGCTTATATTCTTCATTAATTTTTTTTTAAGTTAAATTTTGTACAACGCAATCGGTCAGATTTAATATAAAGTTTAAACTATTATTATATCTATTGTTAGCATAAGTAACAAAAAAATAGAAACTGTTTGGCATTTAATAAGAATTTCATATGTTATATTATAGCTTGAGTTTGGTACTACTATACTTCAAGCATGATACCAATATTAACTAGTTACTAATATGTTGCCTTATGATTTTGTGAGTGATGTTTTTTGTGACTGTTACAGCTTGATTATGTACACACATATATATATATATATATATATATATATATATAATTTTTATAATAAAGTATATAAATAATGCATAAATAAAAAGGAAATCCGAGTTAATATGTTACGTTTTTGAAAATTTCGAATAAAACTATAATATATAAATGTATTCGGAATCGATCTCATATTTATACCTATATTTTTACCAAGTTTCTCGTATCAACAAAAATTTTGTCTTGCGTGATGGTAAAATTATAAGCGGTATTATTATTTGCGTGAACAGTACTGAGCGTTGAATTTTTTGCAAGAATTGTTAGAGGGTACATACTTATAAAACTAAAGCTACAAAAATTTCAGGGAAATTTTTCAAAATGTTTGAAAATATAAAATATTAAATATAAATGTGCTGCTTTACATAAAAATAAAAAAATTTGTACAAAATAATTATGCATTATATTATTTTATATAATTATAAAAAATCATAGAATTATATGTAGAAATTATAGCGACTTATTGGACTAGATAGAATATGTAAAAATTATATATAATTATAAATAAAAAATTATTTATAAATAAATAATTATAAATAAATAAAAGACTATTTATAATTATAAATAAATATACGTATCGCACCCCAAGAAAAATATTGCCACAATTAAAAAAAAATTGATTTTGAGTCACAAATTTATATGCGAAATCAGCTGCACGTGGCTAAAGTGTTATTTTTTTTAAACCGATTATGTTGCGGTTTCTTGGATGAAAGTGTCGAATGAATTGAAAAGTTAATCGCAGCAGACATTTTAAAAAACAGTATAAGTTTTATTATAACAAATATCATAATTGTAATTGCGTTAGTTACCTCACAATTTAAAAAAATAAATTAAATTTGTTTTTTCTCTCTTTCGAAATTGTGTATTTTTGTGTAACAGTATTCTCGGGTGCGATATATTTAGTAACGTGCATGCACTCAATACACCCAATTCACCCAATGCATATATATGTATATAATAACATGCATATAATACACACTTAATAAATTCTTCATGATGTGACGGAAATGATTTTTGGTTTTACTTGCACTTTCTACAATTTTCAGTAGATCTGTTTTATTTAGCTGAACTTCTTGCATGGTTTATCTGTTTCCTTTTTTCTCCAACGTGAAAAGAAAAAGAGGAAAGATGAACCGTGCAAGAAATTCAGCTAAAAGGAACAGGCCTACAAACTGAAAAAGTTCAGGAATAAACGAGAAAATATTTGTTGGAGAGAAAAAAAAGGACAAAAACTTTAGGTTAAAGTACAAGTAAAATGAATAAACCCCTCAGGGCTGCGTTCCAAAATTTATTCCAGTTAACTGAAATGCTATAGTGTACGTAACGTAAACTATAGATTTTACCCAGAGTGAATTTTGGAACGCAGCCCAGTAGGTGGGGAGAGCGGATAAAAGTTTGATCCTCTAAATTATACATAGCCGTAGACACAGTTAGACACGTTCAGTTTGTGCGTTATCGAGTTGTATCGAGTTGATCTAATTATATCTACTTGTTTTAGTTGCAATTGATACAATATGAGTATATATTTAATTTACAGAAAGAAAAAGCAAATAAAATTAATGTTCAAATAGATGTATTATATCAATTTTGATATAGCTTTGGCAAATCACGTGTTATGTGAAATACTATCGTGTGAATTACAGAAAAGATGTGTCTATAGAAGCATGGTATTTTATTTTTGCATTCGCATACATTTTATGCGAAAATATCAAAATTTGGTGCGAAAATCAGAAAATTGACCTGACTTAGTAACCAGGCATCCATCCGAAATGTGTAGCCTATTGTCTTCTTAAGCTTATTATCTTGTAGCAAAGTACCTGACCTGACTAAGCTTAGTATTTTTAAGAACACATGGTTAAGATTTTAAATTTCTCGGCTGCTATTAGTCGATTTGCTTAAACTTCAACGATTACCTTTGACTATGTGCTGAGTTTTTACTCGTTGGGATACTGAATCATTAAACTGCAACAATAGAAATAGAAATTTAAAGGAAAATTAAGAAATATATTTAAAAAAAAGAAATTTAAATATTTTAATTTACTTAATAAGAAAATTATTTTTTAAAATTGTATTTAACATCTTCTCACTGTTGCACACGTATCTAATATAAAATTTAACATTCTATGTATTAGAACAGATTTTTAAAAATATTTAAAAATTTAAATGGGTACAAGTAAAATTGCTTTTAAAGGAAAGACCCCGATTATGAGATACCACATCTATTTTGTGTGATTGCCGGAAGTTTATGGGCAGAATTGAAAAATATAGTAGGTCATTATGAAGGGAATTTAATAAGCTTTAAGATGCTGAAATGTAAAATTTAATTTAAATATTGATTTTTCTGAAAATTAAAAAAATGTAAAAAATAAACTTTCAAAAAAATCGAAAAAGTGTGCTCCTAATATGAGAGACCCCGGGAAATCGCTAATAAAGTGCAAAATACATCATATTGCAATTAAAAAACTTTATTTAAAGTTTTTGAAAGACAAATGTAATGGAGAAGCATATTTGCAACAATCGTAAACCCACTTATACTCAATATTGTACCTAATCTTCCCCCTCCACCCTTCCCCCTCAAATCAAGGTCAGCACAGTCTTATAAATTCGTATAAACCTTCCCTTAACGTTAATATATTATTTTCTCTTCTTTTATTACTATACAATAACTTTCATACTCCAGCAACCCAGGAGCACCCTGAGTATCTCATGTTACGAGCACCACGCCTTGCGGTTTCGCGATCACCAAATCTAATCTCTACAATTGAGCAACTCAACATATCCCGTATTTTCCTATTAATACGACCTTACTCTATCGCTGCATGCAGAACTTATTGCCAAATATTTATTAATTATATAATAAACAAGGTTTAAAGACTCATATCCATGGCACTTGACAACATCCAATTTCACAATTTCTTTCTCTGCAACGACTACACGCACGATCAAACAATGAATTTTCCACTAAATAGGTTTTATCCCAAGGGTAATAAGTTCATGGTGGAACCAACAGATAGGGCCTATTAGTTTAGCAGAAACCTTGCTGTCGCATATTAGGAGCCTATCTCATAATAGGGGACTTTTCTCTAAGTCTGCTAATGGTAGTTTTACAATACATCTGAGAACACTGCATATAAGTATGTTGTAATTAATCTAAAATGCATGATACTGACATAAAATTAATGACGTATGAATATGTCAGTATTAAGTAGAGTTATTCTAAATTCTTTGCAAAATGTGATGTGCTTAATACATTTCTTACTTAACATGTAAAAATACTACAATGTAGATGCATAAATAATTGAAAGATATATCATTTGTTTATAACTGTAAGTAACAAAATAAAAATGAACAATGCAGACGAGCACACCTGGTAAGGCTTCGACTACGCCAGCGAGTCCTGCAAAGGAACCGCCTCCACGAGACGAACCACCTCTGGAACCGGTGAATGGTATAGTTCAACCACCGGTTGTTCCACCACCAAATCGTCCAGGACGTATCACGAACCAGTTGCAATTTTTGCAAAAGGGTGTTTTGAAGCCAGTATGGAAGCATCAATTTGCCTGGCCTTTCCAACAACCTGTCGATGCGAAGAAACTGAATCTACCAGTATGTTAAAATTACATCTCTCGAATATTACAGTGTTATAAATTATTGTTAATTATTTACTGGCGAAATAAAAAGTTTTTGATTTAGTTTAGTTATAAATTATCACAATATATATCAATTTTTAAAATACTTTTTTACGAGGATTTACAATAATTTTGTTATATAATTATTGTGCAGATAATTGCTAAACACATTTTTTTTTATTTAAAAGGATTACCACAAAATTATCAAAAAACCAATGGATTTGGGCACAATCAAAAAGCGGTTGGAGAATTCATATTACTGGAGTGGGAAAGAATGTATTCAGGACTTCAATACTATGTTCACCAACTGTTATGTCTACAACAAGCCAGGAGAGGATGTTGTAGTTATGGCACAGGCTCTCGAAAAATTATTTCTTACAAAGGTATTTCTTATCACGGTAACATTTCTATATTATTATTATCTGTTAAATGAGAACATTAATATTAATAAAGAAATTGGAGGAAACTACATATATACAAATAAAATATTGTTTTATTAGACAAAACAGTAGTATAATAATTTTTTTAGGTTGCACAAATGCCGAAAGAAGAGGTGGAGTTAGATCCACCTGTCCCGAAAGGGCCCAAGGGCAAGAAAGTTGGAAGAGTTGGTGGACCAGGAGTAGGTGGAGTAACGGGAGGTACAGGAGCAGGTAGAGGACGACCATCTTCGGGTGCAGCCGCTGTTACTTCCAGTGTACCAAATAGTTTAACACCTTCTGCTACGTCGGCTGGAACAACAGGCGTTATACCCATGCCGCCTCTTGGTACTCAGGCACCAGCCTCGGTACCTGGAAGCACGAATACAACCACCATCGCTCCACCCTCAAGTATGGGCGTTACACCGATGGCTACTCACAATTCTCTGCCTCAGCAAGTTGTCCCTCCAACCACGGGTTACCATGCGCAGCCAGCGATGGATTCTCAAACAGCTTCTGCTGTGCCTCCACCTCCACAAGTCCCCACAACACCCACTGTAATGCCTCCGTCACAACCTGCCAAACTCAAAAAGGGAGTTAAAAGAAAAGCTGATACTACGACTCCTACCGCAAATGCATTTGACCCATTGTATGCACCTATGGATTCCAAGAATGCCAAAATACCTACGAGAAGGGAATCTGGCAGGCAAATTAAGAAGGTGAGTATACATTTTCTTTCTCGCATTATTTTATTATATTTTGTGTTCGAATGAAAAGCATTAAAGAGAGATATATGTTGTTTAATATATCTCTAAAATGTGATATGACATAATGATTATTGCGTCTAATTATTTAATTTTAAGTTTTGAATACGTATACATTTTATCAAAAATTTAAGATTTTCACGCTTACATAAAAAATAAGATTGCTATATGATAAATATATAAAAACACGATATAAATTAATGAAACTTTATTATTGATATATTTTTTTAAACGTGAGAAGTACATATTATTTTACATGATCATAATACATGATAAATATCCTTGTTCCTCGCATCTACAATCATATCATTTCTTTAATTATGTTAATCATACCGATCGGCGATTAATAAAATAAATATGACATCATGGACGACAATTTAAACAATTCATATCATGGCTGTTTCAGCCAACAAGACAAGCGGAAGACGGCTTAGTGCCATACCATCAGGCCAATATGCCTCTGATGGGGGCAATGGCCCAACAGGTACATTTATTACTATTCATTCATAATATCCTTCCTTTCATTTGTGTTGTCTCATCATCTATCAAGCGACAATTATCAGGCTTATATTAAATGACACAATTTATATATTTTATGGCATGTTTTATAATGAAAATCTTTTACTGTAACACAAATTATAAGATTTACTATACCATGTTTTTTTTTTAATTTTTTAAATATGTATATCTTGTACATTTCAAAAATAAGCTAAAAGGTTGACATAATTATCTATCTAGGAAACTTTTTACTTTTAAGGTGATTGGGCCATCAGAGCATGTCAAAGAAAAATCTGAATTAAAAATATGTTATAAAGAAAACCTAAATACGCTTAAATTTGCAATTTTTAGAAGATCTGACGTCTAGTTTTTGAGATATTAAATCTCAAAGTTGGCATTTTTAACATAGGTTTTATGGGAAATTGTACCGGAAACATACATTTTTCGAGAATTTCACTCACTGTCTGTAAAGAAACAAGTTCAAAAAACTGAAAATAACATTATTTGATTCTTCTAGCACTTGTTAAGTATAAGACAAAACGACGTTGACGTGTAATAAGACCAAAAATTCAATCAAAAGTTGATGAATTGTCGCGTTTCTTGTCGGCCTTTCGATCAGCTGTACGCGACGTGAACATGTGGCAACGCCGCGCCGTGTAGTGTTTTCTTTCCACAGCACTATTCTTTTGCAAGCAAATCTCCCGTTATCGAAATTGTTTGTTACCTTCCATTATTTTTCAACATAAACACAATACATAACCTCACTCAAACACATGGCACTGGCATGATAGCTGCCTACAGCGAAGAGATGCAATGTCGCGACATTGCCGACATTTCTCTTGTACGAATGTCAACTGAAGTCAAATCTTGAACTGTTTACATTTATCAGTAGATGAATTGATACATGATCGAATGAAAAGTTACATTATAAAACTAGTAATTATACAAGTGTTTAGAATATATGCATAAAAAAGGGTTTTTCTTAAAAAAAATTTAGACCTTATATCGACTCATACGGTACTTGGCCCAATCACCTTAAATAAAATAAATTATAGTTTAGTATGTCAAATTTGCTTATTACATATTTTTTGTTACTTTTTAGCCTCCGCATACTGGTGTCAAAGGAAAAGAAAAATTGTCTGAAGCGCTGAAGTCTTGCAATGATATTTTGAAGGAACTATTCGCTAAAAAACATTCGGTAATTGTGATATATTCTTTTCATCTTTGACAGCTAATATAATATTACAAACAGTATAGTACTGGATCGTGTAATTTAATCTTTTCTTTTTTTTTTTATATATAATGTACAGCCCTATGCTTGGCCTTTTTACAAACCTGTTGATGCAGAACTTCTAGGCCTTCATGACTATCATGAGATTATCAAAAAACCTATGGATCTTGGTACAGTAAAGGTACGTATGTTTGATTTGTGAATATCATTACACACGCACGCATATACTATGTTAAGGACGTTCTCCGGTCCTTATACTAGAGAAAATTGATTTTCTTAGGATTTTCTTGAAACTGTGAATATACGTTAATTTAGGTGTGCTTTATGCGTGGTATAAATTTTAGTACCTCTTCCGGTATAAAAAATGAAGATACTGAGCCTCAAAGTTTCAAAAAAAAAAAAAAAAAAAAAAAATTTTAATTTAATTTTTTTTAGTTTTGGCATTTTTTCCTTATAGAACTCGACGAGAGGAGCAACTTTGGTCCTCTTGGCCAACCTCGTATCTCTTACCGTTTGGCCTGGAAAACCTTTTCATTAGTAAAAGTTGAAACTTTGAGGCTCAGTATCTTTATTTTTTATACCGGAAGAGGTACTGAAATTTATACCACGCATAAAGCACACCTAAATTAACGTATATTCACAGTTTCAAGAAAATCCTAAGAAAATCGATTTTCTCTAGTATAAGGACCGGAGAACGTCCTTAAACTAAAACATACACTATACTAAACTATACTACACTATACTAAAATTATAAAAATTATAAATTATTACCACAAATTTTATATTGTTAAATTTTTTATAACTAGATCTAAATATTTGTATATAAAATCTTTTCTTACAGACGAAAATGGATAATCGTCAGTATAAAACGGCGCACGAATTTGCAACTGATGTACGACTCATATTTACTAATTGTTATAAATATAATCCTCCAGATCATGATGTTGTTTCAATGGCTAGAAAACTTCAAGATATATTTGAAATGAGGTTAGTAGTCAAAATTTTCAAAAATATGAAATCTGAATACATGATAGAATCATAATATAATTATGTAATTGAACACATGATTAGATATGCTAAAGTTCCGGATGAACCGATGGGTAGTGGTATGGTGGCTATGAAAGGAAGTAGCAGTGGTAGTGGTAGTAGTTCTGGAGGAGATAGTTCTTCCGAAAGTGATGATTCGGTTGAGGAACGTACTCAGAAATTACTTGAATTACAGCAAGAGGTATGATTTGTTCAAAATAAAATTAATATTTTTTTAATTCAAAAAGAAATTACTTTGTAGATAAACGCAATTAAAAATATAATTTATATTACTTTAAACAAAATATTTAAACAAAGGGCTTGCGAACTAGCAAGATATTTGTGCTGCTATAATATATTCTGAACATTACAGATAATCAACAACAAACGTTTCAGCCAGTACTGTGGCCTTTTTCAATGTAACAAACAGTGACATTGATCGTTGAATATAAATAAACGGAATAGTCGTTACATATTAAAATTAAAAATTACAGTAACTCCCTTATCCTAACATAATTAAAACCGCCAATCGCTTGTTGTCCGAACTGGCCGAAACGTTTGTTGTCGATTATCTGTAATGTTCAGAATATATTATAGCAGCACAAATATCTTGCTAGTTCGCAAGCCCTTTGTTTAAATATTTTGTTTATATTAAGCGAACACTATTTACCAATTGTTTATATTACTTTATTTATAGCTGAAAGCTATGCAAGAGCAAATGAGAAAATTAGTGGAGGAGAGCGGTAAGAAGAAAAATAAAAAGAAGAAGCCAGATAAGCCAAAATCGAAGCCAATGAGCAATAAGAATAGCAGCCTTGTTCCCAGTCATACTGGTGCCATGAAAGAACTTATGAAACCGAGTGGTGGCATTCCCAATGTGTCAGACAGTGTTGGTGCTAGTATAGCCAGTGTTGCGATGGGTGCAGGCGACTTGAAAATGCCTAGTGGCATAGCTAGCGATCTTCACCATCAAGCTACAGCAGTAGGACCTAACAAGACCCATGCTGCAGGAGGAAGCTTAGGACATCATTTGCCAACAACAGCGAATGCTAAGCCAAAAGGTAAGGGCCGGGGACCCGGAAAAGCTGCCGCAACTGCGAATACCGCAACCAAAAGGCCGAAGGCTAACAGCAGATCTACTGGGAACAAGAAGAAAAATACTGGCAATCAACCACCTCCGATCACGTTTGATTCGGAAGATGAAGATAATGCTAAACCAATGTCTTACGATGAGAAGAGGCAGCTCAGCTTGGATATTAATAAACTACCAGGTATATGTTGAATTAAAATTCTAATTTATATTAGTAATAAAAGGTTGAATAATAGAAAGATTATATAACAAGAGAAATTATACAGTACATATAAATCTATATGAAAATCTTTCAGATAGAAACTATTAGTAGACAATCAGACTAGTAGACTAGCTACAATATTACAATAAATAGTGTAAAATAGTTATTCTCCAAATATTTGCAAAATGATTATTGTTATTATGTGATATGTTTGATATTTGATTTCGAACTTTTTTTACTGTTCACATTATATAATTCTATCTATGGAATATTTATTCTAAATTGTTTCGTATGTTTGTAATTATAAATGCGAAGAACAAAAACAACTAAAAGTGTATATCAGTCTATTTTAGTTAATTAATTCTTTAATTAGTTATTTAATTTTTTTGGTTTTTGTCTTTAGGTGATAAATTAGGTCGTGTTGTACACATAATACAGTCTCGAGAGCCTTCACTGAGGGATTCAAACCCAGATGAAATCGAAATTGATTTTGAGACACTGAAGCCATCAACACTTAGAGAACTGGAAAGCTATGTTGCGTCATGCCTCAGAAAGAAGCCACGTAAGCTTTATTATAAACTTAATTTTATTTTGAGTTTATAAAATTTAACTGCCACTTTCCCAATAGCAATATATTGTCATGCATGTATGATTGAATTACACATAATGTGTATTTCAATTATAATATTATTAAGTTATATTAAAATTCTAATATTTCTAAAAAGATAACATTTTATATACAAAATTATACTTTTAACATATATATTTTTTATCTTGAATAAAAGTAAATGTATTTTTTATTTTTTAAACACGCTAGTAAGTTTAGTTTTAAATTTGCTCAATGTTGACAATATTATTATACAATTTATACACATGTACGCGCGTATACACACACATACTTATGACAATAAATTTCTTATATATTTATATATTATTTTATCATGTGTTAACAGACAAGAAAGTCAGTGGTAAGTCCAAGGATGAACAAATGGCAGAAAAGAAACAAGAATTGGAAAAGAGATTACAAGATGTAACGGGGCAGTTAGGCAATGTCAAGAAAACTGCCAAGAAAGGTTAGCATCTGATTACATTTTTTTATAGAGTTTTGTATTTTCTAAATATATCAAGGGATATACTCGTGTGTATGAAATTAGAGTATAACAAAATTGTATGCACTTTTTACAGAAGACAGTAGTAAGTCGGTTGATGTAGTTGGAACTGGTGGTGCCAGTGGACCTTCGCGATTGTCAGCATCAAGCAGTAGTAGCAGCGATAGTGACTCCAGCAGTAGTTCGCTTTCTTCAACGAGCACTGATTCAAGCGACAGTGAAGCAGGTTAGATATAAATGCAACTGTTGTTACTATTAGACCCTTACTTGGGAACAAAGAACTACTTGTAATTAAGTGGTTGTCACAAAAATATGAATGATTTCTTCGGTGAGATTCAAAATTATGGGGTTACGTATGACTATCTGTTTTAATATATATATACATATATATGTGTATATTATAGTTTAATATGTATGTATATATACAAACAGATATACAAGTATACTTTTGGGGAAATAGCGTATTTCGTACTTTCGAGTTATTTGCAAAAAAATTTGTTACTTCCTAACGGATGCACTATGAAGCACAGATTTTCATACTCACGTTTACGCCCAAATTTTAAGACAATACATTTTTACAAACACACAAAATACAAATATGGTTTAGATTGTTAACGCGCTCTTTCTCATCGCCAAGTATAACAGGGTTATCTGTGAAGCAGAGGTATTTCTACATTTAAAAAAAAACCTTGCTTTCTCTGCGTGTCTTTTCTCTTTTTTTTGTGTGTTATTAATCATAAATGACATTATCGATTTAGAACAATAAAAAATTTTCTATTAACAAAAATAATGGCAAAGTCGTAGACGTGAAGTTCATAGTTGTGTAAAAACAGCTCACCATTTCATGTGGCACTTAATTCTGTATATTATATAAAACAATAGAATAATATTCTTATTAACCATATAATTTCTTAATGAGATACAGTACCAGTGAAAATATAATAATTGTTACATATAATTATCATTATGATTGAATTTCGATTAACAGGGTTAAAAGTTATGATGAAACATTTAACTTTATGTTAATATTTTTTATATTATGAATAACTTAAATTTATTTATTATTTAATTTATAAGTCAAATTAGTAAATTTGAAAGAATATAATAATTCAATATTTTAAATTACGTTAAATTTTTTTTTATTTTCTATTATTTAAAATTATGTATGAGTTGCACACTTTATAACACGTAATCAATAATTTTTAATTTGTTCCACGTATCTTATTTCTATTATTATGCTACAGTTTGATAATCTTTATTTGAGAAACGTAATGCCTCATGATTTGGTGGTAGATTTAAGAGCTTCAGAGAATATTTATGAATTTTGTGCCTAACCAGTTTTTTATTGGCAAATGAAACAATCGAAAAACGCCGATATATCATTAATAATGATACAATAATGTATGATTAATATTTGCTATGCAAGACGGAAGTTACAAACTAGATGTAAACATTTTTTTAAAATGGGGTTCAACGCAAATACCTTCTTAAGCTGCTGAATCGTGCTTATTAATTACTGTATTTATTAGGACGGCGTTATTCATGTAGCTTAAATGCTGCGTTATATTAATGCAAGTATGAATGTGGTGTCAAGTTTCATCTTGTAAACGAGCTATTGAACAAGATTTACCATGTCTATGTAATTTTGTACATTTTTCGCTGTACAAGTGTCGCAGATGTGTCGCGATCGTGTACAAGAATCGAAACTTGATACACGATTAAAGAATTTTTATTTAATTTACGAGACATATGCAATGGTAAGAACAAAGGTGAGCTAGTGGAGTGCAGACTGTGTTTAGAGGATACCATGCCAGCTTGTTTCACGAATTATATTATTGATTCTGAACAATATGATTATTTTCTCTTGTCCTATCGGTGTTGACAGTACATTCTGTTGCTCGAAAGTCAAGTATAGTTTGCTACTCAAGGTTACTGAATTTTTCACTGCAGTTCCGCCTTTGGGTTCGTAAGAAAGTCATTGCTTCTAAGGTTAGTAAAATGTCTGGAAAGATCTCATTCTGCAATCAGCGACATTTGCACTCAATCAAAGTGTATTGTTGCCGTGACTGTAGTGTCGAATATTAGTACCTTGTAATAAGTTACACAACTATTTTACCGTAGCTTTCCCCGATAATTATACTGCCCCCATGTAATCCGAAAATAATACAATATATTAATTCTTGCAAACTCGTTATTTATTTTCATTAAATGATAAACAGAACATTACTTGTATCACTGTGTTTTCGAATCATTAAGTTTGTTTTTCTCGCATTGATTCATTCATGCCGTATCATTTCTCAAAATCTAAAACAGTGATATTAACATGCGTCACGAATTAAAAAGTGGGTATACAGTACGCAATATTATCAATATATTGACGTGAGAAGTGTGTTTATGCTCCTAAACGGTCACACATTCCCGCACATTTTAAACTATGCGAACTTTAATGACATCGGTCGAAGTAAAGAATAATATAAAGAGATAAATTAGGCAGTGATCATAGCGATACACACGGGAGAAATTGCAGACAATGTGTATTGGTGGCTAGATTTGCAAATCAGTGCATTTTAAGATTAGCATAGTTACGCGTTGCATTTTACTAGTAAGCTACGCTTTTGTGAGTAAGCTTTTGTCTCCGCAAAAAAAATTCTAACACGATTCTTCTGAACATGAAGAAACTCAATCCTAGTTACCTCAGAT
This sequence comes from Temnothorax nylanderi, assembly GCF_030848795.1. NCBI lineage: Eukaryota > Metazoa > Arthropoda > Insecta > Hymenoptera > Formicidae > Temnothorax > Temnothorax nylanderi. The sequence continues at coordinate 313,671 of NW_027249129.1, forward strand.
TACTATTTCCATTTCAAGCTTAGCTTATCATAGCCAAATATGTGCTTCCTTTAAAAAGTCAATTATTAAAATGTTTCATCTCTTGCAAGCCGAATCTGATAACAATGTTACATTGCTTGTGTGAGACAAGCGGAAACTCATACAAATCTTCCTTATTGTTTTACTCTGAATGCATAGATTCGAATAAAGTAATTATTGTGAATCTCCAACAGAGTATACTGATGCGGAGTACATTTATACCTGAATTCTAACTGACTCGTTGTTTTTTCGTAAAATTAATGACTTTGAGCATATATATATATATATATATATATATATATATATATACATATACAAAGTATTTAAGTTAATGTGTAAAGAAGTAGAAGGTAAGAGAGACCGAGAAACGACAGAGACAGAAGGGGATCATAAGATTGATCACACACGAAGAAAGCAAGTGGATAGGGAGAAGAATAGGAAGGGAAACAAGTTAAGGAGATGGTCTAATATATATACATATATGTATATACATATATACACAAGGCGCCCTAGCCTCCAAACACATTGTTTGCACTCCGCTAAGCTTTGCTAATCGTCGTTTCATCCTATTTACCACTAGTTCTTCATCGGTAACCATTGTCAGTTTTCTCATCGCTCAAATGATTAAAAGGAAAGTTGGAAATATTGTCTTCTTGCTATTGAAATTGATATCATTATTCCAATGACGATTACGAATTGGTGTGGTTTTACATGCCTTAATATATGAAGTAGTAATTATTCCTGTTAAGCATACACTTCGTTTCTCGTCGCAATAGAATTTGACATGTGTTGTAAATACCACGAATTTTCAAGGAACAAATATCGTTATATAATTTTCGAAATAACATTACTTTTAACTCGCGCGTGTCCTATCAAAACGGTTTTTTTTTTTTTTTAGAAAATCTTTTATACGAAAACAAGATTAATTTTAATGATATTTTGTTTTTATATTTCTATGTGTAAATGTCTGCTCCAGAATGTTTTTTTTTGTTGAGATATCGTGTAAATTTAGTTCTTACATGTAGCAAGATGTATACATAAGAATTTATTGTGAACGTAACCGATAATGACGCTCTAAGATGCTCCAAGGAGCAATCCTTGTAATTGAACATGTCATAATATGAGCATTAAGGATAATCGAATTTGCACTCGAGTACAATTAAATAGTATCATGAATCATGCACTCAGAGCAACGTACTTACTGCCCCGACAAAATAAGAGAAGGAGATAAGAGCGGGCGATTAATTACTACGATAACTCGATACAAACAAGCCGTAATTGGTCGGAAAAAAAGTGTTCGTCGATATCTAAGAAAAATTATTGATATGGAAACTATAAGCATTTACAAGTAGGTGCGAGAAATGTCGGGCAGGTTAATATTATCATTTTTTGTTTCCCAAGATACTGAAAGTGACTAGAGAAATCCGAAGAATTAGCTAGATTATGAGAGAACAAATTTTGACGGCGTGTGTGCTGAATTAGATAGATACTACACATCTATTAAGATACAATCAGCATTAGCTTATAACGCGAGGTATAATAGGGCATTTTATAAATGATATTCATATTGCCTTCCAAAATTTTTGTAGCAACTATTCTATATGCAAGCACGCATCTAAAAAAAAATATATATTTTTTTGTGTCTTCATCCAGACTGGAACGTCATTCTTCCTGCTACGAATTATTCCTGCTTGCGTTATACGCAAGAACAGATTTAAGGATTTTAAATATTTTGTTCATAGAAGATAACACCACACCTTTTATTTAATTTCGCCAATTATCTTCCTCTCCAGAGTCGTATGTAAGCGTTCCGTCTGTTTTTTTTTCTTTTTGCGTATCGCGAGTTTAATAGTAACGATAAACACGGTCGTACGTGTTTTGTACATAGTGAAAACTAATATATCATAAAATATTAATAAATAGTTGTAAGTTATACTTATGGAGGAAAAAAAACGACATACACGACGCGCGAAACTTTTCTAAGTGCATACACAAAGTTAAAGAGTGAAATAGACATTAATTCTTCAAGAGTCGCGGTTGGCTCATATGTGGTGGTCCAGTTAACTATATTATATAAATTAAGATACGCTGGTACTCCTCCTCGTTGTTTCGTTACTTTTATTTGTCGTCGAATGGGTTTAGCAAGGTTGTCGATTCACATTCCATCGATAAATTTCAGTGCTGTGATTTCACGATTGTTGCGATCACGAATTGTTTGAGAGCACACATCAGACAAAGATAATATTGTCTTATGGTATACCACAGTTTTCCATGTATCTACCATCGTCGCTGATTTATGTAGTACACACGGTAAACATCGAGCAGGAGTCTCTTGCCACCGATCTCAGTGTTGCGCTAACTACGACTTTAACATTTAAACAATTTGTAAGAGTTTGTCGCTCTTGTATCATTCATTTTTAAGTTGAGCCTGTATTGTACCATTTATGTGACTTTTATTTACACATTACTCCTATTATTATATAATATTACATTAATTATATTATATTATATGGAAAAAGAAAGACGGCAGTTTGATGATTTTTGTAGTCAATGTTTTATAATCGTCATTTCCGCCACCGTAACGATTATTATTACTGTTATTATAATAAATCATGAGTATCGATACACAAAAACGACGAGAGTAGGCGCGTGCTCTCGCATGCATATATGCAGAGACATATATGTATGTGTGACAATTTCGCGATACGTATGCATGTATGTGTGGGCGTGCGTGCGATATGTATGTATGTACGTGTATACATATATATGTATATATATGCACGCGCAAATATTCATAAATGAATTGAATATAACTAACTTTACGTAGAATGGAGAGACAGAATTGTTCTGCGTATTAAAATTTTTTAATATAAAAGAATCATTAAGATGAAAGTCCACAAAAAAAAGGAGCATACAATTGAGATATTTAAATTAACATTGTTGTACACAGTGATACAATTATAATATAAGCATATGAATAAAATCTATTAGAAAATATACGTACGAAGTTGTTTGATTTTTGTTTCTGACGTATCTTCGCATTTTACTTAGCGTTTTGCGACACTCAATAGCTGGTATCCTCTGCACACTGCATTTCGCTAATTCTCCATCGACCTGTGTCTCTTGATGTGACAGAACAATGATTGACTGCACGTAACTACTCATCACTACTAGAACACATTACATTGAATTTCAGGAAACTCTTCGAATCGTCCACATAGAAAAAAAGCAAAGAAGAATCCACCAAGTTCAGGACCTTCTGCAACGACTGCTACCGTAGCATCGGTAAGATAATTAATTGTAATAAGTCAACGTGGAAATTATACATATATACTTATTCTTCATATTACATCATGAGATAAGGTTATAAGCATTTTCTAGATAATACACATTTTCTTATGTGTCTCTTGATATTTTTGTAAGTACTAATTCCGAATTTAGAAGTTACTTAAAAGAATAGTGTAAATTATATTGCAAGTACACAATATGATGTTTATAACAATGCTTGTCTTAATGTGACACAATAATTTTCACAGGTGAATATTGATATGAAAGATAATATATTCTTTATATATAGGCACCTACATTAAATCATAGTGGAGCTCTTTTAATGAATAATCAGCCATCGATGAATTCTACGGGACCAATAACAAAGCCGCCTGTTACTCAAGCAAGCAATATTCCTTCAGAATCAGGTATTGTATCAATCATGAAATAACTATAATATCGATTAGCAATTTTCGCGTTGGGGATACTGTTAAGGGATATTGTTGAATACAATATAATCTGAAAATTAAAATCTTTCTCGGCACTTACGTGTTTATACTTATGTTTCTACTTATATAGACATCATAACTTTGTAACTGTAATTTTAAACTAATTTATTTATTTTTTTATTATTTTATTATATTATTATATCCGTGATTTTTCTAACAGATGCATATATGATGTGCTATAATTACTAATTTACAAATTATTTAGTTTAATGAATTACAAATAATTTGTGGATATATTTTTTATTAGCAGTCTTTAATGATATATAAATTACTAGGAAGAAAGACATATGTTATTGCAAAAAGATGCTATAACATATGCGATTAAATATCAAATTAATAGACTGTGAGACGTAAGTGCAAAAATTCTTTTAGGGGGCAATAATAATCAACAGCCTGTCGCAGTGGCTGCTGTTACAACAGGGCAAAGTATACCTGTCGCGAGTCACGCGTCTATGCCAGCCCAACCGTCACGACCTACAGCTCTGGCTACGGCCGCTCCTGTAAAAAAACCAACACCAACACCACCACCACCACCACCACCACCACCAACAACATCTAACCCATCAACTCCGTCGGTCTCTGTACCAACTCCACCGCCCAGCGTCACACCTACAAATACAAATTCTATGACAGCTTCGCCAGCTATATCTCAACAACCACCGCAGCAGCCACCAACATCCATTAGTTCCTTTCCAAATGCAAATACATCCGTATCCACAGACGGAACAAATTTAAATCAACAGTCTGATCTTTTACAGCCATACAATACTTTAGGTATCTATAGTTAGATACAATTATTGGTATTGTTTATAAATGCGAAAAAATAACGCCTAAAATAATATTTTATTATATGAAAAGCAAGTACAAAGTAACCATATTCTATATGTATTTTATACAGCTTCGGTGCCTACTACACAGTCCTCCTTGGATCAAACACTTGCAATCAAGAAGGAGCCGTCATTTATTCAAACACAATCTACTTTAGAACAAGCGCTCGCTGTCAAGAAAGAGTCTTCATTTATCCAAACGTCTCATACGACGAATAATACTAATAACATCAATCTCAATTTACTATCGGACGTAAAACCTGTGAATATGATGCCGACGAGTATGGCTTCTAATCTGAATTTGGGCAATATCAACATGACAAATTTAAATATGAATTTACCGCAAGGACTGGCGACACATATGTCTATGCACAATCAATTAGAAAATATGATTAATACTACTGCGCCGTTGACTAATATACAGAATTCGCATAACGTTACAATGTCGCAGCAGCATTCCAACGGGTTTCCAAATACAAAACGCGGAAATTCACCGCCCAATATGCTGAATAATAACGGCATTCCAGGATTAAATATGGGAATAAACGTTGGAGGCATGAGTTCGATATTTGATCCTCTTCCTATAACACCACCTATGCGGATGCAAATTTCTCAGATTTCTATAAAGAAAGAAGAGAAGCCCATAGCAATTACTCAACCTCTACCGCAAAAGCCTATGGATGGTTCGTGCAATACATTTATATATTCGTAGCATGCTTTTTTCTAAACTTGCGCAAGTGCTTATTCATTTTTTTAATACTAGTAAATTTATAGTTATTACTCATGCAACTCAATAAATAATTAAAAAATATATATTAGTACAGCTATTAATAGAACAAAAATGTATTATACAAAAAATAAGGTGTACATAATATATGGTATATATTAATTGGTTTAATGCTAAAACAACTTAATAATTATCTTAATAATTTTACATAATTTTTTTGCTTGATACATTCAATCTTACTTTTATTACAATCTAATCTTTATCAATTAACATTACCTATGTCGTTTTTCGGATTCTGGATATAGAATTATTCTTTTGTCGTCTTTATTAACGCTTGAAGTAACAATGCTGCTTTAAGGTCTATTTACACATATCCGTGACGTATTAGTGCCGTATCTGCTCAGTTCCATTTTCCATCAGTATCAGTGCTGATAAATATCATCGTCCCTTTGTTTTTGGATGGACATGTTCACACACGTCCGGTGCAGTATCGCAATCGTTCAATCTTAGTTCAGTATCCGTACAGTGACATTGTAAATTATATATTTCCTTTTTTATGGACGCGTTACGGCGGTCAGTAAGTTTGTCTGTGGATTATTCCATGCTAAGCAAATCACTTTTTTTGCGTCAAGTCGTAGATTTGGATGCAAATGGAATATTATGTTTATTGCGTAATTTTACGGTGAAATTACGCTTAATGTACGTGTATAATATGTACGTGTGTAATATTTTATTGTCCGTAAGCTGAGTTATCTCGAAAATCACTTAATTCAAACTGACCAAATTGTATGGATATGTGTGATAAACCATCACTGATGCGTCACAGACGTCACTGATATGGTACTGACACGTCACGGATACGTGAAAATAGACCCTTTATACGTGTCTTAACTACGTGTCTAACTGCTGTACTCTAATCGCTTACTAACCAGACATAATACTATTGCTCTAGCAGGAGCTTTTTTTACAGAAATAAACACCCTAGGAATGCCATCGATGGGTAATCATGCCAATACTCAATTGATGCCTGAAAAGAAAATGACCCCACCTGACTCGAAGAATCCCGCTGCAAACTTTGCGTCAGCCTTTAAAAATAAGGTACAAATTATTTCCTAAATATTTTATGACGGTTACATCGTCACAACGCTAATTGTCAGATTTCGCACGTAGACGCTCACATTCGAACACGCATACGTCGAGACTTTCATACAAACATTGTATACAAAACATACGGATCGACTAGCACAGAGACACCTTGATCGGGTAAATAACAAATCGGTTAACGCTTTAATTACTTTAATTTCTCTTAATTTTTATAATACATTTCTTTATGCGACTCGATGCTATTCATATCGTAATCGGTAGCGACCGATGCCTGAATAGTCACGCCATAAGTAGGATAATCAGTCGGTGGACCACATCGATTATTAAATGCGAGAAGGTTCTTTTCGATAACGTTTGAAATTTTTGAGAAGATTTTCCAAAGTCACATTGTTTCGAATACAGAACCGATTTCGCGCAGCCAGCTCGACACGACGGAGATTCAACCGACAGATTTCGAGACGAACGGACGTGTGAGCAACGTACATAGCGTGTTAAATAAATCGGGTTGAGCCTTAGAAGATCAAACGAGCTTTCTTTCTCATCATTTCTCTATCCTCGTTCTTCACCCAAATTTAAACCTAACTACACATTCAAAGAGTGTAAATTAATTTTTTAACACATTATCTTTTATGTGTTTTATATATTTCTTTATATGTATATATATTTTATATATACCATGAAAGTAAAATAATTTTGGTTGTGTTAAAATTTGACGTACTTTTGATTACAGACTGTAGAGCAGAACGTAAAGAATGCATCATCATGGTCTTCCCTGGCTCAAGCTTCGAGTCCTCAATCGGCAGCTGCAGGAAGTAGTATGAAAAGTGCAGCGCGAGACTCATTCCAGGCATTCAAGAAACAAGCTAAAGAAAAACAGGATAGGGTTAGTTAACTCTGCAAAAATAATTCTGTATGTTATATATAATACATCCAGCTATATCATAATAATATTTCTCTATTAATATTCGTAAAACAGCAAAGAGCACTAATGGAGCAACAAGAGATGCGCAGACAGCAGAAAGAACAAGCGGAACGAGAGAGATTGCGGCAGGAGAATGAAAGAAGACGGGAACGAGAAGAAGAAGATGCTCTGGACAAAGTTAGGAAAAATATTGGAGATCAACAAGGCAATGTCATGACTACCACAACAAGAGCGGAAGAAGTGAAAGCCATTACTGACACAGATAGCAGTAGTCCGAGTCATTCGTCCAGTCAGGATAAGTCCGCCTCAGAAAGGGAACGTCTAAGGCTACGGGAGCAAGAACGCCGACGACGAGAAGCGGTGAGTACTTGATATTTTCGTATTCATGAAATTTTAATTTGTTGTAACTTTTCGACAAATAATAATAGGAAAAGTGTAATACAGAATATTATTAGTAAATTAAAATAAACAACGTTAGGAATCCGTGCGACAATTATAACGTGTGAAAAAGCTTCTTAATCACACATTTTATCGTATATTTAAAAAATTATGTTTTTTATTGCACGCTCTGAATATAACTTGTGTGTGTGTGTGTGATACATAGTATTTAATAATCGTTAATTTTCGACTTAATAATATACTATTTAGCATCTTAATTGTTGCAGTACATATGTGCTACATAAAGCTGACAATATATTATAAAAATAAACAATTAAAATATAATAAAAAATAAAGTTTATATAATGTCAATTTTATTAATTATCAATTATTATAATTTGATTAATTTATAACTTGCGATATAATTTGAAGCAAATTTGATTTTCTAAGTAGATTTATGTGAGAGTACATGGAAAAAAAAACAAATCACTTTCGACGCCCCCATAGTAAAGGGATTTGCGAAGAATGGTTATATTTATCTTTTCAGATGGCTGGCCAAATTGACATGAACATGCAGAGTGATTTGATGGCTGCGTTTGAGGAATCTTTATAATGTTACTATATTCTGTTTATAATAAATCCACAAAAACTTGGCAGAACTCGGACGTATGTTTGGTGTCGAATGATGTTGTAGAAATCTTTAAGTACGACGCCAATCAATAAACAAAAATAACATAGACAATGACATCAGATAAATAATAACGATGACGACATAGGCTATGTGCTAGTTATCATAAAATGGTGCAGTTGGGATTGGCATTCCCAACATAAAACCCATTTGGTCGTCAGAAGATTCAAACGGTTTATTAAAACTGAGACAAACTATTGTCTCTAGAACGACAGACACTTAAGTGCGACTATGTAATTAGATAAATACTTATATGATACTTCGAAAATGCTACACTGACTATTGTGTTACATTTTTCCGGTTTTCATAAGTTTGTACTTTATGTAAATTTGAAAACTATATATTATGCAAATAAGAAGAGAGGTTTGCATGTGATAACCGAATGCGTGCGAGTAGATATGAGTGTCAGCTTGAGGAAAAGTAAAAATCGTGTACATTTAGTTAAGTTTTGTATTTTTCCACATTGAGTCATTAATCGTTGGTAGGATTATGTAGAAAAGTTTCTGCCAATATATGTAATTATTAACTATTATTAATAATGCTCTTGCAAATTTCTTTCTCGATTATTCATATACGCTATTTGTGATCACAAAGATAACTAGGCGTATATGTGAATAATGATAGAAAAATGTAAGATAATACGAACATCCAAGAACTTGGTGAATTTAATAACGATCATCATGGCTGTCCATTTGTGACCTCAATTGATCAACTGCTGATTGATCAGAATATTAACAGCTATTGTGATTGATTTCAAGAGCTATTGCGAGCCAACTGGTCGATTCAAAGCTATTCATTAACTCACTTTAGAACAATGTCGTCAATTATTACGAGTAATGATAAGATGATTCTAGAATTGAAGTAGTTTCGATCCTACCAACTATTAGATCAAGACTATGTACCTAATTCTTGGTATACTTTAGGCTCGTGGGAAAGAAAATCGCGATGCCGTACGAGTGGCGTTTATTAGGAAAAAAATTTATATTTATTCGATCACTAGGGTATTGTATTCCGCGATATGTCGAAAAATTATTAAAATATAAAAAAATTTTTTTGGGGAAACGTTTGCGTGTAATCTTCAGATATCTTAAAATCTCTTTAAGTTCGACGTATCATGAGCGAGTAGACAATAGTTATACGTTGAAAACTTCGGGCATGGCTTACTTAATTAATAACTAAGCCGCCCGAACAAGATACGCGAATCAAGTAAATCCTAACTAAAAAGTTAAAAAAAAAAAAAGAAATTAATTGGCCAAAAAAGTACAAAAAGTATTGATTAAAGCAATTTTTCATTAAATGTGATTATTATGATTAATTTCTTAAAAGTATTTAAATTACAAAATCATAACGGCATTACTAATATGCCAAATATACTATATTAAATTATTCATTTAATTGCAATTTTATTTTTTTAAGAACTATAAACTTGTATAGTGTTTATTTGTTGTAAATATGACGGTACTTCGTCGGCGATGAGCAATCGTTATGGTGGTGCAGTTTATCGGATGAATGATCCAAAATGATTGATCCAAGTGTCTAAAACTTGGGAGTTTTAAATAAAATCATGATTTTTATAAAATAAGGAATACGATGATTAATTGGTCGGGATTAATTGAACGGAGAAAAATATATATAATATGAGATTAAAAAATCTTGATAAATTCAAAATTTCTTCTCCGGCAGGTGTCATAATTCCTCGAGCTCTCTATTAAAGATCAAGTTTTGAAATAACGTAGATAAAACAATTGAAAAGAAAATAGGAGAATATTATACTTGTCGATAGAAAAGCCACTTCGAATGTTCATGCCGTCCTTCGCAATCCTATTGTCATTATTTCGTCTATTGGAGATCAACAAAGGGAGCTCGTCAGAAAAAGGAAAGCGATCTTTGGACAGAGACATGCTATTCATTTTTGGGTGTTGTTTGTTCTTTCATATCTGTAACGATTTTGCTCTCATTGATCATCGAGTATCAATATCTAGCAATATTAGAATATTTCTGTAATCTTTCGTTTTCAACGCGTCTTCGGGCCCAATACAAGCGCCTATTCGCAGTTTTTATCTAATCAAAATTAAGAAAGATCTATGATCTTATTCTTAAAATATACTATTTACACGCTGCGATAATAATATTCGCGCGGTTTAGTATGTACAATGATTTAGTCATCGGTATGTTACTGTTGATGTATAAACTTAAGAAGATAGGACAGTTTGCAAAATTAACGATTTAGTGGTGTATAAAAATTAATAAATATATCAATTGTGTTCTTTTCATGCGAAGTGGCAAGCATCTAGCATTACATGCTTAGTTCGCAAAAAACAAAAAAGAAATTCTTTAACAATCGGAAATGATTTGGATATTTCATTTCATTTCGTAGACTTCGATTGTCTACATGCGAAAAAAAATTTCCATTCGAATGGAACTATTAACGGTTTGATTTGACGAATATTATAACGTCACACGATAACTTTTAAGGTAGTAAAATGGTAATGTAAATTATTGGCAGAAGCGATTAAAGTATGTTAAAGAATTATACTCGTAATTCTTATAGAGTTTGATGCTAACAGCACAAACGTTCAATTTAATGACATAATTGATAAATTGCAAGATGTTTTTGCCAATAGTTTACATTACCATTTTACTATTATTTCGATATAATGTCCTGTAAAAATGATGGATGTTATTAAATATTTTTGTTTCTTTTTATTTCTTTTTTCGTTGTTACATGTTTAGGGTTTATATGTGCGGGCGGCATGAGTGAACATAGTGAGTTACATGGCAATGTGTAATAACCGAAAAAGAAACAAAAAGAATTGGAATATAAGTGCATGGTAGGAAGGAAGGGATAATTAGGAGGGAGAATGAGAGTATGTGAAAGAGAAGAAGAGCATGTGTAATAGATATTAGGATTGTATAATATGCAGTTTGTAATTGTATATACAAGGTGAAATTGGCAGCATTCGGAATACAAAATATCTTATGTATAAAATACAATATTAAGTACTAATAATACAAATGTTTATGTATGTGATAAGATTTATAAGAAAGCCGACAGATAGATTGTATAACCAAAATTAGGATCTCAGCATAAGTTAGGATATAAACAACATACACCCATACTTCGTAAGTAACACCAAAATCACTCAGCTCTGTATCAAAAAGTAATTTTTTATATAAGTTCCCACGAACGCACATCATCTCCAATAGAACACGAATTTTAGCAAACTTACTACGACTAACGATAGCGAACTTTTAAACTGGTTGTACATAAATAATAACGAAATGAGAAAATAAATGGCTGAAATAAAAGAGACACTTGATGTTGTTAAATAAGGGAGGGAGAGAGAGAGAGAGAGAGAGAGAGAGAGAGAGAGAGAGAGAGAGAGAGAGAGAGAGAATGAGTGAGAGAGCGATTGTTAATTGAGCGTTAATTGCGTTCATGTACCTACATTTCCTTCTTTCGTTATATGGACGGCGCTAGCTCGTAAATTTACTTTGGTATTTATGTTAAATATAATTTTTTATAAATAAATCGAATTAAAAATGATCGTAAAGCGCTACAGTGAGTTTCAATTTTTCCAATCTTGTATAATATAATCTGTTAGTAAAACATAAAAAAAATTTGAGATATACGAAGTTTTTAGACAACCTTAGTTTTCTTCTTTTTTTATTAACTATTTAAAGATATTATCAATTATTAACGTAATTGATACTGCACAAAAAATCAATTTTTTATTCAATTTTTTTACGATAAAGAGTGCATGTTATTTGCAACTCTGATCGATTATACTACATATATATATATATATATATATATATATATATATATATATATATATATATATATATATATACACACACATATACATATTTCTCTACTTATTTAACAACATCAATCTACAATATATATAGATTACCTGTGCTGTTATTAATCATCAGAAATAAAGGAAAATAACAGGTTTATTATGATATTTGAACTAACATTAACGTGCAGATGTGAATACAAGAGTTACTACAGGTTATTCATTGTATATGCATGAGGAATTACCTTTCCTAGTTTGTAATATTTTGCATGTTACATAATACATATATGTAAAACGGAAAAATATGCGGAACAGAACGCGATTATAAGATATCTGTACAGAAAATCGCTCATAGCCAAGATATAGATATATCAGAAAAAGGCACTGTCGTGATTTCGTATTTGGCAGTAGTTTCTTTTCCCTAAGTTTTGCTATGCCGAAAATAGTACAGATGCAAAAAAAAAAGATCACGCACTGTGTATTATACTATTAATATATCTTTAAAAGGTATGGTACATTATATTATAATCTTCACGAGTATGCTAAGGTAATTTTAAGATTTAATTAATAACTAAAATGAAAAAAAAGATGTAGTGGTAGTGTTTTATTGCGAAACCTCACCTCCTTCCTATTGCCGTTGCATGCGCGAGATCCGCAAAGCGATCGGATTTCTAGAAATGGATTTTGTCTAGAGTTAATTACGTTTTCTCACACGATTACTCTTCTTGCTGCGATACCTTGCAAACCTTTCAGAAACCGTTCAGTCGTTACGAAATATCGAATTATGTCTGGAGAACACGCGTAGACGTTTAAGGCAAATAAAGTAGCATCGAGCTAACTGCATGCGTCTTTTATTGAATGAAACTTATAAAACTCGCAATAAAATCTTGATTCAAACATTGTATTGTTTATTGAAGCGATGAAACTCCTTTAGTCTCAGAGCCTGCGTGCGGATAAATCCAGTGGCGTCCGTCGGCTCGAAATCACCTTGCACGTCCATGGAAACGAGAGTCTGGTTGTACAACGAGACCTCGCTCGATCTGGCGATCGCCATAGCTGCAAGAGGAAACGATATCCCTTTAATAACCATAGACATAAAAAATAGTCATGTTTATGCCAAGTATGACACTGTCCAACGATAAATTTTGTAGTTCTAATTAAATTTCACGCAAATCTACCAACCCTTTCCCTTATACAGCTGCAGTCTCACTGTGCCGTTTACATATCTTTGCGAATGCTGGATGCATTCCCGTACGAAGTCGCATTCCGGCGAAAACCAAAAACCTGCGAGGCATTTTTTTTCATTAATTTTATCCAATTTGTTTAGAGATACTTTTACAGTTTTTATATTTTATCTTATAGTTCTATATATATTGCGCCTTCGCGTATCTGACTACCGTTATAAACGTAATCCGACATCTTGTCCGTCAGATACGATTTGACCCTCAGAACCTCGCGATCCAAGATAAATACTTCGAGGTCTCGATGCGCGATCTTCAAAATGTTGACGCCCGGCGACTCGTAAATGCCTCGAGACTGAAATGTTCGAGGAAATAGTGTCACAATTAATTTTATGCGCTCGTACAGTTCATTTCATAAGAAATATACCTTCACTCCGATGTAACGATTTTCCACAATGTCTATCCGCCCGATACCGTGCGCACCACCGACCTCATTGAGATACTCGATTATTGCAAGAGGAACGTTGAACATTTTCCCATCTTTTAAACTCTTCACGTTAATCGGGTGTCCATTCTTAAAAGTAATTTCGATTTCTTCCGCTTCCAAGGCGGAATCGGTTGGATCAACGGTCATTTTATAGAGCCCTTTCGGCGCTGGAACGGCAGGATTCTCTAGTATCCCTGATTCGTAACTATAAATTAGGAATATGAGATTACTACCCTCTTAATATTCTTTTCATGTGCTCCCTATAACAAGAGAATACGCCCATATTATACCTAATGTGTACGAGATTAGCGTCAGTGCTCCACGGTTCCTTCGGCGTTGCTGAGATCGGAATTCCATTTTGTCGCGCGTACTTTATCAAGTCCGGTCTTCCTTGGAACTTCGTGTAAAATTCGACTTCTCTCCACGGAGCTAAAATCTTGATAATCTTTTATGTCATAACTAGCTTCTGACATGACTGTCATGTTCTAATACTATAATATATTGACTACATTTTTGTGCTTGTAAAACAAGAGTACGTTTCCGCGAGAATCAAGAATCTAAAAGGTAAATTTTTCTTATTTTTATCTTTCGGTCATGCTTTCGGCTCCTTCGATATTTCTTATATTTTCTTCTATTTCTCGTAAAATAATTGATGAGTACCGTGATTCCAGGGTACAGGCTGTAGCAGCTCAACTCAAAGCGAACTTGATCATTCCCTTTTCCAGTTGCCCCGTGCGCGATGACATTGGCACCTTCAGCCTTTGCGACTTTTATTAAACCCTGGCTGATACATGGTCGTGCTATGGCAGTGCCCAGAAGATATCTTCCCTCATACAACAAGCCACAAGCCACAGCAGGCCATACGTAAGAAGTTACGAATACTTCTCTAACATCGTCTATCACGACCTTGTGAATAATCGAATTTATTATATATTATGCAAATTTTTCAATGAGAGGTCGGAATTGTTTGTTTCGTTATAAATATGAAATTTATTGCGTAAGGATATTTCTAATATCTTTATATCATTTTGTTAATACAAAATACAAACATTTTATAATTAAAATGTTAGGCAAAAAGATAATTTTTACCTTGGCGGCACCAACTTTGAGCGCCTTGTCTCTAATTGCATCGAAATCCTCCTTTTGCCCGATGTTCGCCTAAATAAATCACAAATTCTTATGTCTACTTGCGGCAGAAAGGATTTACATAGTTACAAAATTTCTTACCACATAAGCGATAACTTGATATCCCTTTTCTTTTAACCACAACAATATGCAAGAGGTATCCAAACCACCGCTATACGCTAGAATTACTTTTCCTTTCGACTCTGACATTTTTCACAGCTCCGTTTTTCAGCAGAAATTAGAAAACGTTAAATTAATGGAAAGAAGAGGACAGCTGGTAACAGTATTTACTAAAGTCCGCTGCGTTTCGGCTTTAAATAGAATTAGTTTTGTTGACCTCGGATTACTGATAACCTTCGGAAACTCGAGCTGTAATCGGCGTATCAAGATATTTTTAAATAAATTTTCACATCTAAGCAAATTTTTTTCTATTATATTCTATTATAATGTATGTGTTTAATTGGCGTAGATGTGGTGGTGTAGTGATAATTAAAAAACTCAAGAGTAGAGCGCATCATAGGCCTTTATAAGTAGAACACTGCTCAGACTATAATCTACATACATATATATAACAGGATATACTTTATAAATATCGTTTAACTTTGTAATAATCTCTCCACTAGTAGATCGCAACATTTATTGACATCACATTAATAATTTTTATCATTGTTATTCATCAACAAGCGCAAGCTTCTGGTCGAGAGAAAGCGCTTATTCATCACAACCGCGAAGCGGTTGCGATAATCTTGCGATACGTACATACATACATATTGGTATATTATATTTGTATCTGTATTATATTCAACACAAAACTAGTCACTAATCGAATTTGTCAAAGAGAGAGCTGAACATTGTATGTCGTGAATATTACATAATACATACTTATATGAATTACATTAAATGTAGCATCTGAATTGGCAATCGGTTAACTGAAGTGTACAAGAGAGTGTGTAAAACGCTAAAAGTACAGATAAATAAGTCAACAAAGGAAGAACAATTATATTCTCGGGCCGTATACATCTAGCGATTTTATTTTACATTCAATACCATTAATTAGTAGATTTAAGTAATAATAATATTGAATAAATAACTGTATCGCTCTTACATCGATGAT
This sequence comes from Temnothorax nylanderi, assembly GCF_030848795.1. NCBI lineage: Eukaryota > Metazoa > Arthropoda > Insecta > Hymenoptera > Formicidae > Temnothorax > Temnothorax nylanderi. The sequence continues at coordinate 329,821 of NW_027249129.1, forward strand.
ACAGTTGAAAGGAATAAAGCGAAATACGACATGACATTTAGATTTGACATTTCTATTATAATAGAATTTTTTTTAGAAGCAGTAAAAGTATGCTCGACGAACAAAAACAATCTACATTTAAGATGTTAACTTGAACACGAGGGAAAGATAAAATATTATTAACAACGAGAAATATACAGAAATATCACGATTCTTCTCTATGACGCACATAGATCTTCATAAATTCCTTTTTATTACCGATAAAGAATAACGATCACGAATATACCTCTAGAGCTTCGCTAAAGGCTCGATACCATTATACAGCTTCGTGCGATCTATATCAGTACTGCTAAAGTGTCTCATACGATCTTTGATGATTATGTATTCGCGCAGGCACTTGATAACTCGGTTTGATCAAGACTCTTCGTGCTCAATTAATACACGAATACTTTCATTGTTATTCAACTGACAACGGGACTTGCTTGATATTTCCGGAATAAGGCGCCCTCGTTTAAAGAATTGACTCTGTGTTTATTATTTAGTTAAATACTTTAATTTCATACTCGAGATCATTTATGGCTTCATAGCTGGTATTACTGATGGAATTGAAGCTAATGGCAAATTAGAAATTCAGGAATGTTATCTCTTCTGTTAGATAAACGATCATTTAGACGTGTAGTTTACTCAAGTCGTTTATGAATGACTTCGGTGTAATTATATGGGATGAACCTACAACAATACATAAATATTTCATGATCAGTGAATAGATTTTCAATCGTATTTTGACTAAAAATTATTTTTCCATATTTGAATGGAAGTTGGATATCAAAAATTCTTACCAATTATGACTTCCCAATTTTTTAATGCGTTCGTAACTTCGTATGCACATCGTATTTCAGAGTAGCACACTCCACCAACTATAAAAACGATTAAACGAGGAACGTTTTTGATGGTCTGTTGACCTTTGTCTTTGTGCCAGTGGCCATATCGTGCGCTGCAAGTTTACATTAATATTTTCAGAAACCAAATAACAACAAAAGATTTAGACAAGAAGAAAAATATTATTACTATATACCTGGTTGGTGCATGATATCCTGAACTGGCTGCACGTCCGGCAAGGAATGGAAAATGTTTGGTTTCAAGTTTATCCTCGATGGAATCCTCCATAACGTCCTTGATAACTGGAGTCCAACGGCTCATTTGGTAGGTTTGCTCCGTAATTCTTTCTTTACGTGGTACGGTATATAATTTTTTGCGATTGCTCTGTAAAATGGCATTGCAAATAACAGAATTAAATCACCGTTTAAAATGTTATTAAAAAACCCAATATGAAGTACAATTTGCAATTTTTTAACTTACATCTACAACAACATTAATCCCGAGATTTGCTATATTGACGATAGTCTGTTTATCATCAACAGATATTTGGGCATGATGAACCAAACGGTTAAGATTCTCATCGGTGATACCGTTTTTGCTGATAACATATAAAGCTATGATACGTAATTTATCCAAATGATTCACAGTCTGATCAAGTAAAATCGGTGTGATATTCCTCATGTGATCTTTGATACGTTCACCTTCTGCATCGGTACCCATGGCTAAGTCCTAAAACACGGCCGAAATACTTGTAATTAAAAAAATATCTTTACTAACTGGATTATGGGTATTGATTACAATATTACATACTTGCTCCACTTTACAAAGCTTATCTACATTTCCTTGATAGCGTTTCATGCAATCTTCGGCTAATTGTAAATGTGTGGCATATTTGCTCAGTTCTTTTTGATATTGCGGCATCTTTTTGATCATCTGCGACAAGTCTCGCATACTCTGCTTATCACCTTGCGGCATTCTTTTTGATTCTGTAAACTTTTTCAAATTTTTAGTCACGTTCCTGAAAAATAACGTTTTATTGTTACAATATTCTTTTTATGGTTATTAATCTTTTAGAAAATTTGAGACTTATATTTATACGTACTGAGATACTACGGCAATATGTTGATGCCTGAGTTCTACCCATAAATCATCATTTTCATCCAACAATACTTCTTTTTCCTGACCTGCTGTTGCCTCAAACCTGTTTAATATTATATGGCATTTGAGTCTTGCTTTAAATTTTTATTTGCAATAAAGTCATTTTAAATTTATAATGACTTTACTTACCTGTAGACATCATTATCAATGTCCAGCAAGTCATATGCCATGGCTTGCAGTGTAAGTTCATGTAACAGAGGTGAGACGCAATCAAATCCTCTATCTAGAATCAATAATTGAGAACGTGCTTTCTCAGGCCCTTCTCCCATTGTTGGTTCATCAGCTTTGTATGCGTCTAGCTTCTGCTGCACCATTTGAGCGAGTTCAACATTGCGATCAAAGTCACTACAATACATATTAATATTTATTTAATGTTATCAATGATTATGTAATTATATTCTTAATCAACAAGGAGAGAAGTAACAAGTTATTAATATTTTTAAGTCGCATTTAAAGATCGAAATTACCTGCGATATCTAACTGATGGATATTCTCCAAGAGTGGCGCAGAGTGTCGCGATTTGCTCGGCAATACGCTCCATATTAGCTGATCTCAAATTAAAGAAGGAGGGGTTGTAAAAGCAAGCGAAAGTTTCACGTGAGTCCAACGAGAAGACCTAAGAAGACGGCAGATTTAGTTTTGGGATATTCTCATCACAACAAAAAATGCGAATTTTATTGCAAAATTTTATACTTGAAGCAAAATAAATAAGCATGCTAATTAACTTTTTGACTTTCATGCTGATTTTCTAGACATAAGCTCTCAAGTGGGGCAAATGACTCGCACCGAGTAAATAAGTTATTATATCTTCTTGAAAATTGTACATATTATGTATTTATTTATCTCAAATAAAAGCTTATAGCTTAAAAATGAATTATAAAAATCCATAAACATTATCAAAATTGTCTGACAAAATTATTCTAAAAAATCATTTCTGAGGCGAATGATTTTTCGCCCCGCTTGGAAGTCGAAAAGTTGATAACTTCGAAAATAATGGGCTATGTGGATAATTCGATTAGTGATCACATTACAAGCATGTACAACACATAGATATTTTTTTGTCGAAAGGAAAAATGATGTGAAGAAGACTTTCCTCAACAAGAAGTTTATCGCCTGGTCTTTTGCAATCTAAAATTAACTGATAATCCGGAAAAAAGAAGAGAAATCTCTTAAACTCATGAATCCTCGAAGACTGAAAACAAATTTCGCGCTCTAGAGCTACAACTAGCGCCTATTAATTTCGTCTGCTTAATCGTCACCTGCGATTCGTACGGCAGGAATGCGATGTTGATCTCTTTGAGGGTTTTAATCTTTTTAGCGGCAAGAGACTTGCAGATTTCATTGAACAGCTCCTCCTGGCATACTGGCATCAATTGCAAGCATGAATGCATTCTGATTATTAGTATGTGCTTGTTCATAAGTCATGTGAAAGGCTCAGGATGGACTGGATAGATCGGATGAGAGGATAACGTTGTACTAATATCGTCCCGATTGACATCCGGGTGATCCGTGCGACTAAATTTACGTGAGGCCGAGAAGTGAACGTAGAACGCGTGAATGAACAATTGTTTTACAATGTGTATACGTGTCTCTCTTTCTCTATGTATGTGTGTGTATATGCCCATCACCATCACCACGAAGGACGAAACGATCAAACATTTTTCTTTTCATAATGTTCGTTGCTTTACCTGCTCTTCGTATGGTATGAAAGCGATGTTGATCTCTTTTAGTGTCTTTATGTGCTTAGCTACCAGCGAGTGACACAATTCTTTGAACAAGTCGTCAGGACATGCTGCAAAGAGATATACTGAGTATGTCAAACCACGAGAAATTAAAAAAAAAAAGATTAAACCGACTAATCTTGTACGATTGTTCTTCTCAAAACATCGGAATTTTTTAACTTATATTTAATGATAGAATCAATAGACCCGCATCGTTACGCTGTATTTTGATGGTTACATTCGCATGGAAACCTGCTGTGGGTGAGTAGGATGAATAGGGATTTAATTCGATGAATGTCGAATAACTTTAGCAAAATATTTAAGATGCTTGATTACATCATTACTTAATATATATTTAAAATATAGTAAGAGTTAAATATTAAAAATGATTTAACAAATTGATCGGCAATAGCTAAAATATCTTTCGTTATATTTAGGTTTGAGTAAATATTAATTTAATTTCAGATTGAGTTATATTGAAGTAATTTGCGCATACTGTAAATTGTAAAATTACGATCAATAATTCTTTATTCATTAAGAATTACTTCTAAAAAAACATCTACATTTCTTTCAGTTATTTTTGTATTTTACTTCGATAGATATTCTACGAAATATTGGATAGTTTGGATTCGTCGTTGGAAGAGGGAGATATCCTTAAAACGAGAATAGAGGATCAATTGTGACAAATATGTACCTTCCGTGAAGTACACGTGGGCGACTTTGTAAGTGGTTCTTGTCGGGTTACTGAAGTCTTCGATCAATTTCTGCACCGACGAATTACAAGGCGTGATGAGGTAAATGGCCTCCATCGTCGGCAGAGGTTCGCGCTTCTTATTGATATCCTCTACCAGGGTGATACCCTGAGCGCTGATATCGTGCATCTTGCAGCAGGCAGACACCATTCTCATGGCAAGCTGATCCACCACCAAGATCCGCCATTCTGTTGACCCTGTTGACTTCTTCTTTTGCTTGATCACCTCGTTCATAATCTCTGCGACGTGAGAGAATTAATTACTCAAATGATCAATTCTTAGAGAAATGTGAGCTTATATACTGTATTCTCTCTATCCGAAGGTAGGATAATAACTTCATCTTGAGCAACAATGCAAGACCTAAGTAATTGAAACGACTATTAATTTTACATCCCGCGGTATTTAAAATATAAAATTTTAATTAGTGAATTTTGTAAGCTGTATTTTTCTCTAACAGAAAATTATAAGATGTATTTCTTTACTGTAACTACATATAAAAGTGTGTGTGTGTGTGTGTGTGTGTGTGTGTGTGTGTGTGTGATATCATACTACATAATAGAAGAGAAATCAATACTTTGGTAATTATATTCCTCTCGCACGGAATACATATTGCGTGTTCCGTTTGTAAATCGAATAAATAGATATTTAAAAGAAAAAAATATCTTCATAAAGATAAGTATTGCAGCTATCGACTTGCTAGTTTTCAAGTAAGATTTTTAAAATTAAAATAATATAATCAGATTGCAAATCAAAAATAAACTTGTAATTTTCTTTCAACATCATTTTATTCAAGAAATCGTTGGGAAAAAAATCAGAAATCAGGGGAAATTAATTGTAATGCTAACGACAATGAGCAAGCGCCATTAACTTCAAACGAGTCATTGACAGCGCGATGATTGATAATTAACAATGCTGTGACGGCCTAGGAAGTCCTTTGACGTTCCAACACGTATATTGATCGTCTTTACAGATGACGTCACTGCGTACAGACACGTATCAACGAAGTGGCAAGCCCCGTTTTTTTATATTCTCTCAAGTGAAACAATCGGCTATTTATAACCTTTATAGGTATACGAGACGCGTAAAAACAATCTTCCTTAATCCATAGTTCAGAACAGCAAACTTCGTGGTCTTCGACGTCGTTAACGACGGAAAAAAAACAAAAGAGACTTTCGTCGGATTATTTTATTTAAAAAACAAACAAGATTTACACGAAAATAAGATAAGAATTAGTTATTTTCTGAAATAATTGTGTACATAACGGATAAATAGAAAATATAAGCAAGCAATATTGCGCTGTAGCGGCTGTAGATATTGCGTCTATCAAGTAAGTTTGTTTTACGGAAGTCTGCGATATATTGACAATATAAATTATAAAATAATAATTCAATTTAATATTTTCACGTTTTCAAAAATTAAATATAGATATAACATAAAATAATGTTATATGGTACATTGGTTTGTATATTTGTTTTGCAAATGCCAATACGTTTAGAAACGCAATAGCGAATAAAAATGGACATCCAATTTCATTTACGCTTCTTCGGCAAAATATCTTGAAATCGATACGGACTGAAAAGTGCTCTGAAAAGTGCTCTGAAAAGTGTTCTGAAAAAGCAACAGTTATTTCGAGGAAGCTGCGCCGTAGAACTGCGATCGAAAACATCAGGCAGCGCTCATTGCCGAATGAATATTTCGCGTGCGGATTTTTAGTAAGATGAGCACGATAAGGCAAATGTAATTTTTTTTTCTCCAATTCTTTCATCGACGAGATTAATCATGCGCGCCTACGAATAATCGTTGACGCGAAAATATTCGCGAAGATTCCCACGAAAGTGTTTTCCATATTTTCCACGGTTATCCCTCGATATTCCGTCGATTGTCTCCTGGCAAATGCCGGGAGTTAAAACCTGCAAACCAGCAACTGAAAATCAATGATAATTCTGATAAAAGGCTTTCTCGATATCGTAGGCGGGAATGATTTTCGTGTTTAGGCGCGATAATCAACACGCGACGATTGACGTCGTAAGATGCATCCTTCGTATTCGTGTCATCGAGGCTCGAATTAGTCGATGTCGATGGTTTACCGATTGCGAGGTGTACCGAATTCTCGCGAGACGCGACAGAGATCGGAGATATTTTTCGCCGAGCATGCTCCCGCTCGGCGTAGCAACGTTTGACATTTCTCCGTCGCCCAGCCGTCGCCGATGAAATCATCGGGGGAGGAGGCGAGTACGCCCAATCGAGATTGATCTCTCAACGTGACCGCGAGATCGGCAGGCGTGAGATCGACGCGATCGAGATGCCGCGCGAGTCGCCTGACAATGTCGCGCAACGATGTTTACAAATAGATTCTAATGACGTACGAAATTAACGCTTTTTTTACGCTACTCACTTTGACCGACTTGTGCCTTGAGCGCCATTTTGCAGGACTGACTGTCGGCTCGTTCGCCAGATGGCGACGCGAGCGGCGCGATGTTGTGCGCAGTGATAATCTCACGAGTATCACGCGAAGTTATAGCCGAGCGTCCACTTCGATCGGCACCTGCGCGATACGGCCGCGCCTCCGCTTCGTGTATTTCCAGATAGCACTAATCATTTCTATGAACGTTCTATGAAAAATCTTCAAGAATATTTCGAATATTCTATAAGTCAATCTTATATATTTACAGTATCTTTATAATATTTCCAGATAGCACTAATCATTTTTATGAACGTTCTATGAAAAATCTTCAAGAATATTTCGAATATTCTATAAGTCAATCTCATATATTTACAGTATCTTTATAATATATTCGAATGGCACTACTACAAATGTTTTTTTTTAATATAAGTAGAATAATCTATCGAATATTCTATATAATATTGTATGCATATTTATAGAATATTCTATAAGTATTTTAATAAAATGTTTTATAAATGTGCATAGCATATTTCACAGAATGTTTTATAGATCATTCTATGTATTTACATAGCATATAAAATAAATAGGGGTAAACAGTACAGTTGTTGGCCACTCTACAATGATTGGCCACATCTTAAAAAATTAAAGATTATAAAAGAAATACTATTAAAATGTTTTTAATTATAAATATAAAATATTTAATACACTTTGAAGGGGAACACTTTTAAACATTTTAATAGTATTTCTTTATAATCTTTAATTTTTTAAGATATGGCCAATCATTGTAGAGTGGCCAACAACTGTATTGTTTACCCCTATTTTAGACCATATAAGTTTTTATTTTCCAAAACAGCTAAATTAATTTTACCTTTTTTACAAGAAAAACAAAAAATTAGTTAGAAAATAATACAACATGAGAATGTTAGAGTGTTAATATCATCTATTACTTAACTGATATTATCGGTTTCTTAATTTTAACACTTATACATTATCAATTTCTATTGTATTTTATCTAATTTTCGTCTTCCTTTAAAAAAAGATGAACTTAACTGCTTTTGAAAATGGACAACTCCATGTTTTTTAGAACAACTGTGATTATTTGAATATGTAGGTATATTAAAGAACTGGTTTATATGTAATTAATAAATACACAAATTTAATTAATTTAGAATTCGAAGTATAGATTCCAATGGAAAATCCGTACGAATAAACCGGGCTAACTAAGAACCAACGCGGTAAATGATGCGCGAAAGTTTTATTTATATATTTTTATTTTACATATTTTCCAACCTTTGACTGCGTGCCGACTAGATTTGGCAGACTTGAAACACAGCTCCGGTTGGAGTAGTAAAATCCCCCCCCCCCACACCTAATTAAATCGATTCGATTTAATTTTTGATGCTATATGCATCTATAAATAACTGTAAAGAAATCATTGCGAAAAATATTACCTCAGCCAGGGTTCGAACCTGGAATTTCCTTCATTCCGTGAAGGTGTCGTACCAATTCAACCACTGAGGCATGTGGTAATATTTATTGCAATAACCTATTATTAGTTGTAATAATAGGTTATTGCGATAAATATCGCAATAACCTTCACAGAATGAAGGAAGTTCTAGGTTCAAACCCTGGCTGAGGTAATATTTTTCGCAATGATTTCTTTACAATTATTTAGATGCATATAGAATCAAAAATTAAATCGAATTGATTTAATTAGGTGTAGGGGGGGGGGAGATTTTACTACTCCAACCGGAGCTGTGTTTCAAGTCTGACAAATCTATAGTCGGCACGCAGTCAAAGGTTGGAAAATATGTAAAATAAAAATATATAAATAAAACTTTCGCGCATCATTTACCGCGCTGGTTCTTAGTTAGCCCGGTTTATTCGTACGAATTAATTAATTTAGAGTTTACTTTTTTATTTTAATTTTTTTGCATTTAGGCATTCTTATTTACAATACTATTTATAATTTATATACAAAATACTATTATAATGCAATATAAGGCTAGTACCATATAATCTGAAATCGAAAAAAGAAATTCAAGTAAGTTAAATTTAAAGTAAAACAGAAAGATTTATTTAAACTGCAGAAGAATAATTATAGGATTTTCCCTGGTAATTACGTATGTACATAACAATGAAAGAATAAGAAATGAAACTAGTAAGAAAGTTTTTGATTTGTACTTACTCTATATATGCTTCGTATCTCAAATCTCCGTGTACACTGCGCAGGAAATATCACAAAATATAATTATCTGCAGATGCAGATATTAATAAGGCTCCCTTATTTAACGCTGCAATATAAAGAGAAATTAGCATATAAGAATAAGAATAAGAAAAGAAATATAAGCTGTATATAAGATGTTGGTTTAAATCGGAGAGGTTATCTGGTATAAAACCAGGAACCTCGGCGACGTCAGAAATATTAAGGAAGGGCGGACAAACGGAATTTGCACTTGGTAGTGACAATAACTTTTGGGCGAACACGTGTGTTCGAGATAAGCGATATGTATTTCGACGACACTCTTTTAAAAACTGACTCGACTATAAACGCGAGAAAGTAACCCAACTAAAGTCCAGTAATACACTAAAAATGCTCGACGCAATAGGCCGCCGCACAGTGGGACATTTTGACGATCTAGGCGCTCAAAAGTCCAAAAATAAACTTTTTTTAAAACATTTAGCGCTATAACAAATGTTATTATTAAGGTTCAACATTTGCAAAAACAAATTTCTTTACGCTTTATGACGTCTACAGCGGATATGAGAGAGGTTCAAACTGTTCACTATCGAGCGAGTGAACCGGATGCTCGGCGCGTCATAAGTATCAGTTGCTTTTATTCGCCGTTTTTAAGCAAACAGCTGTGACCATAATTATTACACCTGACGCTATGTATACTCCATGATTAAAGGTAACTAAACATATATATACAGTTTTGTTTTAGTAATCCTGATGGTTCGTTTTTTATAGATCAAGATACAGTTCAGAAAATGAAAAATTGATATATATCTTGCCTAAATGTAAACTTTTATATTGTTATAGCACAAAATAGCGGATTGATCTTTTCATAGATCGAAAGTAGAAGTATTTAGGTCTTCAAAACATTAAAGACATTTTGCGATTTTTTGCGATCTTTCAAATAGTGCGTGTTTTGTAAATGTATGTGCTTACGATCTGGCAGGCGCGCGCCGAGGCGCACCGTGTAGACTTTTACTTTGTTATACCATAAAATAACGGATTGATTTTTCATATATCGAAAGTATGTAGAAGTATTTAAGTTTTCAAAACATTAAATTTTACGTTATGGCTGAACTAGCTGGAGCTGTACTGCTGCTGTACGGACAGCTCTGCCGCGAAGTGCGACTTAACGATATTAGTACCGTGATCGGTGTTTCGATGTCTTCAACTATTTCGTCGTATCTATGTTATAATTGTAGGGCCCGGATGTTCGGTCGAACTTTCCGTAAAAATATTGTGAAAAATATCGTGTGCACCTCGGGGCGAAAGCTTTTTTAGACTCGTGTGATTTGCCGCCCTGCCTCGCCTTCGCGCTTGGGCGGCAAACTTCACACTCGTCTGAAAAACGCTACTTTCTCATTCAAAAACGTTTTCTAGTATCATTCCACGTCAGCTTGAACGAAAAAAAATACAAACTGGAGTAGATATTTTGTTTCAGATTTTTGAGCGCATAGATCGTCAAAATGTCCCACTGTGCGCCGCATTAAATGGAACGCGATACGAACATGTGACGCTTTTGAGGCATAGACATCGACTTGTGCGACTTTCTTCAAGCATAACCTTAAATTTTCTAAAGAGTTTTATCCTAACGAACTGTTAAGGATGTGAAAAATATTACCAAAAATATATTAAAAAATATTCTTAAACCTTATATTTAATGTTTTATAGAACAGAATTAATAAAGGAAAAAAGATAATTACCTCTGATTAAAACGATGTTTTATTATGCACGTACCAGCACGGCGAAAAGGCACGGCGAAGCATGAGTGCTTGTCTACAACCTTGCTTTAAGGATGTATGTGTGCCATCTCAAAGTCATTACCAAAAATCTAAAAATTTCATAGATTGTTCTATTATTACGTCTAAGTATCTGTGTAAAATTTCAGCACAATTCTCTTACTGGTTTAAAAGTTATTGTAATTAAGGATGTATTGGAGGTATTTCAAATATATTCAGAAAGTGCTGTAAATTGTTTCTAAATTAAATGAAAAATACTCTTTAAAATTTTGAAGTTATTTAAGAGTTATTTAAGTTTAAAGTTGATAAAATTAACATTATCCCTTATAGAGAATCGACACTTTGCTGTAAATTTAATAAAATATAAATAAACCATTAAGACATTTCTTAAAATTTTTTTATATGTAAAACATACATCATTGATATTGTATTTTAAGTTTCAAAATTTTTTGCCACAAAAAAATTTTTTTAATTGTTTAAACAATACTAATTATTTAAATAACAAAAAATCATACTCAAACTGTTAACGGTAATCTCTTCTAACATATAAAATATTTTGAGTTGTTTGACATACATGCAAAGTCTTCAATCAAGAAAACGAAATTATACTATATATAGATATAGGTAAAACATCCTTAAAGGGTATTTAAGCTCTAAGCCGTAAGAAATTGACCAATCACAGTGGAATGTGAGAAGAATACTCGAATGTGATTGGTCAATTTCTTACGGCTTAGAGCTTAAATACCCTTTAAAGCAAGGCTGTAGACCAGCACTGACGACGAACGACAAAGAGTGGCGCTCACTATGAATATGGCCACCCAACTTAAAATGTGCAATAAATAAACTCAACGAATATTCTAAAAATGTTCTTCTCTATTATAAATATACGATTTTTTATTGTAACATTTTACGTATATTCATATAATATTCTATTCAAATATTCCAAAATTAAAAACATTCACACTTTGTAAGAATATTCATAGAATATTGTGTGCCATCTGGGTTAACAGCGATCCATTCCGATTAGACTTTTTCTTGTCCTCTCTCTCTTTCTTTTCTTCTAGCTTTGAAAGTATTTGTTAAAAATATTTTATTTCGAGTACCGTTCGTGTAAAATGGCATGGCGGTTAAAAAGGGAGTGAGAATCTCGGAACCGGAGATTGAAATTCGATTGTCTAATAAGTTTCAGAGATTATGCGCGAAGCTTGGAAAAACACGATCGTTCGAAAATCACGAGAAACGGGATGAGATTTGAAGTTTGCGTTTTTCGTCGCGACAATCTTTTTGCGACATTGCGTTCTGCTCTAGATTCGAATTTTTTTCGAACTACTAAATACTAATTCGAAGCCAAGCACACGATAATTAACTTTTTAATGTAGACATTCCAGCTCAGATGTTCATGATACGCGACTTAAATATCTCTAATTATTTCTGAGTCTTTAAAAATTCTCACGCTGAGCATTCGAGGGTGTGTGTATGCGAAAAAATTCATATTATGTTACAATTAAGATGCGCGAATTTTTTCGCGACGATTCCACGAATGCGCAGTCGCAGAACGTTACGAGCTGCGCGATAATTGCGGTTGAATTTAAAATCACGTACTCCTTCAATTAAGAAAGAGACAACTTCAGTATAGACTCGTGTATAATTGTAATACATATATTTGCAGCAAACGGAAAAATTAGCCTTATAAAATTAATAACGAATTATCTTAACAAAAATATCCTGTATTATTATTTATATATAATCGTGCTCAAATAAGATCACTAATGTCCATTTCTATCAATGTAGATTAGAATAACTTTAATTTCGGTTTAACTTACTTTTTATCTTTTTCTAGTTTTGAAAATTAGGAACAGATAAAAAGTAAGTTAAACCGAGATTAAAGTTAATCCACATTGGTAGAAATGGATATAAATCAATCGTTAATTTTGCGCTTGAGCATAGCAGTAACGACGTCTCGATACTGAACGTATCGCGTAGTATCGAGACGTCCAATCGAAGAACCGTTCAAGCCGTTCAAACATCGCCGGTCAGTATCGCCGCACGTCGCGCAATGTCGTTCGCAATAACTTCGTCTTATTGTCGTTTATCGCTACTCCGCGGAGCAGCGATAGTCGCGGATATCGCGTGTATACATTTTCACAACTGACGGCCGGCAGGTATCGAGCCTCAGCGTGTGGAAGCGACAGACGCGTCGCGTCGCGCGGTATCGAGGCATCGAGGATCAAACGATCAAAGTGGCCGATTTGTCGAGTGACATCCGGTCGGCGGTGATTACGCGCGACGCGCACGCGAGAGAAAAGACATAAAGCCGAGCGGCGCGGCCGGCGCGGGCGGCGGGAACGGGCCGGCCACCTGACAACGAGAGCGAAAGGAGCGAGCGAGAACGATCGGCGCGGGTGGGAAACGGAGCGCGAGCGAGCGAGAGAAAGGGTGAGAGAGAAGGAGAACGCGAGAGGGAGGGAGAGGCTTTCGCGGGGTGTCGCGGGGGGAGCCTCCGGCGGCTCCGGCGCACAGCACAGCCGCACACCGCGGTCACCGCGAGCGGCGAGATCCGACGATCCGACGCCGGGGCCGGCCGCGCCGCGCGCCGTTCACTCGACTCAGTTCGAATTCGCTCGCCGTCGCGTGTGTTTCGCGTTTGCGCGCGCGCGCGTCCGTCGTCTGAAGTGAGTGTGCCCCCGCGGTGTGTAGCCGCTACTTATCTTCGCTACGTTCTTCGCGGGATAGAGATTAGAGACCACCCGCGCGTTTTCCCTCCGTGCCCGTTACGGTGTCTCCGTGTCTCGACACGTCGCTACGTTCGTAACGTTCGTTCCTTCGCGTGTCACCCCTCGTCACTCGCGTGTCGCGAACGCGTGACGAGAAAGAGAGAGGGAGAAGGAGGCCGCGTGTTCCGCGTACAATAACCGCGTCGCGGAAGAATGTGTGCCGCGACGGTATCGTTCGGCGACGGTATCGTTTCCCAGTGATAATCGGACGGGGGAGGGGAGGGGGAGGGGGAGGGGGAGGGGGAGGGGGAAGGTTTGTGTGATCAGTGCCTGACCTGCTGTGCGCCGAGGGAGTCGAGCGTCACCGCGACCTGGATTTTCGCGAGTTATCCGCACACGAGGGACGAAGATGAAGCTGGAGTATCCCTGCCGCGTCGAGGGCTGGCTCAACGTTTGTGGTGAGTGCACGCGCGATTGATGTTTACATGCCGTGAGCGAGTGTCAGAGGACGATTATCGGAGCGCGGCGACCGGCCGGGCAAATTGAATCTTGTGACTCGGCATGACGACGATAGACGGTCGCCGCGCCGGTTGAAGGCCGACAATGGTCCGTGGTTTATAATATCGATAGCTCGCATTGTTCGGATAAGATGACAGAAATTATTGCCGTTGAAATACGATTTATTGCTCGGAGCAAATGCGGACGTGTTATTGTGTTCCAACGTTATTTAAATGAATCTGGAGCTCTGTTAAATTGACATTCTTGAGAGCACGCGACGCTTTGAAAATCGCGACGGATTTTATCAGAGAGAAGTATCTCATTTTCGAGGAATGCGCGTCAGATCGCGTGAATTTTGCGCCATTTCCTCGGAATGTATTCGATTTAAACAAGAAGTAAAGTTTTCAAGAAGGCTAACAATAAGAAGTATCGAATGCGAAGAAACACTCATTCGTTTTTAGAGATTTGATGCTCCGCGTTGTCGTTCACATTTAATCTCGCGAATGCAGTTCGTGCAACGAGAACGTGCTGTTCCGTAGGTTTCGGCTTTCGGCGAATCACGCGAACTGCACGCGCTTTGTTGCATAATGGGAAGCATTAAATCACTGTATAATAGAGAAGCTGAGGCTATTAGAAATGCAATGGATTTCGCATTGAATCGAATGGGCCTCAGGATAAACGGAGTTTATAACATTAAATGTGTGTATATTGATTAAGTCTTAATGTATATTAATTAAGTCTTAATTAATTGTCTATCCAGAGTAAATTAACTATCAAATTGATCTAATAATATGGAAATTTGACGTATATTCTAATACATAATAATGTAGGTAATATATTCTAATACGTAATAATAATTTGACATATATTCTAATACATAATAATAAATTATACAAATTGAATATATATTTTTAAAATATTTTTGTATTCTTTTTTTTGGAAGAAATCGAGTTTAAATATAATTTAGTCTTTTATGTTTCTGCTCCTTTTTATTCTCATAATTTCACTTAAAATTATTCGATTCCAATTGTGCGCATTTCTGTTTTACTTTATTGGCTGTGTGTTGGGTTATTGACATTCTCCGGGAAATCATTATACTGTTGCGAGAGTAAAGCAAACATGATATTGAGTTTGGCGATTATCAATCGTACGAAGATAGCTGCAACAGTACATAGGTAGATTCGATAAAGTTTAATTTGCTATCGAGCGAAACTCACGCAGGGTTTTACATTTTAGGGGGAAAAATCTTTGTGTGTTTCAATAAAATTTAATTATATGTTATTACGGTGAAAAAGCTTTGCGTTTGCATGCAAAAACGGCATTATCTTCTAGAAAGATAATACATATCTATATTTCTCTTTACAACGTACTATATATGTATAATTTTATATATTGTACGTATTCATTTAGCTTACAAACGAAAACTGCAAAGGGCAGAGCTAGAAAGCTTTTCATCCCTCACTGTGAGGAGGAAATAAAAAAATTTTATGTTGAAGACAATTCGCGCGAGACCTTTATCAACTGCATTTTGCCGTCGTGCTTCGTGCTTCCCTCTTTTAGCTCTTCGTCGTCGTAAATAGAGTTTATAGCTCATCGCTAATTCTTCCAAGTATCGCGCGATTGTATAATTTACAGACGTTGAATGACTTTTTTTCCTCTCCATCTCTCGGATACGTGATGCTCGTAACGGTTTACGCAATCTAGTAACAAAACGTAATAAATAGCGATGAAGAGTCGGACGTTGCGCGATAGTTTTTTTTACACGCATCCCGTATATTTCTCGCGAGATTCAATACATAGATCACACTTTCTTTTTTTTCCTTGTCGCACGTTTCTCTCACTTTCTCGTCGAGACTGTCGCGTCGATGTGTACCAGGCTCGCGAAGGGAAAAAGGAGAATAAGACGAAGGTGAGATTTCTTTCCGTGGCGATTCTCATGTGGTTCGACAGGATTTCTTACGTCGTCGGGTTTAACGATCTCCTGCTTTTTTTCCGCGGGTCTTGCGTAAAAACGGGAAACTTGGATTTTTACGGACCACCATCCGACACGTCGTGCGCGGCGCCTATCGATTCTTTAGCTGACCGAAGAAAAATCCTCGGTCCAGTCGTCTGTGTCGTGTCTGTCTTTTTACTATCGATACCGAACGAAGGCCCGGCTTGGCGTCCGTTAAACCCCATGACATTTTTACAGGTTGACCTCTGAAACTTGTAGCTTAGACATGATTATTGGGAAATACTGAGATCAGAGAAAAATCTACACATTGTAAAAGAAGCATGTAAAATTATAATAAACAACAAGTGTAAAAATCATATAATTTATAACGAAAATGTATACATAATTTTACATTACAATTTTACACTTCTTTCACAGTGCGGGCCTCCTATCGTGGTGATGAAATTGACATGAATTTGGTTAATCTTGAGATTCTTTGAAATTTTAGAGAATGTAAATATAAAAAATTGAAAAAAGACAGGAATTTAAAATTTGAGATTTCATATTTTTATGTTCTCGGTTAATTTTCTGTTTGTGTTGGTTTCTCAGGCTTGACAACATATGAGATATGATATATTGTTGTTTTAAAAAAATCAATGATACGTATTTTAATCTGTACTAAATTACATACATTTTTTAAAAACAATATATATAAATTCTAATTAATGTTTTTTTTTTTATAGATATATGGTACATAGACTTTTAGCAAATATAATCGCATCACACATTTGCTTATTGTTAGATATGTTAATAGAACATATATATTTGCTATTTACTTTATATAACGCTCACGTCTAATTTTTTTGTAATTTATTCATATTTGAGCCGCAACATCCCTCTACTTCCTGGCGACTATCAGCGATTATCTGGATCGCACACTCGTGGGAGTATTTTAATTTCCCGGCTTGTGTCTTCGTTGCCAATCTGCATCGGGCGTATCGTCAAAGTATCGGCAAAGCCCTCACATCGCGATCGTTATATCTTTTTTCACTCTCGAAACCTTGCGCGCGCATTTGCATCGAAATGAAAACATTCCCATTTGATCGCCATCTCCATTGCAGAGGCCTTTTATCTATACCCCTGCTACTGAATGGACGTTCTCTGTATCGTGAGTTTGTACACATCCGCCATTCACGGTATGTCGCGGGAATGTCCTTGTCTTTACTAAGATGGGCTTCGAAGCACTTTCTTTGTTTTACCATTTATTCTCTTCAGTTTACAAGATGACTAGAAAATTTTCCTCTTTAATTACCTACGCTTTGCATTATAACAATCAACTTTAGTTATACGCAAATCACATTTTTTTACGTTATTTAAAATTGCATTTGATTATGTGCCGGCATTAAAAAAATTGTCTTTTTTATGAATTTTACTAACAAATAAATATGATTATAAAATAATATAACTATATTATACGTGGTATGAATGGTAAAAAAATATCTAAAAGAATATTTCGGTATATTTATAAATCAACGACAAATAATGTCTTTTTCTCGGATGATCAGTATAAGATTAACTTTTTAAATTCTTTAAGAAAAATGCAAAAGTGCAGCTCTATTTTTCTTTTCTACTCCTCTTTTCTATACTCCGTGGTCGGCAGGGTAACATAAGCTAACATAAGCTGGTTAGGTTCGAACGCGACTGGCGCTTCACAGTAGTTCGATCATATTTCATACTTTCGTTTGCATACTCTTCCGGAAATAATAGAGAGAGAGAGCGTTTCCGCGGCACGTGACGAAAGGCGACCGTGTTATCCACGTAAGTCGCAGATTACTGTCCGCGCAAGTATAGGTAACCTGCCGCTCCTCTTGCGTGTGATCTGTATGAATAAATCATACAAAATCGGGAAAGAGAGGAAAAGGGAAAGGGGATAGCTGTAGCTTGTTTTTTATTCGATTTTAAAAACAAATCTGCGATGCTTCTGTAATTACGAAAATTTCACAATAAATATTCAAACCATTTTAATTTTTATTTTGCTTTAAAGTATACTCCATTGTTTAACAGCTTTATTGATGTAATAAGGATGCGCAATACTAAACCTACTTTCTCCAACGTGCTTAAAAATTTAAGGATTACGTATACAAAGTTAACTTTGCAATAAAATACTTTCATTAAAAGAGTTGATCAATAAAAAACAGGAAATTTGTTCTTTTTTAAGAAACTGTTGGCTTTATATAGATATTTATGTTTTTTGATACTCTTTGATGCTAACCTTTTTTGGTTATACCATGATATGTATATTTTTGGAATGTCCTTCATCATCATTTTCGATTTACTAAAGTCGGCCGAATTATTGAAATTAAATTCTGTTAACGACAGCGCGAGTTGTTACGTGATTAAATAAGAAAAGTAATAGCATGTGTTAAACGTCAGGATGCCTCAGTAAGCCTTATTTGGTAAGGAAACTTGGAAAGTTTATGAAATATATGCAAATCGAGAATACGTTGTCAATAAAAATTTCAATAAAAATTTTATCTAATACAAATTAGAATGCTGATCTTAGTATAAAAAATAATCCTTCTTGAGACATACATTTTAGATTTAGTAGAAAACACTTAACTAATGAACTTAACTAATGAAATTAACATATCGGTTTTTTGTTGCAATTTTGCTGTTGATTGATTTGTTTTATAATATATAAAGTAATATAATTTATATGGTACAAATGAAAATTTAATTACAGCACATTCTGAAAACAATAGTAATATTTTTTCTATTACTGTACTTTGAGAAGCTATCAAAAAATTTAAACGAGAGATGTATCTTTTAACTTGGTCTGCCAATGACACGACAATAATCATATGTATAATAAAACCGATATACTATTCTTTCGCGCTTTATTGTTATCATATACCGGCATTTGTGCACAATCTCCCGGCGGAGTGCGTAAATAATTGATTTATCGTACGATTCTCTCTCACGCAACAATTCCCTCCTCTTTCTCTCTTTCTCCCTCCGCGGCTCTCGTTTAACCGAAGTTCATACGTATCGCATACGGGTCTCCGTTCACCACGATGCTGCGCGATCAGGTTTATCAGCGATATTGCCATTACTACTTCATTGTGTAATTGTAGTGTTCCCAGTAATCGATATCGCGCCGCGCACCCAGCTGTAAGCACGCTCGTAAAGCTTGAACCCGAGTTCACGGCATTCCGACTGTTGAGATACGAGCTCTCCCTTTTCCGTGCCTTCTTCCTACTCGTTTTCTTCCCCCGGCTTTCAATTTTTTAACTGACAATTTTATTCGTTTACATTAGACACATGTTCGATTCTGATAAGACATTTTTTAAATATTGTTCTACTGATGCGCTATGTGTAAACACGCGCGTAAAAATATTTCATTTTTTATTTTACTATTTATTGATATGCGACGATGTAACATTTGTAATGATGACGGCAGTAATTCGGCGTTAGAAATATTTTAATTTCTTGCATAACAATTTATGAACTTATATAATATATTGTATACCAAATTTTCGAAATTAATTAAAAGTTTATATTACATATTATATTTTGTAAACTATCGTCTAACATAAATGTCTATAACGTACGTAAGTAAATGTATTATCTATCTCGCAAAAAAAAGACCGATCGATAGACATTACTTTCTCACTCGAGCTGTTATACTCATTTTATGCCAGGTTAATTAACCGAGTGGCTGGCTTAAACTATGTTGATAATGATTTTATAAACTTCGAGGAATATGTACACTCAAGTTGACACAGTTACCAGGACAATCAATATATATGCATTTTACATATTTTTGCCTGCATTTAATTATATTTTTTATTTTTGCACATTATTCATAAATACTGAATATTTCCCTAATTTCTAGCACAGAAGTCATTATGGGAAAAAAAATCAGTAGATTGTTGAGTCACATAACGTGTCCCGTCATATTCTCTCGCGTCAGGGCGATACACAAATAATAAATATTGACACACGTTTGCTGGCGCCAGGTCTTTAAACTCTCTTCTCATCTTCACTTTTACGACAGATGATTGATGCGGAAATTGGCACGTCGTCTTCTTAAACGCGCCATCTTACACACACGATCTTCGCAGAAAATCTGCACAGTCTTGTGCAGATTCTTCAATTTTATCTCGTAATGTTCCGCGATATCGTACCATTTTACACCAACTTCAAGTAAAAAACATGCACTGTAAAAAAATTTTGTAAAATTACAACTATTATAGTGGGTAATTTTGAGACCCACTATAATAGGTGTAAATTTCCACACATTTTTAATTTGTGTAATTGTAATACAAAATTACTTTTTCCTTCCGTACTGTAATTTTATAAAATTACACCTATTATAGTGGGTCTCAAAATTACCCACTATAATAGTTGTAATTTTACAAAAATTTTTTACAGTGTGGAATGTATTAAGAGAAAAAAAGATGAAGAGGTGCATTAATTTAAAAACATTTTATTTATTTTTCTATTTTATAACTACCAAACTTTATAAAATATGGTAGATTAATACAATATTGATATGATATCTGCGAATTGTCAGTTTTATTATTGCTGAAATTATTTCAATATATTTTGGTAATAATAATATTCATATTTTTCAACAATATTTAACAACATAATTTTGGATGAAGAAACTTTATAAATGCAAGACTGGCGGTTGTGGGTTTTATATAGATTTCGTGTTTGCTGAGTTTCTCCACCCTCTCTCTGTTGGGAAACTTGGAGATCGAATAGCAAATAGGAGATATCGAATTCGCCCTTCGGTTCCGCCGCAATAGGAGCAAACATTGGACTTAATATCGAATCGTTAGCCCGTAATGAGAGACGTGACCTTCTCTGTAAGCGCATTGATGCACAAATCGGAACACGCTCGTCTATCTGGTCGTCATTCTCAATGCACTTCAATCGGTTCGTAGTAAATATTTAAAGATCCAACTGGAATAAGCGTCTCGGTATCCATCCAGGGCTAAAGATAACCGTGAATTCTATCTGTTTGAAGAGACGATTCGAGAAAATTTTAATAGAGTTAATGCATGGCATGTATAAATGAAGTACCTATTTATATATATTGTCTCTTCTATATTCTAATTGATATCTTTCTATATTTTGATAACGAAATTTTGTCATTTAGAAGATTAGGATTTTTAATTCAGTGCCAATTTTTTAATTCTGTTTTATAAAATATTAAAAATGTGTATAATTTGATATTTATGCATAATAGTTTCTAAGATTACCCCGAACAACAGTACAAACTTTTCCCCTTTATATAATAGTAGAGATATTGTAAAATTTACTATTAAATGAATAATTTGATTATATTACGAATAATCTTCTCTCAGGTAGGATTTCAAACCCAAATATTAGATAAGCGAAACCAGCGGGCGTGTTGAGAGGTTTTGCGCAAAAGTTTCGATGGTATTGACAGACCTCGTAAAAATTGTCTCTTCTTCGGAAGACTTTCAAGGTCGCGGTTTAATTATTCGTCTTGTACACTTAGCGACGGAGAGGATGGAATCGAGCTAACATTACTGCTGACGGAGTTCGTGAAAACCCTCAGCGCGGACGTAGATTTACGATTATTGCCGGAGTACATTTCCCACATTTTCAAATAATTTTTTACTCGGCCAAAGTAGCGACGCGTGCCCCTTTATTGCAATGAAAATCAATCTTAATATATCATATGTTACTGTTGAATTACTGGATATGTACGCGTGATTTGTTAAATGCCATTATGCCAGATGCCATATATTTATTAGCGTGAATCATAATAATAGCGTAATAATAGCGTGTAAATGTTTGTAAGAAGGTGAGTTTACAGTCGTGACACGTATCTGGACGAGGCATTTTTATTTTTCTACCGAAGTTATAAATACGGTTTGTGCTTGATGACAGTTTCGGATTATCGTATCAATTATCCTTGACTCACAAAGTCTGAAACAGAACCATTAAAATATCAGTGCGCGAGATTGTATTCCGGTGGAAATGCCATGTTATACATCGCGCGCGCGCGCGCGCGCGTGGGTCTTGGAGGAGAATAAATTTCGAGAAATTCAAGTTTCCGTTTATTCAGGCTAGGGAGCAGTTCTAGTCTTCCTGGCGAAGAATACATAAAGTCGTCGATAAGTTACGGACTCGCTTTTATTGACATTACCTCATAAATTCGCAATGGCCACGGTAAAGTTGCTAAAGCGAAAGCTTTGCGGTCGGCAAACTGACTGAAGCGACATTTCATGTCGTTCGTCTTATTATATGTATAGTATCTACTTTCCGAAATCTTATACTTAAAATCCGGAGTACGTTGTGACCCCAATATCGAAGTGAAGAGGAAATAAATATCATTTTTCCGGCAATTTGCTCAGGAACTTAATACACGAGTTTAATTCTACAAGCTTCTCGCATTCGTTATTTACACAAAACACTCGTTATCTATTCGCTGAAAGCGTTGCATTGTTCCGCCAGTTAATAGCGCTGCAGCGGCTCTGGCAAAATCTGTCAAATCCGATTTAATATGAAGCAGAGTCGCGCCCAAGGTCTGGGCCGATCTCGATAACAAGAATATTTTTGCATATTTTATATTGATTTTTTTGTCTTTACATATTTATTTTGCTGTATATAATATTATCCGCGATATAGTTCCATCTATAAACTGGGGGAAAAAAAAACAATACGTTTTGCGACACGAATAATTTACACTTATTTGTTTCATATAGATATATTTAGATGCAATTTTCTTACAATTTTTTATGATTTTATACACTTGCGCGATAAAATAATTATGTAATTATAGCTTATTGCTATCCGCATTGGTATTTTTTTTTATATACATTCTAAACGGTAAGAAAATTATTAAGAAATACATTGCAAGTGAATTCGTGCATTTAAAATTAATTTTATACTTAAATTATATACTTCACGTGTCTATTAGCGTGTCTGTTAACGATCCTTAATCGTTTTCCTTAAACCTTTGTAAACGAAATTCTGGTGGAAAATGTGAAATATGTAAAAAAACTCTATATCTAAAAAATGTACCGCAGAGAAACGTATCCTAAAACACTCCTTCCATCGAACGTTGCTTGAGAAACATCGTTTCACATTCATCTCTATCTTCCATTAACCTAATGATAGACATATATCTCTAATGCATCTCACCTTTCGGCGGGCACGTGTTCGACACGTCGTTTACACGTTATACCGAGGCGTTCAATGATTTACGAGAACGCGTATGCAAATCGACAGCATCTCGGGTACACGTACACGCGCACATTCACGCACGTGTACATAACGTGCGAGAACTAAACAATATTCACCGGACTTGTTATACCTGCGCATAAATACTATCGTTCGCGGCGGAGAGATAAACGGCGCGAGAATACGAGGTGAATCGTGATTCACTTAGGGCGAAAATAGAGCAAGAGAGGGAGTCTGAGTAACGGCACGGTGGAGGAGAGAGTCTCGTAAAAAGAATCAGTGATATCAGCAACGGCTAGTACCCAGCAACATCGAGATCTCGTTAACCTCTGCTCTTATTGCCATCTTCCTCGTGCACGACATGTATTCCAAAGGCAAATTTATATATTTTACTCAATGATAATCGTGTCATAGATCAATTGTTCTGTACAGTCGAGTCATCCTTTAGTGCATATCATATTAAAAATATGTCAATAATTTTCCTCACTTTATATTTATCTTTGAATACATCAATCTAATTTTCATATTTAGAAAAAGATGATAGTCATATTTCACATACGTTAGAAATATAATTTATTATTTATGCGCGATTCGTTTTTCTTCATTTTTCATGGTGCATCATTTAAACATCTTCTTTCTTCCCATCTATCGATATACGACTTGCGTACCTTATGTTCATGGTTCGTCCATCAAAATGTTCTCTCGCTAGAGCTACGAGACGCTGTAAAAGGATATAGAGGGATCGAGATGAGATCGGGCGGATTGATGAGACCGAGTTCGCGGTGGGATCGCATTTCGCGAGAAAACGACGTCTGTAATCGGTCACGTTTCGTGCATTCTCTGGGATAAAATCCAGTGTAAGTTTATACACACGTGCAGCATACAGCACCAGTCGAATTATAATGCACCATTCGAAAAGAAACAGAATTTTAAGTTGTCATAATTTTAGTTTAATCAATTTTTATTCAGAAAATGAAAAATCTGCGTATTTGTCAAATCAAGTTACATCGTGTAAATAGCTAAAAAGATTTCCTTTTGTTATAAAAAAATTACATTTTAAATATTTAATCGTAGTATGGCGAATTTTAGCAAATTTATAACATTTATTAAATTTTTAACGTTAATTAATTATTAAAAATGGGAAAAAATTTAATACCGATTGTACAATGAGTTTTTTCGGCGAGAAAAATGTCAATGAATTTTTCATCAGAGGTTCATGGCTGCCATATACACGTATCACGAAATTTCCATTTTCGGAAACGGCAGCACGGTGTGAGTTATCACGATCGGAAGATAAGTAGGTACTATACGGAATTATTAGAGAGAGAACATAGAACGCGATGGGTAAGAGGCGAGGAAAATACTGCGAGCCCCAAGTCGAAGAAGACGGCAATTCGATAATTGGTCACGTTTGGCGCATTTGCCACGCCAGGAAGAAGTTGGGTAAACGTTTAACAAGCTCGGTCTCTCTCTTACACACACACACACACACACACACACACACACACACACACACACACACACACACACACACACACACACACACTGCACTCGCATACCGCAATCTCGCGACATCTCGGGCATGTTGAGGCGTTTTTCGAGTTTAGCGATAGCACGACGGCATAATACTAGAAAGAGAGAGAAAGAGAGAGGGGGAGGTTCGCGCGGCACGTAGTAGTGATAATTATTCGAGTTTATTGCCTAATGAAGGCGGAGAATAGATCCGGCTAATAGCTACTTTGCATCCTGATATGGGAGACACAACGCATAGGATATAGCATAGGACGACGTTCAAGTTAATTAACGACTCAGGATACATATGCGGAACATAGCGACAAGAAGTTAATTGAATATTCCGCGTTTGACGAACCGCCATCGCGCCACGACGAAATTCATCGGCATATTTGTTCGTTGTTGTATACATTGGAGAGATCAGTTCTCTTGTATGAAATGTCTAAACATCAATAACTTGGTGAATAGATCGTACATGTAGAAATGACTGATTTACTCGTGAACAATTATGAACTATACGCTTATCTCTTATATGGATTATACGCCTATTTTTATTATATGTAAACACACACACACACACAGTTATTACATTAATTTTTTAATTTAGATTATGTATACCAATAATATGTATAATAATATAACTCAAACTTAACTGTTTTTTTAAATTTAATTATGTGTTTCTCTGCTGTAAGTTTTAATTATTATAGTTATAAAGAGCGAAATGATATTATTTACTAGAATTAAAACTTACTAATATCAAATAATATATTTCTCACGTAAAAGGTAAGAATATTTGAAAAGAGTTTGGCCTGAAAGATAAGTATCTCATTATTATATTTTTCCATCTATTGTTCTGTCATAGTTAAAGCTAAATTTAATAACATTCTAGCTTGTTACGACTACTGCATAATTCCATATCCAAACAGAACATAGTATAATACAATATTTATCATTCAAACAGGATTGTGGTATGTTTAATGTAGCTTCAGTACATTTCCGTGATATCCACGTACCAACAGAATTCAATGTATCGAATATTGTTCGATCATAAATCAAATTTTCTTTTTCTCTTTTTGTCTTTTTCATAAAACCATCACGTGCATTTGAAAAATAATATCTCTAATTTTAACAATGATTTAAAGAAGAATTATTGTATTTAATTAATCATTTGCGAACGTACATTTCCAATATCATTGTTTTTTTCCGTAACATATGTTATCGAAAAAGAAAATACTTAAAAGAAACCGTTTACGTTTTCAATTAAATAGATTCATTAATTTGTATGCGCAATTATTCATCAATTATCACTCTCTAGTTGTGTAATAAATTACACTTTTAAACATATATTACATATATCGATATTTGAGGGAAAATAATTAAAAACGTCGGGGTCACAGCAGAGCCAGAAACTCACCGCGCAAAAAGGTCTCTTTGAATTGTCTGCATAATGCAACACAATCTTTGTAATCTCGCGATAATAATGCAAACGGTCGCCGCCTCAGCCGCCGGCGTCGTCCTTTTTAATCGCACTTTGCATCTTTCCGCGCCACTGCACGCCTTATATTTTTAATGTCTCGTTTAATCTCCCACGTGTCCGCCTCTGTCTCTATATTCTAGCCTTCGCGGCGGAATAGGGCATCCCATCGTGATTTATCCGCCAGTCCTTTACGATCCATCCGCTCTCGTGCGGGCGCACTCGCGGAACTTCTAGATATAAACTCCGCGTTATGATCGCCTATAAAACTGCCGGGCGTGCTATTACGGGGCCGCCGGACTCTTTCACTTAAAGTCATTTCCCTTTTCTCTTACGCCAATCCTTTTGCGGGTTTTTTTACATGATAATTTCGCTCGACCGATCGCACCGGATTCCCGTTTGCTTTTCTTTCCCACCGCAAGTTTCCACGCCACAGAGGAGTGTCAGGTGCGAAACAGCTTCAACAACACGGGCGCGATTCGTGAAGCGTCGTCTACAATACACGGAGTAAGCGTGGAGTAAGGAGTAAGAGTAGGCAGGAGTAAACATGTTGCGTCCTGATTGGCCGAGCGTAAGTGTAAGAGTATAAGGGTAGGAGTAAGAAATAAAATTAATTTATTTCGCTTACGCCCTTACGCCAGTTCTCTTAAACCGAAAATAGCCCTCTTATACGCCTATTCTTACTCCTTACTCCACGCTTACTCCGTGTATTGTAGACGACGCTTGAGAGTTCAACAAGTATGTTTCCCGGAGTGAAATTGGGACTTGGGACTTCGGTGGATCTCGTATTATACGTACCTTGTACTTCATTTACATTTCTATTTATGTGAACGCTAGTGAAGGCTTATCTCACGTAGAAGCTATGTAACTCGCGCGTTGCGCGTCTGCAATTTTTATTACGAGAAAAATTCATCACATCGAGATAAGGACCATCTGTTGCGCCAGAAATTCTGATAGCTTCAATTGAAACGATAATTTACATTTCGCTTCTCTGCCGCCACAGCCAGTCGCGATAACGACCGTGCGTGCCCCTATTTCGAATGTCAATTACATTTGTACGCATGACGATTACTTGACAATGAATAGTTACGAGCTTATGTCACGGGAGAGTCTTTAGAATGTTTCAGTTTTAGTTTTTGAATCTAAATGCCTTCGAAGAGATAACTTTTTCCTGCATGGTACGTAAAATAAAAGCGCGAAATAAATCCGAGAGAATTCTCTAAGATAATCTCTAAATAGGATTTTCTATATAAAGATATTTATTTAAACTTTATTTAAACTCTTTCAATTATTATTATTATTTTCAATTACATTGTCATTCATACATTACATTTAAAATATAGCATTTTAGATTACAGTAACATATATAATTTTCTCACAAATTATTTTTCAATGTTGTTAGACTTTCTCCTAGCTACACATTGCAGACTAACTTCATATTTAACTTCACTGAGGGGCTTGGCTCGTTTGTTGTTATTCGGAATACCCCGTATTCCGAATATTCGCGGGCAGATAACGGGCGCGCTTCGTGCGAGACATATACACGCCACCCATACAGATTTGCACGTAAACTGGTTTTCGGTTTTCTCCGCGGGGGAGATCGCCAACGTCCCAGATCGTCCGGCGCGTAAATGTCAATTGTTGCGTATACCTCTCGGAATGTTAACACAGTCACGAAAGAGTACACGTAACGGATATACACGCGGCGGATTCGGCGGAAAAAAAAAACGTGACGTGCGCCCGGTCGATTTGCACGTCGCGCTAGCAGTTTTGCAGTTTGTTTCGTCTCGACGTGTGATTCAGCGCGTGTACACGCGGTCTCTCGAGGAGGCTGCGCCGCCGAAGAAATTATTAGCGCTATAAAGCAATACCTATAACCACGCACCACGGTTTGATTGAGGTTCTGCATGTGATCAGGCACGCTGAGCGAAATTTATTACCTATAAATTATCATAACGCCGCACCTTAATTATTGTGCCAGTGTAACAGGACGTCACACACACACAAGTGATACGACACCAACGCACTTTCCTGTGGCTAATTAGCGGACTCCTTGAACACAATCAACTGTAACTGATAGCTGATGTACAAATTAATTATCGCGCGACACGATACGTTTTATTGATTTTACTCAACAATCTGTCGTGCCGACCGTTGCCGTTTATTAAATAAATGAATTTATCAAATATTCTGCGTATGCTGTACGTTATTGAAACGTGTACTAGCAGTTTATAATTTATCGGTATGTGCACTCAAAAGTGTAACGAGAGTATTTTTCATTATTCTTGCATACTTATTTATATATTATTTATTAAATTATTGACGTAATAAAAGATTTTATTTCATTATATCACAATAATGACACATATATATAGATTTTTATTCCTACATTTCTAAGTGCATTTTGTTGCCATTTGTTGTATGTCGATGCATTAAAGCGCAATTAGCGCACAGCTAGTTTTTGTTTGCATACGGATTGAGCGTGTTATTATCAAATTATGGTAAATGGTCTATGTACGCTAAACCTGGGGTTATAACGTAATATGAAAATTAAATGTTTCACATGCGTCGAAGCACTGCACGTATTTAGGTACGCGATAATGCTCGTTCGTTGAATGCATCAGGCGTGATGGCACTTTGAGAACTCACCATATAATGAGCCGCTTAATTCGGTTACCTTTGAGCCACGATACTACCTTTATCCATCTATTCGGAAGGGCGAACTGTCCGTCCCGCTATATGATTAGCACCCTTTGAAAGATTCTTTTGGTATAATTTTAAGTCTTACGATATCGTTCGAAAATTAAAAAAAAACACATACGGCAAATTATTTTTAATTTACTTTCAATTTTGACGATTAAAGAGATAATTAATTTTTAAGGAAATAATTATTTTTGCTTTGATCTAGTTGTAGATCTAATTGTGTAAATATTATACATATAACTTTGGAATATTTTGATCTATAGAATTTTTATTTTTACACTTCATATTAAATAGATTTATAAATAGTTTAGATTTTAATACTCTAATAATAAATAATTATTAGAGTATGTGTGTGATTCAAGTTATTATTTTTACACAGTAATGTTATTTACAACTTCTCGTGTTTCGTAAGTTTTGTATGTAAAACCAAAACATTTTTTTTGCTGAAATGTTCTGACTTTCATAAGAGGACATCAAAACAATAAGTCGCGTGCGATTTACATCGTGAAGAACGAGAGGCCGGATTGCGTGCAACAGTATTCGTTAATTGGCAAGCAAACTGCAATGTATTTAATACACAAACGTCGAGATCACTACGCATCTCTCACATATACGCTGCACCATGGAGTCGCGTACGTTTAACTGTTGCATTATGATGTAGTATGTCGGGTCAGCTTGGTCCCACACTCCGCCGCATCTCTATAAAAAAATAACACTCGGTATAATGCATCATATAATAATATTAATAATTTATATTCCGGTTTGGCAATTTTATAATAATAAGTAATTGGCAATCGGGAATAATTAACAATACATCCTTGTCACGTATAAGTATTTCGGTTTCTTCGAATATATTTGCGATGAGAATATTAATTTTGACTTACAGTCATAAGCGTGGATTAATACAGATTAAACAACATGAATCGAATAATAACGGTAACTGGAAAGATTTAAAAAACAGTTAGAGGACAGTATTTCCGCCGTTGTCGTCGTTTCCTTCGTTATCTATCATCAAACGCGATGTCTTCGTCATCTTAGCGTCTATTGTACTTAGTTGCCCCGCCCTTTGTTCGCTAGCACAATGTTGAGATTCTCTTTTCCGGACAACGAGCCGGATACGGTCTATTTTGTAACCCGATCATTATCATCGAACAAATTAACGTATAATAGCGAAAATAGCTTCCATTAAAGGTGTATGAATTTCCGTTCATTCTTTTTTTCAATGCCAGCACTGCCATTTAGTCACTTTTTATCACCTTTTATTTTTACAAGTGACTAAAAAAAGTCACTATCATCTATGGGTCATTATAGTCATTATAGTAAAAAAATCGCATAAGGTTTTAAATTTAAATAAAACGCACGCGATTTTAAAGAAAACAAAGGCGTTCTTAAGAAATCGTGGGCGATTTTTTACAAATATGGTTTTAAAGGATATAATTATCACTTTTCAAATCTTTGTTTAACAAACTCGACTTTAACTTTGTCTCAAAGAATCTGTCTTAACTCTGAATTGTTTTAACTCGTAATGATAAGATATCGTACATGAAGAAGAGTAAGAAACGCAGGATCAGAAAATGTAAATGGGCATAGGGTAACTCGGGGGAATATGTGTGTGCCACACTTAAGAAAAATATGATTTTTTTCCTATTTCTCTTTCTTTTTGAGGTATCTTTGCATACTGGTCTTCTTTTTCCTTTTTTTATCTGTTATTTATATATGGTTTTAATGAAATATTTTGATTCTTTACTATTAAAAAGAAAGAAATACAAAAGTGTTGCAAAGTGGCATATTACCCCCATGTGGGGGTAATATGCCACATATACAAACATGTATAGTAATTTAACTTTAGAAGGGGATTCATGTCTAAAAACATGTAAAAGAATATTTTTATTACTTTCTTTGCATTTCAATAGTACTCTGTGTGCTACAAGTAGTCTAAATTATTCGGAATGCAATTTTGCAAAATATTAAGTACGTAGCCTATATAATATTCTTAGCCCATGAAATAACCATGTTTATTCAACATTTTTCAATATTTTTTCATCATTTTTTCAATATTTATACAGTAAAATATTTATTTATACTGTTTACAGCTTCCTAACCTACTAGCAGTATCCTGCTACTAGGTTAGGAAGCTGGCATTTTACCTTTATCCAAGTAGTGGCATATTCCCCCAAGATGCAGTTTTATATTAAAATGAGCCTGTATTATACGATTGCCAGTAAAACGAATCGGCGACGTACTGAATACTTTCATCCTAACCAATATTAATAGAACGACAAGCTGATCGAGTTAAAAATAGTGTAATGCTTGAAGAATATCTTATATAAAACACTAAGAAAATTCTAAAAAGCACGTTGTCATACTTGTCATACTGTACTTACCCCATAAAAATTATAATACTGACAGGAAGTAAGTAAAACTTGGGCAAAACGTCAGATATAATATTTTTAACAATTTCACAGTATTTACAACAACGCTCCTACACTGTTGGAAAATTTGTGTTAAATATAACATAAATTGCATGTCCCAAACGGTCCACTCAAATTTTTGTGTTAATTTAACATAATATGGATGTATTAAATGGTAACACCGATACTATGTTAAAATATTTCAACAGAAAATAAATGTAATTCTGATCGTAATTTGAGATTAATTATGTGTACAATTAACATAACTTTTATGTTGAAGTTAAGATTGTAAGATAAAATCAACACTTTTTTTCTGTAAATTTTTATTCCCACTTCTGTTATAGAGTAAAATCAACATTCTTTTTCTGTAAATTTTGACACATTTAATAAATACGTTCAAATTGTGTTACTTTAACATATTCTTTAAATTATTTTAATAATTTTACATTTTAAATTTTTTAAGTTCAATTAACATAGCAGGCATATGTTAAATCTACACATGTATGTGTTGATTATTTTACACAACAATTTTAACAAGGACCTTTTTTAACAAACTTACAAAAATTTTCCAACAGTGTAGCCGTAGCTTTGTTAAACATAACGAGTGGCATATTCCCCACACTGGCATATTCCCCCCAGTTACCCTATACTGTAACATAGAAAATGACGTTGTATATAGAAAAAAAATAGAAATTGATATTGATATTGACGTCTGATTGATGTCGACTTTAATAATAATTGTATTCTATATTTATTGATATTTATCATAATTTGCCTTATTTATACTTGCTGCGTCTCTTTGCTTTTGCTCATAGAATGTCTACGACTTCCGCACCTTTGAAGCTGTTAATATATATATATATAATTTTTATTGAAATGCAATTCTCATTTCAATCTTCATTATATTAGTGTCGCTCACTCAAGAGCTCCCATTTATCTATCCGACTTCGGTGATGTCGCGAATGAAACCATTTCACGTTGCCGCGTTACGTTTATCTTGAGAGGTAGCCAGATGCCGTTTAAGTGATCTCAGCTCTACCGCGTATCTTCTTACCGAGTCAATTTATAACTTCTGCTGAATGGCCTATCACGATGGACTTTCCTTCCGTGGAAAGGCATGGATAGACGCGAGGAATTCTGAGGAGCCTACGATCGCTCGGATAACGCGATTTTTTTTTTCGTATCTCGCTTTAACCGCGCTGCATTATTCGCCGTACAATTGCCTTTCGGACATCATTACCTCCACCTATTTCGTAATATCTTGCGCCATTGCGAGTGCCTGGTTGCGACCAGGATTACGATTTATCTTCCCTGGCGCGTACGCTACGCCAACGTACCGTCGTACACATCGGAGCCAGGGAGATGTTGAAACGCGTATCTACTGCGTAATTGGTACCGTTGACGCGCGCAAGCGAAGTTCCAACTCCGAAGGTTTATTACGATGAGCACATATGTCCACTTGTAATAATGTGGGGGTGAAGGTGGAGGATTGCCTAACGTAACCCGAAGAGAAATTATAAGCACGTGGGGTAAACCACACCCACGCCTCTTCCTCCTCTACTTCGAATATTTATGAATATTTTTGCGAATGTTAATTTTTTCAATATTTACAAACCGTGTAGCCTCACATCGCTTTTTCGTTTCATCTGTTCCAGCGTCGCGCTGTACAAGAGATCGCGCGATGGGCTCACCGTACATCGCGACGTTATCTTATCGAATTATCCATCTCCTTTTCCTCGCCCGCTAAATTATCTTGCGTTTAATACCTCAATAATAAAACTCCGTTTCGTGTAAAAAGATTTTGATTTCATGACAATCGTTTGAGCATAGTGACGAGTTTAATATGAATTCTTTTTATTCTGGCTAGTGTAGGCTAAAATTGAATGTTACATCATGTAATCAATGTGTGTGCTAATGCTTGAATCATTACAGACACATTAGATATATTGAACGTTTATCACTTCTCTCTTTCTCTCTCTCTGTGCAACGAGCAAGATGAGACATTGCCGTCTCGGTATTTCGATGCCGCTTCTCAAAAATAGAATCGTGAAATGATATATTCTTGATACAAAGTTCAATTTAATTTTCTAGTTATAAATGTGAACTCCAATATAGGTCACACAGGATACTCAATACTTGCTTCAGATCGCAGTCATATTTGTAAATAAAATATGAGAATAAATATAACAAACCTAATCAATTGGTTTATATTTTGTCTTTATTGCTAGAAACATATTTTAAAAATATTTTTAGCTATATTCTTGTCACGTTCGTTGCATTCTGTTGAATTTTTTGTATTGTATGATTTATGGCAAGTAGCAACGCAAGAAAAACACAAAACTTCACAAAAAATATAAAGCACGACAAAAATTTATTTCAAACGTTTGCGAGCCTATGTCATGCCGGACACATCATATTTCATCGCATGGGGTCATTAAATTATAAAATTTCGCATTAATGCTGCATACGACTAATGCAACTACCAGATATATCTACATATAATATATATATTATATGTCTTCTACATTTATGAATATTATATCTCTGTGGTGCATATGATACATCAATCTAATATAGATTTTGATTACTAACTGAAACAATATTGAACGTAACAGAATTTACCCGAGATAATAGATCGACTGCGTCATCATGCATTCATTTACGTATTAATATGCGCGTAACTCTAAATTAGCAGGTCCGTGTATAATGTCTGAGAATTTATAATTAATTATTTGATGTGATTTGAAACTGTTCCAGTAATTGGCGATCGATAATGATCGAGATCCGCCTCAAGATCGAAACAGTTTGGAGTCATTTAGTGGTGCTTCGATCTAATTATTCGTAAAGCTGGCAATTACCTCATTGTTCTCGATAATTGTTAGCGATAATTAATAGTAGTAGTGAGATGGTCATCAACTTGCAGTTTTCTGTAGATAAAAACTAACTGCAATTAAAAGTTAATTCAAAATTAACAACATTAACGAAGCAACATTAATATTGTTCCATTTTTTATAATTAAAGCATTGTCCTTACACAAATTTAAATTTTATTTGTTTGGACACATTAATGAAGATTACTAAACTTAGCTAAGAATATTGTATATATTAAAAATAGTAAAATATCTGTTTCATATTCATTCGCGAATAATAGCACATTATATGGTTATACTTTGATCGTACTTGACGTACTTATTGTACTTGGCGTACGCGATACAAGTCGCATGATTTGATTTTATCTCATGATGGGCGACTTCCGGCAAATTCCGCAGGATACACGAAAACTAGTCGAGCGGATCTGATTATGCATATAACACGCGCCCGGGTTCTATTCTTACCGCAATATTAACGACATCGAGAAGCTCGCGTGACGCGCCGGTGATTTATGTCCGTTTCGTTTTTCGTTGTCTGCAGATCTCTCACGATTGCGTCTTTGCGCATATGCGGTCCACAGGGGCCGTGCATATATAATATTCCGCGACCGTCGGTGATTTCCGGGTGCATACGATTCTCATCGCGTGGATCTCCCTAACAAGCGGAATTTGTGGTCGGGCGAATCATCC
This sequence comes from Temnothorax nylanderi, assembly GCF_030848795.1. Classification (NCBI taxonomy): domain Eukaryota; kingdom Metazoa; phylum Arthropoda; class Insecta; order Hymenoptera; family Formicidae; genus Temnothorax; species Temnothorax nylanderi. Next base: position 364,717 of record NW_027249129.1, read on the forward strand.
GTCTACCGAAGGTTAGCATCCACGATGACGAAGGTCGGCAACCCTGTGGGAACCGGCCATACTCCGGACCTACTTACGGAACAATGATAGTTCTTTGCTAATGAACCGCTACCTCGGTCGGTGACGGGCGTAGCAATAATAAACAGTAGCGTCTTAATTGTCTTGTTTCTCCGTCTCGATCAGACGCGATCGTACAAGCGGTTTCGCGCGCGATTGCCACGAGGGAACTCGAAGATTACGTTATCCCGCATCCATATAATCGCGCGTTTATCGCGCGCGTTCTCACGGAGGGGTATTATTACCCTGCCAATTTCCGCGTAATATGAGCGAAAGGATTAGGAAAACAAACGGTTTTCCGAACCGGTTGCGCGCGACCACATGTATACTTTAGTAGAGACAAAGCGTTTAACAAACGCGGAAGTTGTTTACACGAATATATACTCGCGCGACACTCGCGGAGGCGGGATACCGATTTTCATTTACGGATCTCTCTGCAAGAGTGCGGCTTTCGTCATTCTTTCGGCCGCCGCGCCGCGATTACCGCGCGCTCCCACAGACATTATCAACGATCTCGCCATTCACCCCTGAGAAATGGCATTTCGATCCGACAGCGCGACGCCTCATTGCTGATAATAATAATGTTCGTCACACCTTTTTCGTGTCTAATCTGTCAAAACGGTGGCATACATTTTCGTAATAGCTTCTCACGAGATAAGTATATGAGAACAGAATACGTCAATGTGCGTGGCCCGATTCACGTGCGGTTGGGAGCTTTTCGCGAATCCATCTGATCTCTTTGCAAATTGAGAACGCGGGCATTTGACAGCGACGAGAATAAATTCGTGGTGGGAGCAATTTAAAGCCTATAACACATCTCGTCTTCCAGACACTTCCTTTCGACATATTTTTGGCCCCGAAGTTGCGCCACTTATTTCTCAAATTAGACTCCCGTTTTCTATTCCTTCTGCCGGATTCTGCGATTCGTGGGACCACGAAAACGGCGAGATGCGCACACGGTATTATTTAAATTATTTGATGGATAGATAAACAATTGTACAGAATAAAATCAGAACTTCAGAAAGTCTGATGATATGGGAAACTTTATATCAGTTTTATTTTAATACAAGATATATAAATACATAATCAGTAATATAATATTGCATATTTTAATTCTTTCCTTAAATAGACAATAATATAGCGATATATTTTTTTATTAAAGAAAAATACATTTTTTTATGGAAATACATTTTTAGTATATATATTAATTAATTGTGTATTAATTATTAATACATTATTATTTTACTATAAATTTCTTTGCAGTATTTTGTAACGGGTAATAGTTGTAACGGTTACTGTGGATATCCGAAATAAACCATTTTTTAAATGTTTATGTAATACAAATATTGAAATGAGATATGATTTATCTGATTAGAGACTTGATAGTATGTAATTATTATTTTTTCCTTTTTTTATAGGATAATATGAAAAAAGATAATAACTCACATGAGCCTCGTTGTGGTATGCGTGTTTGTTTCTGCCATGCTGCCTACTTAATTCTATGCGATTGCATACCTGCATAAAGATACATACGTTTCCGTCCTGACTGTAGACATAAACCATTTCGTCATATATTGTTACCGTGCGGGTGTGTCTACATGAAGTTGAGCGATGGGGTGCCACGACGGTGTCTTTAACCTTATAAATAAGTCCTTTTACTTTGTTCTCTTAACAACAGTAGTTGACTCTTTCTTTTACCTTTCAATCGAGTTAATATGTCTTTGTTATATACATTACTTTTCTTGTCTTTACTGAATATCGTGATTTACTTAATACTTTAAATATCGTAAATTTCGATTAGCTTTACAAAAATTCTATCAAAGATTATATGTTTAATTTTGTAGTAAAATGTATGCAATTTTGACATATATATTTATTTGCTTGTTTAAATAATTTTTTAGTGACGATATCCATAACGTTATCTTTCGATCTTTCGATATAATTTATTTTTATTAATATAACTATATAATGAAAATGAACTATATCAAGATCTTTAATGTCTTCCAAGCTGTATCAAAGCTCATTGATAGAGCTCATTGATCGAATTATTAGATTCAATAAATAAAGAGTTTTTTTTAATAAGAAAAAAGAATTTGACGCATGTATCTGGTTTTAGAATCACGTATCCCGTTTTGATCTGTACGTGTTTCAATATTAATAAATTGATTAATTTTTAAGAGTGGAATGTGGGATACAAAAAGAAATGCCGATAATTGGCGGCGGGTATATTCCTTGATTAAAATTCCGTGAAATTTTCGAGGATTAATGGGATACTCATCAGAACCGTCCGCACTGCGGCTTGGATTCTGGTTTCAGGAAAAATATAGTTCAATCCTATTAGAGCTGCTTGTATTTAATCTGGACCTCTTGTTCGTTTCTCGTCCATTTCACGAAATGGCCCGCGGAAAAGAATCGTTCTCGGGAATCAGACTCGTAAAAATGAGATTTCTTTGGGGAGCGTGAAGAATTTGAGAAAAAAGTCAAAAGAAACGGCCTGACAATAAGCGAAGAAATATGATATTTGGCCGCAGTCGGCAATATCGACAAAGAAATCAATGTTTTCACGTACGAAGGTTTTCCGATTTTCAATTACTGTGTTCTCGATAGAGTTGTTCTCTCGGGATTACTTATTGCATGCAGCTCTTATATATCTTGTCGATTATAAGTTTGACGTATTTTCAACGAGAAGTGTCTTTAATTGTTTAATTCTTTTAAATTGTAATTGAAAGTTCGAATCATTCTTACCGCAGCACAGCAGAAAAGAAAGAGAGGAAGAAAGAAAACTTTTGAACCTTTTATCTGTTTTATCTGTTTTACGATGGGGATTTGGAGTTTTCGCGAGAGATTCGATCGCCGGAAATGAGAAAATCGGGCTTCTGCACAAGCGTGATAAGAGCAACATACACACGACTCTTATTGCGGATTCGTTGCCTGTAGCTATAAATTTCGTAAGTTGGATTAGATGAAAGTTATTCTCGTTGTCGAGACCTCTTTTCTTTACCATATACTTATCTATAAATATTTTAATGAGGCAACTTCTATATAAATTGTTCGGTAAGCATTAACATCATAATTACCAATAAGTATTTTCTTAAAACATTTGTAAAATATTGTTCTATTTTATAGTTTTAATATCATATTGTTTGCTTTTGTGATAATTCGACATTTCGTTATTTTTATTTGTTTAATTATTTCGATATTTTTAAGATTTTTTAAACTACTTTTACATTGCAAAATTTATAATATTTACTAAATTATTACATCTTGCTGAAATATGAAATATGAAATTTTGGTACCTATTTAATTGTTCGTGAAACTTCGCACACATGATTTTTGTGCGAAAAGTATTAATTAGAAATTAAAGGAACTTTGTTGAGCATCTTGACAAATTCCTGCAGCTAAAATTTTTCCTATGATGCAGCATAATCATTTTCCTGATAAAGCAGTCTCTTCCGACATGAATATCTTTCCCACCCTTGCACTTTTATAACTCTTTATTGCGAATCGCGACGATATTATGAGTTTGTTGACAATTATTAAGGCATGGTCATTTTATGCTGTCAACGTTCTGTGAATTCGCAAATGTATATGCAAGTCACGATAACATTGACTATACAGTATATACATAAAATATTTTGTAGATTAGAATAGATTTTACTTGTAAGAAACGAGAGATATTAATTTTCGTCGACTTTCATTCGCATTTTATCTTTATAGATTGCTTCTTTTAATTTTATTGCAATTGAGTTTTTTATGAATTTAAAAGCTTGTAGCATTAAGTTAATGAATAATGCTTTAGATTATTGCGAGAAATGTTTTGATAGAAGATCGCATGATTACTGTAAATTTTTCCTATTACATTAACTCGCACTTTAATCTAATGAAGCGTGATATTTGTGCCACGCGAACAAGTAAGACCTGCTTGCGCGAAAATCGATATTTCGTTTATTTTGTCCGAGAAAGTAACACGGAGCGAACACTTACACATAATCGTAGAATATAAATGGTAGCTTTAACGCCCGGTTACACCGGTTTTCACCAATGCTTGCTTATTACTATTACTGCAATTGACAAAGCGTAACTAGCTGCAATAAGATCGAATAGATTACATAAAAAATTCGAAATTTAATGTTGGGTGTACAACATATTATCTTAGCATTTTTATTGCACTATATTTATCTAAAAAGGTATCAATTAGTGTTAGACTGTAATATTGAGATAAAAAAAATATTTTTTTATCCTAAGGTAAACTTCGCTGTTTTGCATGAACGCGAGAAGTATAAGCGAGATATTTACTATAGCGAGATAGATGTACGATAATTATAGTGTGTAATATGTCAGATCTCGTCAGTATTAAGTGTTCAATTGAACTGTCGTTTGTTGACCGCACATTCATCGCATGCGTCTCTCGTTGACGTTTAATCGATTGCTGATTCGATACATATGGTACACGAAGCAATTTCATAATAATTTTACTTTTATTTTAGAACGGTAGCAATAATATTACAAAAATATTTAATATTTAATATTCGCTCGAGTTATTTGATTAATAATTTTAACTGTTAAACTTATCCTGTTATTAATATAATAATTATATATTTACATTTGCGACTGTGATTAAATTGGACTATTATAATTTAACCGTATTTTGAAGTATTTAGAAATTAGATACGAAAACTACCTCCACATTTTAGTATATAAATGCAAATGCAATAATTAGCATAAAGTATATTTTTAAATATTATTTTTCATCAATTTCTATGTTATTATCCTACACAGTTTATCTATTCTGTCTATTCTGAAATCTATTTTGAGAAATTTATCGAAAAAATTCGAAATTTGTTTCATCACTGTGATCGTCAAGCCGTATATAACGTGTTTCTGGTCGAAACGAGATGACGAGGCTCTAACCGAAATTCCACGTCAATTAACGGGACGCATTGTACCGATCAATTTCTCACTCGTTGCTCGCCGCTCAATTGTTTCTCTTTTTGCACGCTGCGGGTGATTCGTCAATTCATTCGACGTGCGCTCTCGGTGTGCTTCTTCATCTATCATTCATTTTGTATTTGCTTCTTTCACGGATTTTTCTTGTGATGTATGGGAGTAATAAAGTTCCTATTTATAATTAACTTGTTTGGGTTTTATCTTAATAAATGTTATAATATTGCAAATTTGCTGTTAATCTTGCTAACATTATTTTCAATTTTAGCTTTTTACTTCCAAAAACATTAGACACATAATCTTTTATATTTATTATAAATTAAAATTTGTATTTTTGATAATATTACTATATAAAACTTTGTTCAAGGGAGTTTTATTTCTTTAAAAATCTATCATGGGGAGTGTAAGATCAATATTTTTCATCTTTCTTCTGTTTAAAACATTGTTTTCTATATCACTCTCTCTTTCTCTTCTCTTTTTTCTCTTTTCTTTCTCTACGTGTCTATTGTTCGCTGCGCGGATAGAATCTTAGATGACAATTCATGATTCTCTAATGTTTCTCTAAACGGATATCAAGAGACCGAATTTCCTTCAAAGTTCCGATAATCCTTTCTGATGTAATTTTTTGAGTCATGAAAAGTGATGAACTACGAACAATCAATTTGGACTCGTGAATAACTGATGGTGATTCGTAACGAGATTCATTAAAATTTTGTTTATACTCGTTAAGCAAACTAGTCGACTATGTAATCGGATTTCATATTGATGAATACTTATCTTGTAATATCAATATAATTGTTATACCAATTTATTAACATATTGCCGTCGAATGGCCTTTATGTACATTAATAAACAAACTGAAATGAAATATTAATTATTCAATACGATTTCTCTGCCGCGATACGCGCGCAGATCTATAATTATCAGTAGGTACTTCAGCGATAAACGTATTTTTAGAATGTGTGCTTATCGTATGAACTATCCTCTTTAAAGATCACCGGAATCGAGCGGCGCGGTCACGTTTTCCGAGACATCGGTCGCAGGTTCGCGCAAAGTTCTTTTCCATATATTTCATACATCTCTGTCGTCTGCGGCGTATGACAGCACGGAATTTCATTTGACAAGGCCATGCGAGGGGGACGTCGAGCACGTCAAAGAGATACCATCGTTGTTTCTATCCGCGCGTGGAAAGTGCCGCATGCCACGTGTTTCTATGCGCGGTCGAGCGGCGCTGTGGACGCGTCACGAAATTTTTCGCGAGACACATTTCTCTCGAGGTGCACGCATTTTGATTCGATATTGCATACGCGAATTTTTGGAGCCCACGAAAAATGCGCATTGGAAGGCTGCGCCGATTCGAATCATCCGCTCGCGGAATGTTAATAGATCGACGAAATTCGTTGCGTATTCTTACCACGTGTTTAACATTATAGACATGCTCGTACTTAAAGGATAGAAAAGACAAAGGAAAACATTTGGAATGAAACGGATATACAAACACATTTAAACGCGATCTTTACATTGAGCAAAGAAAATATAGACTCGCGCAACAACAGCAAACGTGATATGATGCAGAAGTAACGTCTGCAATGTTAATAACACTTAAGAAAAGTCTAGGCGAGAATAACTCGCATGACTTTTCGTTGTCAAGTGAAATATTAACGATGCATACGATTGCAGGGAGAAAGAGAGAGATAGAGAGGGACACGAACACGAGCATTCTGCATTGCTCGCGTGTATTATGTAACGGCGAAGCTATCTCGATTACGAAGCGCAGGTGTAAATTTTTAATCGCTCGTGCGCGATATGAAATTTATTATTCCGTTTTGATATTCTCGTGCCTGCTACGCGAAAGTATTTACTATATTTCCGATATCTCTCGCGGCAATTTATCCGGCGATTTATTTTAACAACTCGTACGCGACTGCTCGTTCAACAGCACGTTGCGAATGATGGCTCTGTTAAAAATATCAATGAACACTGTGCCCATACCGATTCAATTATTTATTTTCACATTACGAGCGTGCTTCGGTGGAAATTATTTAATTAGGATTAATTTACGCGTATCGACGTTCCGTTATTCCATTCTCGATACTGCATCGGTGCATCGTTACTGAATAATATCGAGAATTTGAGCGAAATAAACAGCATGATATATAATATAATAAAAGAATTTTACTTCCCTTCCCCTGATTTTAATGGATCACTCGTTTTTTCTAACAAAGTTTAAAATATTTATGAAACTACCGTGCATTAACCGATCAAATGCAGTTTGTACATTGATACATATTAAAATCTATATATCACTATTTTACTTTATAAAACAATTTTTATCATGTATCTCTAACAAAATTGCACAAACTTTGATTATATCTATACTTATATGCCAAAGATTGACATATTTTTATTTATTTATAACGTATCGTTCTTTGTTTGTCCTTACGATTGAGAACTTTATAATTTTTCATGATACACATTTTATCAGCAAAAATCAGATAGATATTTATTTACACAAATTATTCGCGTAAATAAACGATAATCCGAGATAAAGCGCGTTCATGTTTAGAACGTAATTTTTAACGCATGTTTGTGCTGATGTATGCGGCTTTGTTTCGAGAGGAATGCCATATAATTTCCACTCACGATGAGCATCCATCACGTGCACAAATATGTACACAGAGACATATACAAAGAGAGCAAAAAAAAAAACCATTTGATATACACCCAATTTATAAGCCCATTGCATTTCATGACTTAAAAAGCGCGTTGGCTATATAAAATAATTCTACAATTCGGGTGTAAATTTTTGCACCGCGATAAAAATGTTCGGAATCGTGAAATGTGTTTTGCAATTTTCACAGTTGCGGGGGACGGTCCGCATTTCTGTCGAATAAAATGGGAGAAGGAAAAACAGCGCGGGAATCCGTGCATCGCATTTGACGTAGCGTGCCGCTCAGCTGTCAGTGCGTATCGACGCGTGCAAAATATTCACGCCAACGCGCGCAATACTCTAAACGATCTCCCCTCTTTTCTCCACAAAATTTTCGTGCGATACCACCAAACGGCGCGGCGGGCAGCTTTTAACGGTTTGTAGACGCAGGCATGCGAATACGCGCGCGTACATTCGGTGGTGCGTGTCACCTATGCGTGTCACGCACGACGAACACGTTTCCGGCACTTTGTGTCTGCAGTTGCACCTACGTATCTGTCCGCGACCGCCATCCGGTGCGGGCTTATAGTTAAACCGTAAGGCGTGCACGGGGACGCTTTTGTCTACCGGGAAAGTAATAAGTATCATCCCGTCATTAATGTTAGCGAAATAGTTGAACAGCATTCTGCTTTTCCGTTTAATCACGTAAACCTGTGGGCAACTATATATCACAGCCATGAGAATACTGTTTCATAGAGGTGTTTGCGACGTTGAATCATGTATTTGAGGAATATAGATATTACATCTTAATTATTTATATTTTATAATACTTATTATATCATAGAGAATTATATTTATATTTGTTATTACGAAATATAATATTTAAAAAATCTGATAATTTTTTATTTTCTCGAATGATTTTAAAATTATTGTACCTTTTCGCTGTGGCGATAGCTGAAACCGTATTGACTTGCGATTACTTTCCACGCATACGTGAATAATTTCGTTTCGGTAGAACGCCTCCACCTGCTAGTCAAAAATCCGTGTTACGTTCTCGACACGTGTGCGCACAGTAAAACATAGAGCGTTCTATCGACGAGTCTTAAATGAACCATGCACGAGAAAAAAAGAGAAAAAAATAAATATTAAAAAGTGACATCACGATATACGTATTGTAAAAATTTCATGACAATCTACAGTTAAGATTTTGAATCAAGTTTCTCTATTGGCGGTATTACGGAATATAAAGAATATAGAGCGGTGAAAGGAAAGAAAAGTGGTTATGACACAGCGGGACCAATTTAGTTTTGCATAGCACCGTTCAATAACCGCATACCATGCGAGTCGCCGATATGTGAAGCACTCGTGTCCAGATTCGTGCGGAAGTACGAGGCCCTCCTATTAATGTCGGGCAGCGATGTTCATGCGAACGTTAATAATTCAGATGGTAAGGAGAATAGCGAATGCCAGGGGAATGGCTTTGGTTTTTCTTGCGCGCGTCGAGGACAAAGGCGAACCACGACAAACCAGCTGGCGTTAACGCTTACGCTTTACCCTTATCGCAATGTCTTTCATGGAAGAATTGCCACAAAGGCAGAACGACGCGTTAAAGCCATTAAAGGTGTTGACGTGTGGATGCAGTTGTAATCTCAGAGAAAGAAGGCGAAAGAGAGATAGCGAGAGCTTCTGCTGAACTAGTTTTATTAGTGATATAGAAATATAGAGAACATGTATATTTTCTATCAACATATTTTGCGATATACAGGTGATATTGTAAAATATTGAACAATCTAAAGTATATTTAAGAAGTATGCATCAGTTCAAGCAAGAATAATTTTAATTATAATGGTTTTAACATAGAACAATGTAATATAAGAAAAATTGATCGAATATTAAATAATTTTACAAATAAAGAGCAAAATTTAGATTTATAACTTTTATTAAGAGTTTATAATGAGAGAGAATACACTGATATTTGTAAGAGAGGTATACAAATGGGGAAAGTAAGTGGCAGAAAATGCGTGCTTTCCGGATACCGTTTGATCCTCCCTGTTAATAAGAGATTGCTGCTCCCATGGCGGTTCAGCCCTGACCTGAACAGAGGCAGCCACTGGTGTTACTGCAATCTCGTATCCTACTCATTATGATGGGCAGTATAAAGCACGCAGCTTCAAAAACGGCATTCGATTCAAAAACGTGATTATTACCATCCCGGTAATGTACCGTAACTATGCATTGATTACGCTTCTGGACGCCAGCCTCTCGTAAAGATCAAAAGATGTGGTATACCACTGCATTGTACGATAACATCGAGACGTAAAAATCACGAATAAATGTAGCGTCGCGTGTGAGAACGTGACTACGAATAAGAGCGTGATGTAACCAACATATTTCATAATGGTAGTAATCTGTTACTAGAATTAAAAGGAAATAATAAGATTTTCTATTCATAAGTTTATACTTTTTGATTGTTTGAAAAATTAGTAGCGATAGGTTCTTTGTTTCGAGAAAAGAGAGAGATCAAATAATGATTTTTTTCTACTCTGCAAAACTAGGAACGATGAAAAATACGTCACGCGTTTACTTTCTGTGAAAACGGAAACTGTTCGTTGTATTTATGCAACTACACATATGTTGTCAACGAACGAGCTGCGTTCAGGAACCTGCAGCAATAATCGGGGTTGCACGCGCAAACATCCCTTAGGGATACCGCACTCGGTTGCAGCATAGTGCAACATTTGTACATTCTGCCCGTCGACTTCGTCGTTTATCGCTCGTCGTTTATCGCTCAGGTCCCAAAACGAGCAATCCCGTGCGCGCGCGCGTACGTAATTTACAAATTCTACGGGGTTTGCTATCGCGTTGCGGAATACATTTTACTACGTGAGTACGGGAATAGTGAGAACGGGGGGGGGGGTGACACGGTGACGGTCACACGGGACCTTCGTCATGTTACTGCGGACGCGAATGAAAATGTGGGTGTCGCGTGTGGGCAGACGCGCCACACGGGGGTAGTTATTTTCACCACGGGAACGTGACTATTGCGGGCTGTGCACTACGATTAGGGTGTGTGATAGAAACATCGGGATATGAAAGGGTTACTCCCGATACGCGGTATGTGTCCATTTGTCATGGTTAACATCCGTCCGTCTATCCGTTGGAGGGTTGAGAGCCTCGCCGTAATAGCGAGTTCATTCGAGGAATTCGCCAGATAAATCACTTCATCTATCGCGTCAAGGGAGATAACGCTCTTGAATTCCTCTCGAAAAATTAAACGCGTTATGAAACGCGTAATCCATCCCGCGGCTTGGCGGCGATTGCCAGTGATGGATTATGTTTTGGTGTTCGCGTTTTTTATTTCGCGATATCTTCTCGTTGAACGATCAATTCTCGCGAATAAGTGTGTATTTATTTTGCGCTCGTTTCTACATTTACGCCGCGTTTTCTGAACGCTCGTACGATGAGATAAACCGAAGAATGATTGTTCAAAAAAATTATATTCCAGTGATGTAAATTTTTAAAAAAGTAGCACGTATATACCAGCGGGTTTCCACGGGTTATCATCTTGCGTTCATCGTATTCACGTGGACACAAAGTACGCGTGTGTCACGCTACAGTAGCTGTCTGAATGCAAATTTGCGTCGGCTTATTTATTACCGCCGCTTTTTTATCCCGTTGGAATACTTAAAGTAGCTTTTAATGATCCCATCATAATAAAAGTTACCGCGTGGGCATATTTCATAGAATATCGATATCACAATCGCATCTTTTAGATTTATGGTATTTTACATCACATATATGACGTAAAAGGGCTTGACATCGAATCACGAATATGTCAGTAACCGGGTACTTTTGTTTAAATCGTAAATCTTTCGAGGCGTAAAAATTACATTTTTTTTCAGAATCATGCGATTTTACATCATTCGGCACGCTAAAGAACATAATAAATACTTGAAGTCAAATTGCGAACATCTTACTGTTCATTACAATAATTGCAATTCGAAATAAAATATAAGAATGGTGAAAATTAATTCCTAAGGAGTTAAAGATTTATATTTTTTAAAAACTATGATAAGACATTTATTTTACAATTTTACATGATCTAAAAGAAAGCAATCGATTTACGAATATATCGATCGGTTTTAATCAATATTCGAAGGCATTGATTTTTGGAGGAATTAACGGCAATCTAGAAAGTTGTATGAGTACATTTCTAAATACATTCGAGTTGCTTGACGTTTACATGATAATGTGAAAGTGCCTCGCTCTTTTCGCGAGGACACCATGCTGGAATGCGTTTATCCAATCCACATGCGCCTGTTCGACGACTCTTTCGTTCGCATGCCAACACGAACGATTTTTCTCTTTCTCAATCGGCAAGCCTAATTGCCCGGTTTCGTAGACGGTCCCTAAATGATAAACGTCCTGACGTCAGAATAACGCTGACTACGCGTTTATTCTGGATATCTTTTTTATGAATGACAATATTGACAAAAAGCGAAGAAATACTTTTCGTAAAAACGTTAAACAGATAACTTTATTAATATTACAATTATAATTCTCTTTAATAGAATAAAGTTATTTGAGAAAACATTAAAACTAGATGACTTAATAATGATAATTAAATTCAAAGAAACAATGTTTGAAAGAAGAAGTGCTAATATCTTTAGAAAAGAGTAAACAAAAAAAAAAGATAATTTTGTACACAGTCTTTCCAGATAATTTATTGCTATGAGACAAGTTTGTAAATGATGTCATAGTGTTCATACATTGCCGTCCCGCAACGCAATTTTGTGTCGTTGACCCATCATTACCAAGAAAGAAGCGGTTTTCTTCAAACATTATTTAAGCTTGAAGTACGAAGTTCTCAGATAAAATGTCTTGGATTTACATTCTCAGAGGCAATTTGATGAATCCATTATCAAGCCAGTGCCCTGCCTCGTATTCTGTTTCGAAATACTGTGTTATAAATAAAGGATTTGATCCTTTTTATTGACAAGGGATATTCGAGAAATTCTGTAGGGAAAAGAGATAAATAAAAGATATATTTTATTGTAAATTATTGAAACAAGCTGTAGTCTCCCTTTTTCCAGTTTCTACCGCATGTATATATTAAATTTAGTATTTAATAAAATATAAAGAAATTAGGGAAAAAGATACGCGTTAGATTTATAGATATAATATACCTTATATTTTTTTATGTGGGAAAAAGTTTTGGATGGAAAAGATTTGTCTTGCTCCGTTCTGTTCTTCAAATCTCCTAAATTTGCGGTCGTAGACCCGCTCGTATTCATGCATAATTTATGCACACGCATGAGTGGGGAATACGGTACATCGTATGCAGGTGGTAACTGCAAGTAGACTGCAATTACGGTTGCTGTACTTGCACTTTGGAAACCCCGGCCGCCGGCGAATCGTTTGGTCGTCGTGGGTTAATCGGACCCTATCTCGAAGCGGCATGTTCGCGAAATTTCCAACGCGCTTATGCTCTGTTACGTTGTCGTACGCACACCGCGAGCGAGTTTCACGGACTCTCGGTGCATCGGTGAAACCAGTTCTCGTGTCGTCAAGAGAAGCGCTTATGCGCTTTGCTTTAATCTGCTTGCACTCCGCATTGATGTGCGATCGCGCTATCTTTCGTATCATCACTCTTTCCCACGATCGTTTATGTAATAGTATAGCAATATGACTTTTTAGTTTTTAACGCTGCAGCTTTCAGCACTTCTACATTCTATTCTTGCAAATTATGTTATTATAACACGTAGCGGAAAAATAAAAACACTCTTCTTTATAAATCGACCCCAAGCTATCGATCAAGCCTACTTAGAACTTGATCCGTTCACTCGTTATTGAGATCTCAACATCTCGAGTACTCGCAACTCGTCGCGTCGCGTAAAAGAGTCACGGTCGGTCTCGCTCCGCGCGTACTTGGCGCGAGACACTACCGTGTCTCTTGATATTATTGCGCAAGACGAATGATAATTTTAAACATACCTATTTATAAAGTGGCCGTCGATTTTAACATTAAGTGTGAATTTGAAATTCTTTAATCATCGACAATTTGAAATTGGTATTGATTAAAAAGTTTACAATTAAATGTGTTTAAAATAAATTGTTTATGACCAATGTATGACTCAATGTATGACGTTTTGTTGTTAATCTTTTTAGTCTTGATTTATAATAACGATTATAATTTGCGATCTTCGCAAATTTCGCAACGTAAGCTGATATACAGCGTTAGTCCGTCTGACAAACCAGCCCATCTGTCTAATGATATTCCGTACATTCTAGCTATCGTGTAAACTTAATAAACGTGTTGTCTCACAGGCGACTCTCTCCATTATGTAGTGCTACTCTATTACATTCCATTCAGTAATTTAATAACCGGTTTGTTGTATTCGGGACGCAAACTCGTTACTCGTTACAAAGCGAAGCTTCCCGCCTACGCGATGACCCCTGCAATGTATGACCCCTGATACGAAACCCCACCGGATTTTCGAGGGATGATAGTGGATGATCGCTAACGCCATGTCCGCATTGCGATAGCGTGCGGCTACCGGCCTCGTTGCTTGCGAGAAGATCGGGATCGTGCACGTGGATCATGCCCGTTATCGATCGTGCCGCGGATGCCGGCCGAAATAGACTATCGTAAATCGTAGGCATGGGATATTCGCGATATCGATCGCACGCATCGGTACGGTACGCGAAGGCTGATGTTCCTCTACTGATCGATAAGAAGTAAATATCGTGTGTGTATTTCTGCATATTTGTGTTATTTTTAGTAACGTTCTAAATAAGTTAATTTCCAACTTCATAAACTTTTATGCACATATCTATGATAAATTATTGTACTTAAAAAATTATATGAGATATAATTATTTACACATCCATTTTAGCATTTCTTGGACTGGCTTAGTTCTAAATTGTTTAATTATTTTTTACACTATGTTCTCTATACCAGAATCTGCAATCTAGGGGACGTTGCTTTTTGATATTCTATAAGTACTTCGCGTACTTTATTTTCTATCATATGTTAAGTATAATATGTCCAATAAAGTAAAAAATAAATAGCTTATGTTGATAGAGAAGCTAGACTTTCTTAATGAGAATTTTTAAAACAAATCTGCGTAATTATACACGCTGTCTTTGTCCTTGACCAGGAATAGTCTGGCACACTAAAGTGACTATCGAGGTGACTATGAATAGCCCGCGCGATGTGTGGGAAGCGATGTATAAAAGAGCGAATCAACGCATACAGATTGCAATCGTGGATTTCAATAGGGAATCGCAAATTGGTGGATCCAAAAGTTTTTTCGCGCGATATGATTGGAATTGTAGTCGCAAATCCGACATCATACGAAAATGTTGAATCCGCCGATTGGATCTGTCGTTGCAATATCAGCACGCTGCAACGATCTATATTTGTTTGTTATTATGGCTACGATAAATATGATATTAACGCGCCGTGGTCCACGACCTTTAGACCTTCGATCAATGCAGAAATCTGAAAAGCGGAGAGAAAATTGAACGTGGCGAAAAAATAGAAAGGAGCGCTCGGAATGCATAGCGCGGCATTCCGACCGCGCTGCTCAAGTGAGAGCGAAGTCTCGATGGAGATTCGCGTCTGGCCTCTTCACGAGCGGATTTTCAAGGAGCGCATACACATGCGGGCGCGTGCACGCAGGCGTGCGTAATGGAGCTTACGTTACGAAGCTTTTGCGTTTATAATACGTTCTCCGCTCGGAAAATGCCGGGCGGAGTGCCGAACACGTCGCCGAGATAAAAGCGCGAGTCGAGACGCATGGGGCATACTTATATGTGTATATGTGCGTGCGTGCGTTACGGATGCGGGACTATAATATCGATATCTTGGAACGAGAAATGAGACCGACGTCGTTCTGCATCTGTTTGAAATGACGAATGTATTCATATGTATGTGTGTGCTATGTGCTTTTGTACTTTTGTGAGACCATTATCACAGAATTCTTTTAAACTATCGATAACTGTTACTTACAAATGATATTACCTACTTTTTATATAATTATTAGAAAATCTTATATACAATGAATGTTACATTATATATTTGTAATCGCAACGTGAAATTTATAGCACAGATCACTCAAGGAATAATCTATCATTTATTACTCGCTCGAGGAATTTTCACCACAATAAAATATTTTCGCATCTTACTTCTGTTTATTACTCGAGATACAGGAATCGGCACGTTCGAAGAAATTAACGCTTTTTCTCCACGGAATTCTATGAAGTATAAACTATATTTGCGAAAATGTTTTGTTAACACTAGCGGGACGCGTCCGGTCGTGAATGGTGTGTGAATCACGACGAGGTATACACACATGGAATTCGAAGCACGGAAATTATCGTTCTGAGTATTACGAAAGACCTATGTCACGCAGTAAAAATAGTAGGTGCGCTGGCAGAGAAAGGTGGCCTCTGTAAATCAAGAATGCATCTTAAATCGATTGACTGAATAATTCAGCAGCGTACATGTTAATGCGATGAGCGAGAGTCTAATTGTGTACTAAAGATTCCTCGCTTATCGGAAACGCTTACCAGAAATAATCGTGAAATGGTATTTTAAATTGCCAAGGTTATACTAACATAAGTATACGTGATATACTATTCTTTTCCTCTCTCAATGAATTAAATAAAATTGTTTTTAAAAAAATTCTATGAAAAATTGTACGAAAATTCATGTTTTAAATTCTACATATTATACTAACAGGATAAAATATTTATTAAAAAATTTTCTACTTTTCTTATAATTAATGAAAATGTAGCAAAACAATTTGCTAGGTTAAAAGCATTGTAATTAATTAAATAAAGGTATAAATTGTACTTACAGAAATTATAATAAGATACAGTCGAGTAGAGGCGGGTGTGCTATTACATTTAAAAGATATTAAACATCAGATTTTCATTCTGAAAAGTTTTGATGTTATCACTACCTTTACTTGAATACACAATAAAACTTTATATTTCAATAGTGAGGTAAGATCGCTTCACCTAGCCGCGTGAAAAAGTAGTTCACACAGCCCTGGGACGACCTGTGCCTCTTCAAAAATTCGTTCGCTTAATTCAGCATAGCTAAGCGTTACCAAAGCTCTATATTTTCCTTACTCATTAGTTTAAGGCACGATTTTCTGATCTCCTAGCCGCGTACTTATACCCTTTGAATGGATTTCTTCTTACGAGATAGTGGACGACTGGTTCGCCATCTGTGGAACGTAACAGGTACTACAATACTACATCCGTCAAGGTTCGATTTTATAAGTATTTTGCGTGTTATAAGAGAGAGAGAGTTGGTATCGAAATATTTAAAAGGAAAATATTAAAAAGGAAAATTAGTTCTGATACAACATATGACGCTCCTGTACGTGTTGTATCTATTGATAAATCTTACTCAAAATCGTTCTTCCTTCTATTTTTATTTTTTGTATTTATACTCTTTAAGGCTTACACTGTAATAGTATCTTTGTGTCTATACTGTTAGTATCTGTTAGTATTTTTATGTCTATACTTTATTCGCCATTATATAGTATTTTATTTGATTATGAAATTAAATTGCAAACAATTCCTTTCGAGTTTACATTGAAAACATTAGAATCGTTCTTTTCTGAGAGGAAAGAAAAAAAATATTCAAAGAAAACTCAATTAACGCGCCTGAAACGTCGAAGTTGCTAAGCGCACTCTAATGCTTTCATTATGCCATAATGAATGCCCTATAATGATATTAGGCTCATTATACGCGACGCTTATTAAAACTGCGTGGTTGGTCGACCAAGTTCCGTTTGAATATTCCAGCCAGTAACTCTGCCACGGCTTATATCCTTATCAATTTGCTTCGGTAACGAATTGATTTAACCGTTCGTTGAATGGAGCGGTACAATACAGCATGCTTATCGAAGCGGCGATAATGAAACGCTCAAAGACGCCTCTCTCTCTCTCTCTCTCTCTCTCTCTCTCTCTCTCTCTCTCTCTCTCTCTCTCTCTCTCTCTCTCTCTCTCTCTCTCTCTCTCTCTCTCTCTCTCTCTCTCTCTCTCTCTCTCTCTCTCTCTCTCTCTCTCTCTCTCTCTCTCTCTCTCTCTCTCTCTCTCTCTCTCTCTCTCTCTCTCTCTCTCTCTCTCTCTCTCTCTCTCTCTCTCTCTCTCTCTCTCTCTCTCTCTCTCTCTCTCTCTCTTCGTGATATTCATCCTGCCATTTATTAAATTACGTACGAACACAATAACTTGTGTCGAAAATTATCGTAAACTCTAATATATAACAAAAATCAAATCTAAGTTAAATTTAAAAAGACTAAAAAGTATATCTTTTTCTTAAACTTCCTCTTCAAATGTAATATTAGAATAACGCATTATTTTACACTCACAATTCCATTACGTTATTTCTTGATTTTACAATCGAAGTAAAAAAAACTAATTTAAGTAGAGAATTTGATGAAATTATAACAGGGAGTGAATTTTGATAAAACTTTTTCGAGTATCAACTTTTATTAACATTCAGCAAATAAATCTTGCGTTTGACCATTAAGTGTTTCTAAATTTATCTCGTTTAACACGTCGTATTTGCGAGGAATGGGATGCCACCTTCTGCTCCTCACACGCAGTTACTAATTACCTCCCTTTCAACAACGTTCTGAGATACACGCGTAGGATTGTCGCCCGGCAAATAGTCCGTCTACTCCCGGCGGTTCCTCCGGCTTCGATATTGTGTGCGCCCTTCGAACATTGTCCCAAACACGTTTGCATTCTCTCTCAGCCAACACCACGCTCCCTCCCTTTCTCTCTTCCGTGCATGTATATATCTTGCATGTGCTTTTCGCTCCTCCTCCTCCTCCTTCGATAGCAGCATCCTTGTCGTACATTGTATTATGTACATCAGTACGCATTGTTTGGAATGCATTCTGCGTTTGCAAGCGATCATCTGCATCTTGTCAATATCATATGTCTTCGCGGATGACAGTTCAGCGAGATGGTTGAAAAGTGTAGGATACGTGCATTTTAATGATAAGCAATGCATTATCAAAAATATTATGAAATAATTCAAATCCTATAACAAATAGCAAAAACATTTACTTTTGTTATGTACATTTTAGTTTTCAAACGGAAATTAAATTTCCAAGTGCTTTCTTGAAAAAAGAGAGTATATTGTCTAAATTAAAAAAAAATTATGATTTTATATATGATTAGGTACTTTTTTCTCAAATTTACCTAATAGAATTATTTGTTATTTATTTGTATTTTTGTTATATATATAAACTTTTAGTTAATAATATAAAATTATTGAATTTTTTTAAATTTAACTTGAGCCTAGTTTTCTATCAGTTATCAATTACTGCATAGGCATAGGCAATAAAGATAAATGTACTTTCGTAATAAATGTTACTGAATACAACACATATTCTCCGCTCTTAATTCTATAATATAATTATAATATTAATTAACTAATTAAAACTGCGTAAGAAGACAAAAGTAATATGCCACTCGCGAAATATACGCATCAATATCTGCATCTCATTTACAGATGGATTGACGATAGACAGTCGAATCATTTCTAATGGAAAGGTCTTGTACGATTCATGCGCAAACTTGGTCGTAGTTAACCAAGCTAATGTTGATGTGTTAAAGCAATAGGAAGTGACGCGAGACGCGACGAGAAGTGCTTCCATCGAGTTTACGTACACGCAATCCGACTTCGTCGTCTAATGCACAGATGCCGAAGAGAAACGCGCAGCCACCCTAAATAACGAGGGGCGCAATTTGTCGTCGCGTGCAAAATTAAAACGTCCCTTCCGCTCCTTCGGCGCGCCCTTCTCGTCGTTGATATTGTCGCTACGTGAAGAAAGACTCAGCATACCAACGATCTCTCGTTACGAGTCTCGTTTACGAATTAACAAAAACGTTGGAAACACGAAAGGAACGACTAATTTTACAAAGAAACATTTGTTACGTTGTTTTAAATGATTTAATGGTAGAATATTGTAAATATTTTATACGAATTTATTATTTTGTGTATGTATATTATGACGCAGTTTATTTATTTTTATTATAAAAATGGGATTTTGAAACAAAGATTAAAATTTAAGTTTGAAAATCATGGATCTTATCATACTTATATTTTACTTTTTTTCTTGAATCTCTTTTATTTCTTTGCATGACTCAACGATATTTCTTCTTATTTTACTATTCTTTCCTGATTCATGATTAGGCTGTTTATAACTAAATATATTAATATGATAATATGTAAATGTTAAAATTAAAATTTGTATTTATTTGTGTATTTATGTTTGTATGCTATACGTATGTATAGAAAAGTGGCATAATCAGAAAATAATTTCTTATATTAATCTGATATGTAAATCGCATATGCAGAGAGATAATTTTTTGTTTTGTGGCCATCTCTTTTCAATTACAATGAACGTGTTGAATAAAATTCAGCATTACGCGATCGCGTTATCGCTCGTTATTGCGAGATGATGATTTAGGGGATGACGGGGGCGACGCGACGTCACGTGTGTCGAGGGTGGCCCGTGGCTTTTCGCGTACGCCGCGTACGGAAAAAGAGGGTAGTTAGTAGACGTATCCTGGTAACGCGTGGATGCAGAATGGACCCCACGTAGAATCGGACGTGTGGGGCGACACGAGTCTGGAAACGAAACGGGCGTAGAGCGAGCGCGTTGTAACTCTCAAGGGGATTGATTTGGTCCAGGTCGGTGGGGGGAACGGACGATATCGATTGCCGGCATCCATGCGGACGCATCTACAGGGAGTAGGTCCAAGAGGGAGCCTTCTATCGAACTTCATCTTCAAGTTGGTTCGCCGATTCTCATGTAGATCTCTTCTTCCTTTCTTCTTCTTTTTTGTTTCGATGCTTTCTCTTCTCGGTGATATCGAAAGCGTACGTACGTAGGTGCGTACTTTTGATTACGGAAGACACTTTCATTCGAGTAAGTCCCGACTGAATGGCCTTATTCATCTAAATTCCATTTCGTTCTACTTCTTATAGAAACGCGCGGACCAACGGTAGATTCGTCATTCGCAAACTTTTAGCGACGGGTAATTCTTCTCGCTACTTCGCGTCGAGATGGTTTACACTCTCTCTTTCTCGATGTCTCTTGGGAAAAGTTGCTCACTCGAAACGCGGCGCTTTATACAAATTTAAATGAATCTCAAATTTGGATGCTATATACTGTTCGTTTTATCGTCGTCGTCTAATCCGCGATTTTAGTGTCGTTTTACGTTTTACGACATTAAAGAAAAATTAATTCAGGGATCACTGAAACATTCATCGGTGTTCCGAGAATTAAGCGTGTAGAATGCAGGACGAAGGGTGCTTTCCATTAATCGAACTACCTCGCGTAATCTCCCATTAGCCTCCGGCCATGTGCAATCGTAGTCTCGGCAGAAACGCACGGGTATTTTGCGTTAAATGAAAATTAGTTCGTTCTGCTCGGTTTTATTGACTGATGTTCGTCTAATTATGTAATGAACGATTGAGCGATCGCTCGTGCGAAAACATTTTGTAAAATAACTATACGGACGATTAAAGCTCGTACTTATAGCGTTTCTGCTGAAGAACTTGGCTGAAGAAATTGGAAATCAATCTTGAGACATGATAGTTTAATAAATAATTTTTAATTATCAAGTTATAAATTCTGATAAAATTCGTCTTAAGACACAGCTTGAACTTGCAATTCAATATTTGATTCTCGAGAGAAACTGGTATGTACATACATGAATGTATATTAATAATTTTGATCTTTGTTACATTTTTTAGAACCTTAAGAAAAGAACAATCACTTACGCGAAAACTTTTAAAGTCCAATAGATTTTTAAAGCCTTAAATTTTTTTTTAGCAAAATAAAGATAAACTTTATTTTCTTTGACTAATAGATTTAATAATTTTTTAAAAGTAAGGTAATTAACATATCAATCACATTTAAATGTTATTATCTCAGAAAGAAATAAAATTTGCTTGTAACGGCTAAACTTTGTTAATAGTAATATACATTTATATGTATATGTATTAACCATATTGAAACAAATTTTCTCGATAATTAAAATTTAAGTAACAATATTTTCATTCCAAAATGCTCAATCGGCTGGAGTTAATCATTATTTTTAACGACGTTAATGGGTCCACATGGGAAACAAAGCGCAAAATGTGTTGTAGCAGATCGTTTATCGAGATTAATTTGAAATACAAGGAACGGAATATTCAGTATTTTTATTTCGTAGTACGTTAAATATTTTCTGATAACAATACTATAATAGCAGGTGTATGGCCTTGGTGTTTGTTTTTGTTGACGCGCGCTACCGCGTATATGCAAGGCCGTTGCGCGCCGTATCGTCATTCGCACGACTTGGCATGTAGCGGCGAAGCTGTGTGTTCTCATCAAAACGCAACTATTTTTCCTAACAATTAGCGATGGACCCGCGCAATTAATTAACTTTCACGATTAACAACTGTAAATTTATTGGGTATTTATCAAAGCAATTATTTCGCACGACTTATTCATTTACATAATGATAGGGAGACTTTATAAATTACAGTTTTATTGAGATATTTATACAGACAAGAATGGGTTTTTTAATACTTAAAGTCGAGGGAAAATATTTCGCATCGTATTTTATATTTTTCACTGATATAAATGTAATTTGCTCATGATTTTCGTTATTCTAATTTGCGAGATTCTCGGATGTTGAGTGAATAATCAAGCTTCATATATTTTTTGTATTGTACGTCTGTCCCAATGGGCAGACGAACAATAAAGCATGCATTGCGTGCGATTAACGTTGGAAATGCCGTGAAAAGTACCGTGTAATTATTTTATTTTGGCAATTAGTACGCGCAATTGTAATTAACTGTGTTTTTGTCAGTGTAATGAATGAATCTGAAAAGAGGAGAAGGTCTAGGAGTAACATTGGATAATGGCGAAACAAATATGGGGCGAGTAAGTTATTTTTTATTTTATTTGGTACTTGCAGACTTAAGGATGTATAGGTCGTACAGTCCTTGCTAAAAGTTAAACTTTCAATAAAAGAAGACTTTGCATGTATGTCAAACAACTCAAAATTTTTTATACGTTAGAAGGGATTACCGTTAACAGTTTGAGTATGATTTTTTGTTATTTAAATAATTAGTATTGTTTAAACAATTAAAAAAATTTTTTTGTGGCAAAATATTTTGTAACTTAAAATACAATATCAATGATGTATGTTTTACATATAAAAAAAGTTTAAGAAATATCTTAATGGTTTATTTATATTTACAGCAAAGTGTCGATTCTCTATAAAGGATAATGTTAATTAATTATCAACTTTAAACTTAAATAACTCTTAAATAACTTTAAAATTTTACAGAGTATTTTTAATTTAATTTAGAAACAATTTACAGCACTTTCTGAATATATTTGAAATACCTCCAATACATCCTTAATTACAATAACTTTTAAACCAGTAAGAGAATTGTGCTGAAAATTTACACAGATACTTAGACGTAATAATAGAACAATCTATGAAATTTTTAGATTTTTGGTAATGCTTTGAGATGTCACCCATACATCCTTAATCAGTTATAATTATTTTATGCGAAAGCAACAATTGTTTTTCTAGATATTAATTATTTTGGGCTACGACAAATATATTTTTGTTTTGTAGTTTAACATAGTTTTAACATATCGCTACGCATCATATCGGTGAAAGTAATCTGAAAAGTGCAAAGTTTAACGATGAGACATATATCTTTGTATCGATGAAGAGAGAAAATATCTTCGTATCTCTTTACGTGATTAACGTGATAATGAGAAAGTGCTTCTCGGATGAGCGTGAATATTATTCGATCGTTCATAAAAATCTCATGAGTATTATGAACTCTTCAATGTTTGTTTAATACTCTTAATCAGTGTCAAATAATTTTGTTTAAATAATTTAAGAACATTATTGTACACTTAAAAAACGATTAAATTGTGACGGTAAAGATGTATGTAATTAACTGACTGAGTGATGAGAAGGATAATAGAAAGGGTTGATTTTTATATGAATTTGAAAGATTCATTTGCTATTTTTCTATACTTTTGTCACCCACTTAGATATTTTTGCTTTTCTTTTAATTTTTAATTTTCTTGGAAACTTTGACAAGAAGCTGCCTGTGCTTGTCAAACTTCTTAACTTACTACCGTTTCCATCGTCGCGGATCTCACTCTACAGCTCGAAGGACTTCTCAGATTCGGATTAAGCGGGTGGAAACTGCACTGTAGTTTGTATCGGATTTACATTCTGCCGGGATAATGGCCGCCAAAGTTTCGCCGAAGAGCGATGGAGGACCCTAAGACAATAGATAAGACTAAACTTTCCAGAATAATTATTATCCTTCTACTTGGACACGTCGATAGATTTCCCTGATATTCTGGGAAAACAATCACGAAAAAGGATGATACATTTTAATAGCTCTCGTCATAAATTTATATGCATATATTAATTTGCAAGACATAGGTGTGTTGCAATCACAATAAATCAACATTATTCTCTTATTTAGCGCATATTTTATACATACTCAGAGCGATATGAAACTTTCTTTAAATAATCTTGAAAGAAAGTAAATAGAAACTTTTTGATATATAGATACTAGATATTTATTTATAAATATATATTATCTATATAAATTCTTACTTTAGTGCCAGTTTTTAAAAATGTTCAATTTCATAAAAAAAAAAAACAAATTCCTCTTTTGGAATAACATTTTACAATTGCAAGCATTTCCAATTGTGGGCATTATTGCCTCTAAACACAGCGCTGCGAAAGTCCGTCGATAAGGTTTCTCCGAGTGTTAATTACGTTCACGTCAAACACATCGCGTCTATCCCGTGCGGGCATACATCCTATCTCCCGGGACCTTTAGCCGTCGCAATTACGTTAGAACCACTCGATATTCCAGCCCGCATAGCAACGATTCTCTCTCTCCCTCTTGACTACTCTCTCCCCCCCCCCCTGTTGCATCTTCTATCTCCCATTTCCATTTTCTCTCTCTGTATCTCTCGATCTGTTTCTCACTCTCTCCTTTTCTCTTTCCCCCCGTTTTCTCCTCTCATCTCACCGTTTCTCAACGTCGTTTCCGATTAACATAAAACGTATTGCCTTCTCTTCCGATTTTCTAATCCGGTAACAAAGCGCCCAACATGATGGAGAATCCGGGGAGCGCCGTGCCCGCCGGACCCGGGGACTGCTTGAATCGATTATGGTCACGAGACGCGTCCGCTCGATAGACGAAAATCGACTTCGAATAATCGGGTATGATGCGGCGGTACGCAGTTTCACGAACAATGGAGTGGGATTATGCTTAGGATGAAGGGCTGAGCGTGTGTGGTTAGCCGCGGAGTCTGACGATGAATATTACGCGGTTGAATGGGAGAGCGCTGGTAAGAGAAATTGCGAGTTTTACATGCTAATTTATTCCCGACGTTTTTCACGGCACAACGCGCCGCCGCGCCGCACGAAAAACGCGGACTGCGGCTTGAAGCAATTGTAATCGCGTTATTATCGAGTCTGGTCGGAAAATCCACGAGTTGCCCACTGCGCGATTTTATATGATCGATGCTTTATCTCTACGTTTATTGTTCTACGCAATAACGCAAGCAAATGTAATTTCTTAAAAACATTTTTTGAAATTATTTATAAGTATTTGTATTTTTTAAAAAAATTTCTAATACTTTTATTGATACGATATAGTTTTCGATTGAGACATTCTGTCATGAAAAAGATAAATATTCAAATTTTATGACAGCGTTTACACAGGCGCATCGCGTATGCATAATACTAAGCCGCAGTGTATATATTTTTGAAGAGAAATGACTTTGGCGATACAAATTTTATTCGATACGAAAATTCAATCCGCCGAACTACCGGCGCGGCACGACACGGCACGGCAGTACCGAAAGCAACGCTGTCCGCAAGGAGTTTGTAATTCCCCACGCAAATCCGCGTCGTAGAAAGCGCGACCACCTTTTCCCTTCTCGCGGCCCAGTCATATCGGCGCGATTCGTTTCTTCCGGTTAAGAAATACTTCCCGTGATCACGTACCCGCGAGAATTATTATGAAAGTAAATTATTTCCGCAACTCGGTCGTTTTCTCCATTTGTTATTTCCTCACAAAGAATAGATAAAAGACGATTTTTTACTTGGCTGCGTTTTGCGAACTTGACACGATTCCTCAAAAATCAGGTATTCTTTTAACTACAAATTTTTTTGTTTGTTGCAAATCGATTTTTTCTTTGTGAAAAATCTGAAAAGTATCCCTTTACTGCTAAATCTACTTGAAATTTATTAATGATGAATATTGTTTTGTTATTTGTTGCTTCTTCTGACATTTAGTTTGTGGAAAGTACTGTTTTCTAATTATTTATTAATCGAAAATTGTTGAGACTTGTTACTCTCAATATCTTTTGAGGAAATATCAGTAAATTAATCAAAGAATATATAATTAAAACATAAATCAACATATAATTATACATAAATTAACATTCTATTTCAGAACTTACGTTTATTTTAAATTTCCTTACATTCCTTAGATTTAATTTTGACTAACTTATGTTATGTTGGAACTTGTGTCGGAACAATTAGCCATTTCTTTTTCTCATTTTCTAGTCTTTGTCTGGACTTTAGTCTTTTTTTTGTTCAACTTTTGCGCGTTTCACAACTTTCGGAAATTTCCTGGAATATAAATTTTACCGAGCGTGGCGCAAAGAGAACCAGGAAAATCCCCCCCGTCGGCGAGTCACTTTGGCTCTCCCTGGCTATTAAATTAACAACGCTCGACGACGGTCTCGAAGTCCGTACGTCGCGGATCCTTCCAGGAAGCTCTTCTCATTGTAAGAGTTTTCAATTACAATGGCCTTGAAGTACGACGATTTACGATTACGGCGTTTCGAGAAATGAGCGTGGATACTGGAGAGAGTGACTGTTATCCGCAAAAAAGGGAACCTTTCGACGGGCATAAGCTACCACAGTTATTTTCGCAGTTTTTGCACTTAAACGGGTTCGTTAAACGCTTTCCACTCTCGCGAGATGGGTAGATGAGAGATATCGCGGGATCTAGACAACGCCCAACTGTGTCTGTCGGCCTACATGCGCTGTTGCGAGATGACTGGCTCTGTTACGCGGGACGTGTTAATGAACTTGGCGAGATCGACGCGAGATCGAGCGCAGGTGTTATCACCGAAGCTGTTGCGGCGCCGTACTTAGTTGTTGCCGATGAGAATCGAGAGTACGATCCGCTATAATCGCTATCTCACATTATATCACAAAACTCAACGTTCGTTTCTACGGGCGTTTACGCGATTTCCCTGCCCCGACAGCGGGAAAGGATGTAAATACGAAGAAAGTGTGGGACGCGTTAATGAAGTTGGAAAGAACGCAATTAGCTGACACGCATACCGTGATGGGATATGAATATTAACGATCTATCATAATGTCACAGTGTTGTGTATATTTGAGGTATTGAGAAGATATATCGTGGAAAATGCCTCGATCTCTATATTCCGACACAATGCGTCTCTTCGTGAACTTATTTAAATGAACGGAGCAGAGATAAAGGAAAAAAATATCACGGGAACGCTGGTAAGGAGACAGACAGTCGAGTTAAAGGGCTTTGAGGGAAATCCGTAATTTTATATATGAAAAGCCCGGTTTGTGAAGTGAAAGCATTTTTACCCGTCTCGACCAGGCGCAGTTATTATCACTCATTTTACCTCTGAACAAAAGCTGCGTGAACTGCGGAGATAGAAATAGCGACCATTGACCAGCGCTATTGTCGGGCAAGACGAGCGATGGCGCAGGGATTTCTTTGAAAAGCTTTTTTTCTTGAGTCAGAGGGAAACTTGAGAGAGAGGGAGAGAGAGAGAGAGAGAGAGAGATTTCATAATATTCACCTTTTCGATGCCGCCGCGATATTTCTACAGTAGAGGATTTCTTCCCTGAAGCTTTGGTTTGCAAAATTATTATATAATCGTTATTTTATTATTTCAACATTCTATGTTTTCCGTAAAATTTCAAAAAATAAAATTGTTTTAATAATAAGAAAAATAATATTTTTATATAGAAATACAATATAATTTAAAATATACACACTGTATATGTCGTAGGCTTTTAGAAAAATCAGCCCGTTAGCTAAAATCCTAGGAACTTAGCTAAACGCCGGCCAATAGAATAATCAACCGTGGATTAGTGTAATAGCCTATAGTAAATTCAGCCTCTTAAGCTAAAAACCAGCTGTTAGCCTAACGGCCTGACACGCTTTGGGCAGTTAGAAAAATTATTATTGGATAGCATTGCGAATGTAAACAAAACATTTAAAAAGATTCGGAGAATTCAAATATAATATATGACAAGGTCATAACGGCTATATAATTATACTTTTAATATTTGTTATGACTTACATGCCATTGTTTTTAATTAATATTGACTCTTTAGATCAGTTCAATTTGAATTCAAATGGCAGAAGAAGCTTGCTTCTCATTCTTAATTATTTATTGAATTTTATCTACTGACTACTCACCTTATAATTTGACGTGCAAAACTTACATTATGGTCTTTTGCGATTTCTGCATGACTACCAATTATTATTTCATTTCACCATTGACGATATACGAATATGTAAGCATACTAAATCAATTTTATTTAATTTACTTATTAATTTATTATTTATCTATTTATTTATTTTTGTTGTTTGCGCATTATCTATATTAACCATTGTCTTCTTCTTTTGTCTATTCTGCCTTTTTATAACAAGTGAACACATGCTTCGTGTGATTAAAATGTTAGAAGAGCTTGAAAATTCCAATTCAAAACAGACTATCTCTCATTATCACTATGGTAAGACGTATGAACTTGCGAAAATTGGGTCTGAAACGCGAGTAATTGTAAAAAGACAAAACGCAAGCGAACCAGTAATTTATATGGAGGCACTTGAGGATTATTATGAGAAACTGATGGAAGTTCACATCTCCAAACTGGCCACGGAGGTAGAGATAAAATGCTTTATTATATCAAAGAAAAATGGCGAATTACCAAATCACATGACATATTTCTCACCTTGAGAGAAGCTGCTGCAAAGCAGTCAGCAAGTGGTGGTCAGGGGTATAAAAAAATGTAATTGTAAAATAGCCAAGAATCAGTGTCGGACGAACAGGTGTGCTTGCTTTAAAGCAAAGATTTTGTGCAACTCTCGTTACCACATGAGCTCAACTTGCATTAATAAATAATAATGTATATAATAATGTATATGTGTAATTAAATGTTTTGTTTACATTCACAATGCTATCCAATGATAATTTTTCTAACTGCCCAAAGCGTGTCAGGCCGTTAGGCTAACAGCCGGCTTTTAGCCTAAAAAAAAAAGAGGCTGAATTTACTAGGCTATTACACTAATTCACGGTTGATTATTCTATTGGCCGGCGTTTAGCTAAGTTCCTAGGATTTTAGCTAAACGCCGGGCTGATTTTTCTAAAAGCCTACGACATATATAAATGATAAATGTAAGGGTAAATATTTAAAACATATAATAAAACACAAGCCTGAAATTGATTCAACATTTAGATATATTATGAAACACGACAGTAGAATTGTAGAACAAAGGTCCAATGATGCTCTCACGTAGATAAAACGGACGCCTATTTCGCGATTAAGAAATTTAGAGTTTGCCTAATCGAGAAACATTACGCGAGAGCAGCCATAAACCACTCGGCCTCCCTGTGGCATGGAACACCCTTCTTTGCTAATTACCAATTAGGCGTCTACTCTTGCACCCGAGATTTAGGCAGGTCTCGCACTCGACGAGAGAGAAATTGGAGAATCTCCCGGTAATTAACTCTTACGAAAGATTAACGAACTACCGTACGACTGTAGCTATATGGATCGTCGTTTCGCGGCCCATGGCAAGAGCGACGAATTTATGCACGCTATTATGTGCCCGGATACACTTCGCTAAGCACGGACAAATTCTATGCTTATACTTGGGTCATTTGTATGCTTATACGCTGGGGTCGCTTAGTTTTGTTCTCCTTAATTCTCGCGGAATATGAATAAGGTAATCGAGATTATCACTTTGATCAATCTAAATGTGTAAAAGTTGAATGCATGTCTTACTACAATGTCGAATAAATCTTTTTTTGCCTATTGTTATCTGGTACAATTTAGCGTAGCATATTTTTCGGTTTTTTAAGTAAAAAATATGTCTTAATTATTTATTTAAAAAAGGCTTTATTCAATTAATTAATTTAATTAATGAGTCAATTAATTAATTGACTCATTAGCGTGATACAAAATATTAATACACTGATGAATTGTAAATTATGAGAGAAAGAAGCGATATTAGAACGATCTTTTCGAAAGCACGTATGTATTATTATATTTCTAAATAAGAGATATAGATGGTTTTAACAAAAATTTTCTTATCTTAAATAATGTAACTATCTATTTTCCATCTTATTGGCAAGGCATATATGATAAATACAGCTTAGACTGAAGCAAGTATGTATAAGGTATATCTAACGCTAGAAACGTTGTAAATCGAGATAAAAGCGTCACAACGCCGTTCACTGTAATATTGGAATATCGTGTTTACGTACAGTACCTATATAACACTGATAAATGCACCATCGGCAACATTTGCAAGATATTATCGTTGGTTATAAAGCCGAGAAGTATGTATAAAACATGTACTCCAAGTACGTACCATGACGCAACATCGTCGATCGGGGAAACATTTCAAAATTCCTCTCGTTGTACCTTTTTCATGATAACACACGTTGCTTTCGTAGTCGTTTCTCCTTTATGAGCAGATCGGCGCGCGGCGTTGGGTTTAACAGCTTTCGGAGACCGCGCCGTTTCCGCCAACGAGCGTCGAAATTCTAATCTCGTTGGTGTGAACAGACTGTGTTGCACTAGACACAGCGATTACAGAAAATATATTGACCAACCGATGTTGGTCGGTCAAAATATAGCGCTTGGACCTCGAAATATGCTGCCTAGCTTGAAACTGAGAAATATTGATGTTATAAATATTTTGATCTTTTCTGAAAATATTTTTAGTGTAAAAATGTTGGTGTCAAAAAAGTGTTACGAATTATTTCCAAAATACTTGTATAATAATAATATAATTTCTGTGTGATATTGTGATATGCATAAACAACGCTAAAATCGGATAATAAATGGACAATGTCTCATTAATGTTGAGTTTTGTCAATGTTTTCTAAAAAATTATAAGAAGTTAGCGTGAGAGCGATCGTGGTCGTTGCGATATATCTTTGCGAAATTGTCGGATTAGCGTACGAATACTCGGGTAATTCACGACAAATTCCCTGAGAATTTGAAAGGATCCGAGCGTGCTGCGACCACGGAGGTAAAACGCAACGGTGTTTCATAAGTTGACAGCGGCTGCCGTCAGACTCACGTAGAGAGTTGTCATCCACTGGATTATCTTCGTTTCCGGGGGTCCGCCATAAATTGGTCGGTTCTTTTCATCCGGGCTCGATATCATTCCTGGTAGCCGACAAGGTGGTCCTCTTCGCGACGCGGACGCACCGGCAGCTTTTATTATTCCTTGTAAAGACCGCTGGCCGAAGATACTTTTAAAGTTCTTCTTGCTATTAGAGTATCGTGAAAGAAATAACACTTAAGAGAAATTATATCACATTTTATGTTACTTACATTACGTCTTCAAAAATATTGACGTAACGATGAATAATAAATTTAATTAAACTTGTTGACATCTTGTGATAAAGATTTTATAGTAATATAGATGCAAAAAATCTGAATATAACTTTTTTATTATGTCTATAAAATTAACAATTTTTGATTTTATTAATCAATATTATAAAATTGAAATTAATCGACATTAAAGTTGAATTATATATTTCAATGAGATATAAAATGGTAAAATTTTTCTTGACTATTTTCTTGCACATTTAACTGGAACTTTAAATTGTCTCTAGAGGGTAATCTCATTTTCATACTAAACAATGTAAGGAAAGCGGATAGAGAAATAGGATAGAAACTGCTTACGCTAAATTAGATACGTCTGATCCATATGTAAAGTGCACAATTAACATTGTAATTTCGTTTACCTCTGTAATTTTCGGAATGTCTTCAAGAATTCATTAACATTGTTTTGGCCTTTCTTAATTGCAATTATTTTACCCCAAAGTATATCTGTGCAATTAATTCAAATTTTATCCTTAAACAACTTGGTTGTAGCAATTTACAATTATATAAGCATTTATAATTTGTCAGTGTGATATCTTGCTATTTATTATATAGATATTGTTACATATTGCTATACGTTTTATCACTATTTTACACTTTTAATTTTCAATCAATACTCCGTATTTACATTATCCGAATCCCACGTAAACTCGAAAATTCGTTTAAATTTCAGCGTTTAATTGGGAGAATTCGTAAGCCGCTAATTCGTTTACGTAGGCGAGCACGGCTATCGATTGCGTCGCGACGCGGTAGCCCAGGCGCCTGTATTTATATGTCACTTTCTAATAAATACAGCCATAGAGGATAAATGACTGTTCTCCGACCGATACGCGCGTGCACTTACGCGGCGCCTAGGCGTTCGTTTACTGCACTCGCTCGAGAGATATCGTTTTGCATACGAAGCGGTAGACGTTACTCATCCTCCTCGAATAATCGAGGCTCGTTCATATGCGCGCCGGTATCACTCGCGTGTACAGAGATACCACGTTCGTGGTAGACCGAACATACGGAATGTATGCCTGTGTTCGGACTGTCTGGCGCGCAGGGTACTCCCGCAGGTGCGTAGGAGAGTCGTCACCTATCTACCTAACACACTTAACGACGGGTGCCTTCGGTAACCCGTAACGTTATCTGTCAGCGACTAATTGCCGCGACTAGTATCCGACCGTTCCGCTGACGTTTCGGCGATAATCGTTTTACTACAGTAGAGTGGTAATCACTACTATGTGAACGTTCGAGAAGGGACATTAATAGATATCATTTAACTAATTGATGACAAAATTCGAACCCTCTCTCTCTCTCTCTCTCTTTCTCTCTCTCTCTCTCTCTCTTTCTCTCTCTCTCTCGAAGTGAACAAATAAAAATTCTTAAACGCACACTTGGCTTTTCGCACGGATTGTAAACATTATATATGGTGTATGACTTTTTGGCACAAAATCTAAGAGGAACGCTTGGATACGGTCCATGAAAGATTCGTGAAAAGAAAAAAGAAAAATAGAAAAGTATGTTGACAACTTCCTCTGTGTAAGTTGTAGGAAAATCATATTTTTATCGCAAACTTACACTTATTTATACTCATAAATGTAGTCTTATATATAATTGAATAAAGTACAATGTTCGTAAAATTGAATTACCAGTTTACCGCATTAATAACTGGATTATTAATGTATAAATTCAAGAGATTGGTTATCGTTATATCATGGAGAGAAATTGGATTATATAATCAAGCAGAGAAACAAGATTGTTGTGCATTTCGTAAAGCGCTAATTTTATTTGACGACAACTAGGAAGAGTTCTTCGTTCTGAATTTCTTATCGCGTAATACTATCCGATTGTATGCGCATATAAATTGGCCATTTTATAAACGTTCATTTTGGACTTTTATAAATACGTTACTATATGTGCAAAACATCCCTGGTCACAGGATGTACGCTCGGTTATGCACCAGAAAAAGCTTGACTATGGGAAATATTGACGCGTGCATTTTGGCAGAATTTCAAGTGATGTGATTTCAGAAAATCAATCCGCCGCAAAATATTTTCTTAATGGATCGTTCGTCTGGTTAACGAATTCCACGATTTGCAATATCGGGAATGTTGCAAAATTTGACGAATATATATTATATCTGAAAAATTTATACGTGAGTTCTCCATATTGCATTTTCATACTAAATTTATATAAGTCCATTGATTTTTTCGACCAGCTTGGCAACCTTTAGGTTGAAGCCAATTTAAAATGAAAAAATGGTGACGAATAAATTAGTAATATTGCGAAGCTAATTTACGTGTACGCAGTAACTAGCGAGATAATGCGTTCTGATTTCCCAAGCAAGAAATAGCTTGTCTATAATGCCTATCACGCGCACGTTTCCGTTCCAATTACTTTTAACGACAGATAATGTACGGTTTTTTCACGATTGCGTAATGAATCGTGCGTCAATGTTTTCTCCTATATCCGAGTTTTAACCCAAGGACAACGACTTCGGAAACGCGTTCGGCTGAAATTCGATCAAAGCGGGTCAATTTTGTCGACATTACGTGTCAAACAGGAAATTCGACGTAATAAAGAAAATAGCAGCGAATACAGCCATTGGGGTCAGACATTTCAGGCAGACAGTCCTTATCCACTCACAATGATATTACGTAAAATGGTCGAGCAATTAGGGAAAAATGCCGTCTGTCGTGCCTCTGACTCGGTGTGAACGCTCGCCGGTTAGTGACATTTCTGTGGCTACAGTATCTGATGACAGTACGCAAATCTCGTTTGATCAGCGTTTGCATTTAATGCAACACAATTTAAACCTTTTAATGTTCGGAAAAATTAATAAAATATAATTTTTAAGAATCATATATGAGAGAAACAAATAAATTATTTTATTAATTTTATATTTAAAAAGTTATGATATAATTATTTTATATTATACTTTTGTTCTATTTCTATGTTATAAATTATAAAATAATTTTCTTATAATAAAACAAATTTTATTGTTTTTGTCGATTGATATAATTATTATAATTAAATGTTACAAATTAGATGACAAGATTAATCTGCCATAGCTTACTGCAGGTATAATGCACAGAAAAAAACAAGTGTCAAATCAACACTGATATACTTGTATATACGCAAGAATATATAATCTTGAAATGAGATTATGTTGCATTAAACGAAAAAAATTTGCTTGAATGAAGTTATTTATATAGTTAAACGAAGTTTTATATAGTTCAATCAAGAAAAAAAAGTTGAAATTCTTATAAGAAGCTTATAGTAATATTGCGTATATACGAAACAATCTACATCTTCTTATTAGAATTTCAACATTTTTTTTCTTGGTTGAATTATATACTGACTTTATTCAAGCAAATTTTCTTTGTTTAACGCAATATAATCTCATTTCAAGATTTCCATGTTGTTGGAACTCTCTTGAAACTAATTATATTTTCAAATCAAGGATATTTTTTTTCTGTGTGCACAGGCGATCTGTTTTAAATTCGTGATTAAACACTTTTAAATTCGTGATTAAACACTGTTGTTGCGTTAGCATCGATGGAAACCCATATAATGGTGGAAAACGTCATCCATCTATCGCGTGTTGAAATAGCTGCCTAAAACGCTGTCAGTCTATTGTTATCGTAATCATGTGCCTATCATGAGTAATACAATTTCTTTAATCACTTATCTAATGAGAGGTAAACGCCAAAATGATTCACAATCATTATCAAAGATAATCACGCTCATTATCATAGTCACTGGTAAAAAAATCAGAGAATATTTAAGATAAATATTAGAATAGAAAAAACATATACAGATTAAGTAACATTATACATTTCATGAATATGAAGAAATAACTACTTTAGTTCTTCTATATTAATTTTAGTATACATATCGTTTTACGTATAACGCATATTAAAAAAGAATCTATTGTTTGTTCCTTACTGTTGCATATAATTCTTGTCTTCAGATACACTTATACAAATACAATTCTGAAGAAAATTATAAATAATGTATGTAGGTAGCAAGATTAAGTAAATTTCCATGTTTTCTTGGTACATGATCAAAAGAGTATTCCGCTCGCGAATTATGTGAGAGACAGGAAGAAATGCAGGAAATATTCTCTGAGCATGAGATGTATTGGCGTTACAGAGACACGATCCCGATCCGCTCCATGTAGTCCGATCAAGCCTAGCCAGACACAGGATACGAGCAGCTCTCGTTCGTAAGCTCTCGCCGTGCGTAAACTGACCAGACTGAGCCGTGGGAACTGGAGAACTCCATTCGCCTTTCTCTCCTCCTCGCTCGCTCGCGTTCGCGTCCGCGCCGAACAACAAGCGCCGCGCGAATAGTTTTACCGCTTCAGTTTCCGCGAATGTAATGGCAAATATTGCGTAACTCCGTTCTGCCATTGCGCTAGTTACACGCGAATTAAGCGCGATTCACGTTCCGCGAATATGCGAGATAATAAGCCGGCGTTAACCCCGCTGCGCTGGAAACCTCGCCCTTAACCACCTGCTCCGCGCGCATGCAGGACGCTTTTTTTTCTTCCGTCTAATTGGACGCTGGAAAAAGAAACCGTTACTACACTTACGATTTATGTTCCATTTCCTACCCGGTAGGAAATTATGGTCCAATTTAATGAGGGAAGCACCGCCGTGGTGCGCGCTAGCGCCGTCGTTTCTTAGCCGTACACCTATGCGCGTTTCGTTATTTAACTCGTTTAATGATTCCATCGACCTTATTAATTTACGTCCGCAATTCGTTCGCGCTGCGCGCTGCCAATCCGCGGGAACCTGTATCGCGTAATTAATCGCAAAATGTTTGATATGTAAGCATGTGACATTATTATTGAGGCGGGATTTTTTTACAGCATATTCTGAAAAAATTATAATAAAAATTTTTTTAAATCTAAACATTTTTTTCTAAACAATTTAAATCGTTTTCTCGCTTCTCTCTGGGAGAAAGACCTTCCTCTTTTATGAATATCTAAAAGGTTTCCAAGTTCAAGCATGTGTTTACATCCGCGTGCCCACTTTCTAACGGTGCATCGCTCGAGGGTACATTCGCGCGCTTTCATCATCGCGGATCGCGGATGAATCACGACGCTTCGCAGTCTCGAGGTCCGTCATTATGAATCATCGTCGATGACGACGGGCAACGGGTACTTCGTGAGCGACCCGCCGCGGAGACAAGCGGTGAGAAGGAGGTGCGGAATGTAAATGCGCTCCGCCCGCGCCGCCGCTCGATCGCTCGATCGAAGATAGGTGTCTCGATGGCCGCGTATCGTACCCGCGCTCGTGTCACGGCGCACCTTCGCGACCATGACTCCACAAGGTGTACCAGTCCGCATATAACCAAATGCAAACCTTTGATTTGCATCTTAATATTGCTGCAGACGAGGCCAGATCCCAGCATACAATGTGGGCGCGGAGACACGGTTCGCTTTCTTGAGAAATTCCACATTCTCACCGTATACGTCCAGAATTTCCTCAATCAATCCCGTCGAACTATTGAAGATGAAATGTGTGTTTTATTGATCGCTCTTTATCTTATTTTTTATCAACTTATAAAAAATAAAATAAAAAATCTTTGATCGTATCAAAAATTTCGCCAGCATTTCACGCATTTTGAGATGTTCTTTTTCGTTTCTTTATGTAATGACGGTTATAAATTGGATAGTTTTTTTTTACCATGAAATAGCAATTTTGTTGCATAAAGCGACCTTAATCGTTTTCTATGAATGTATCTTTATTTTATGTTTTGTGAAAATGGTTACGAGTTGATTCTGTTTAAAAGCTGGTCGAAGACGGCAGGTAGAAGAAAGGAATAAGAGCACCAAAGTGGAGGAAAAATGTTTCCAAGCAATGTGGTCTACCTGCTGCCTTCGACAGGTAAGAGATGCGCATTACATCGTGGCGAGATCTTTCCAAAGGGATAATTTGCCGTTTTTATCTCCTAGCGGCGGCGCGGCCATTATTGAAGGGCTGCAGTTCGAGTAAAACGAAATGGAAAGTATGTCACGTAATTCGGCCATAAACTGGGTATCCAGCGCACTATCTTTCTAAGGAAAACTGCGGGAAAGATTCTCGGCGAACCGATTGAACGAAAAACGTTTCTAAAGCATCATTATAGTAGGCTTGACAGATCGAGAGAGCGCGTTTAAAATTCCATCATTTTCTCGTAATGGATTTGTTAAAAATTTGTTGCATAATCGATACACTTAAAACAAGAACTCGATTTTACAGAGTTCTTAAAAATGCACGATTTATTATGAACATTTCAACATTAAAATGGAAGAAGAGTACGCTTAGTCGCTTTTAATTCTTTCTTCAATGTAGTCAGAAGCATTAAAAATTGTTTTATTCAAGGACATAGTCGAACGATTCGATATTTAATGATTATTGTAAGTTACTCGCTCGATGTAACTGTATCATATGCGTCAGATTGACATTCATCTCGACATACATCGTTCGTATTTACTAGACTGCGGTAGCTTAAAATCTGTAATTATCGCCAAGTACAATGGAGATCTTGGGAGAGATACGAATCAGAAGTAGGAGAATAATGTGATTAATCTTGATAAAACGCGATATAAGTGGCACATGGAGCGCGAGCTGTTTCGACGTATGTCGAGACGAGAAGAAGAGAGAAAGACCACCCACCTCGTCGGCGCAAACGTGCGTCTCAGTTAGCAACGCTCTGCTGGGATAATAAACGTAATGGTGGCAAAAATGATGAAGCATGGCTCGCGCCGTAACAATACAACGTCCATGAAATCGCGATGTACCGCAGTGCGCATCAAATATCTCGCGTACCGAGACACAACCAGTTTTCCAAGCTGATAAGTCTTAAAATCGCGCTGAGAGGAACGATAATGACGACAGAAGGCGTTTTCCCACTTGATCGGGTCAACCGGATGATTTTCGGGTGATCTTAATCAATTCCTTCCTCTTCGATCTTTAATTAAAAGATTATAAATGAGCTTTTTTACGAACTCTTGACGATCTCGTTACTTTTTCACTCTGTCTTACATGCGCGCTCATCCGATGGGTTATGGCACATCAATTTGCAATTGTTTACCCCTTTTGAAATGTTTGTTGCAACGTGTTAATAGGCGCGAGATGATTTATGGATAAGATAGAATATAATGCGAGGGGAAATCGAACGCGGTTTATCAGGTATATTATGTAATAATTATCGTCCAATGTATTATCCATTCGCAAGGCTATCCATGAGATTATTTTTCTGCAATTACGTATAGCACGATATTGCATATACGTATACCACGATATTGCAACAAAATTTATGTGAATCGTACGAGTTAATAAGAAAAAGAAAAAAAGATAAGTGCGGCAACGGTTTCCTCGCGTGCATCGTGCGCATTGTCGTCGGGCAAAGTGGATTCGCTTCTGTTTTCGAGCAACACAGTGGCTAACGCACTCTGCGGTCGCTACTATTTGATATATATTCCACAGAGTTGCGATCTCGACGGTTAGTTACTGACTAATGTACCGGCTAGCATGTTGGACAACATGAAAGTACTGCAGAAGCTAATTGCGCTAAGTGTACTGTCCAATTAGATCGAAACCGGTTGGTTTATTTTTCTTTAACATAACAATTTTCTGTTTATATGGAGTTTCCTTCATAACATCTGAAATATTATTGTCAATCGTACTTGTTTCTAAATTAGGTAGTTCTAAATTATGAATAATAGTTTCTGATTTTTGGCATTACTTATCATATTATCAAATGTAAATGTAAATGTATTAATCCAAAGAATGCTTATATTAATCTGTATAATTGATGATTTTTTTGACATTTATTTTTCAATGGCCGACAAAATCAGCAGGTGGTGTCGAATTCATTCATTGTATCTCATTCTTTTGTCATAAATGGCACAAGGATTTTTTAGAATCAGCAAGCGGCGCACCGGTGTGCACTTATTCCTCGCTCGTTTGTTCCTGGATAGATTTCTATTTGCTCTCGCTGTCTCGGTACGATACGTACTCACAGTTGAGCCTCGGAGGAAGCGAAGGCGGAGTATGTATGTCTTGTAGACGGCGCTATCGAGACAAATAGAAAATCAATTGTATACGGACGCTTGCATCCTGCGGGTGAACGGACTTATTTCTTCGCTTCTCTCGGGTGATCCGCCGTAATTGTCTCAGAGAGTTGGGGTGAAATTACACAATCGTGCAGAAGTCGAATTGATTTCCTATTAATGATGATTAGCATGATTCTATAGCATGGATACGAGATTCAACTGTCAATCGTTAAAATTGGAGACATGTAAAGATTCCACCAAAACTACAGTCTGAATATAGAACTAGTTGCCGGGTCGCTGAACAACGGGAATTTTAGGTCAATTATCGGAGGCCGAGTCACGAATGCAATTCTTTATGCAATTTTGTGCCGTATTTTTGAGATAAAGAATTGCTTAGTGGAATTATAGAACATCGAACTTCAAATCGAATTGATTTTTCATGAATGATAATTTGTTACGACTTGACTGCAAACATGAGGGGTTTGACCGGCTATAGTTAGTTTCAAATTAGATCGTAAAAATTACGTTTATAAGAAAATAAAAATTTTTCTCTTGAATAGCTTTAGTGATTGATTTACGAGTACTCATTTATTCTAATTGTTATGGAATCTATTAAAAAACTTACAGAGTAAGCATAAAATTACACATGTCGAGTTTCAAAAGCCAGTTCGTAAGTAGAGGAATAGTAAATGTTGCAGAAGTAGTATGCGACTTCGTAAATTTTCGACATTGTCGTATTTCGAGCGGTAGGTTAGCAGGTGAGAACTTTTAGTGCTAAAATCGATTCGGGAACTGGAACGGATTAAATATTTAACTAGTCGAACGAACATTATGTGGCAGAGCTGCGAATAAATGGACGAAAATATGATGACCCGCGTGCACTTATTGCTATTGATTAACCTAATTCCGAATCGTCGAAGAAAAGGTCATAAGCCTCGAATAACGATTTCACATTTGATTTTTCAAACTGTCCTCTATATTGAACAATTGTCTACAGCAACAGAGCTACCTATTGCTCGCGGAGCTCTGTCTTGCGAATGGATCTTGGCACAGGGTAAAGCTGAGAAATACAAAGAGGATAAAATGAAATAAAATTTTTATAATTTATAAATGTTTGTTTTAATATTTTATAGTTTTATATTTTTCGTTACATCAAATGAATATATTCCAGACATGGTTTTCTTGTAGAATCCTCAAATATATTTTCGCAGGTATCCAGAGATTTGGAGCTTTACTGCTAATTGTCTCGTGCGATTTTTCAAATTGCATGAACAGGCCAATCATCCACGTAGCTCAATACGCGTAAACTTGGCAGGATGTCATAAATCCAATTAGCTCGGTATTACGCTTACCGAACGTAATTGCATGCTAATTAGCATTCTCCGTGCGTTTTTAACCACTTGTAACTCTCATTGCGGGCGAGTTACACATCCGAATCGTCTCCGTATATCATTGTAGTAATATCGTTGCCATTACGCTAATGGACTGTGTTACTCCGATTACACTGTCGTCCAATAAGAATTATTTCGCGCGCAACCAATTATACCGACGTAGAGTTCGAGCGAAAAACATATCGTACGAATGGCTCGTTAATTATCGCGCGGCACGCTCTGTAAGTTATCCCGTACAATAGCCAATGCTGGTTGCAGCGTCCTTTTTACTGAAAAATGAAGATTCCATTTTTCCCAGATGATATGTATAATAGGATATAAAAACATGTTCCCGGGGAGCAGTATACTTATTTATAAAAATTCTCTCACTCACTCACTCACTCAGTGTGCAAAAACATGATATGGAGAAAGCAATTATGATACTGTAATTGTATCCAGTATATGTTGTGCTAATATTACGCTATAAATATCAATACATATGTAATATTTTGTGCCAATTGTGCTAATTTGCTCTTTTTTTTTCATATGTTTCAGGTAAGTCCGATTTCGCGAGTGAACGAATCGATCGCAATTATCGTTATTCTGATTAGCGGCTGATCGTCGCTGCAACGATAATTAATTACTCGACGTGGTACCGACGTGGTGTTTTGGGATCCATTGGGATTTCCCAATGGATGCGGCCATATTAACACGTACGTACATAACCGCATAGGTCCATATACGTGTTCGTACACGTGTACACGTATGTTTTACCCCTATATGCATACATGTATATATACACACCTACATATGTACGCCTTGTTGCACAACCTATAGACGCAGTGGATACCGCAGGTATTCGGATTCCGGCGTACCACACTCGTCTTGCGAGCTCGCAAACGCTCGGCTCAGGGTTCGTTGTCGTCGATCGTGTTAAACATTTAATTTACTAATAAACACTGAATTTCCCAGCGGAATCGACGACGCGAGCCTTCTATTACTTTCACGGCAAGCTATAAGAGATTGAATGAAAGCTATTTTCACATGTATTTCCATTAATCTCGCGTCACTTTCTAATCACACCCAAATGACAGTTACATGTCAACGATAAAAAGCTATATCACGTTTAATATCAATTTGGATTTTTTGTATATTGCTTTACATATTATTAGATTATGATTCCATTTAATCGTTATTTGGCTTTTGCTGTTATTTTATAAAATGTATTAATAAAATTAATTGACGATGCGGAAACATTCGAAATGCAGAAACGAAAACATTGCGCGCTTTTATAATTTATAAAAATTATAATAATTTATTCATATAAATAGATATGTATAACGAAATTTGTTTTTTTTTTGCTTTCGCCAACAGATCGATATATAATTATGTAAGTTGTAGGTTTCATTGCTTTTTGATATCGACTAGTGCACATATATTATTGATACACTTCCCTTATTATTTATTTAATGATACATGGTTCCTATTCTGCAATATAGATTGCAACAGACATTTTCTGACTCGCACGGAAGCTTGTGCGATCTGCTATTATTATTTACAAGATGTTACTTAATTAATTACTAGCGAAGCATAATGCCTCGTATGTATTATGTTCGTTGGCTTGAGTATAGCACGATATTTAATACATATTATCTCTTCATTTATCCGTTATTAATTCGACGCTGCCTAATCCGTATTCAAGAACGCATGCTCGTTAAAAACACGAGAATTCCCGTTATTTATGCGTCCCGTTAATTAAACGTTTAATTGCACAACGTGATAACAATGAATTTTATTATACTTCAGTTTATATTCATCCATATGAATAATATATGATTCCGTACAAAAATAGGAAATGTTTTTTGTGTGATATATTATATATATATATATATACATATATGTATTATTATACTATGATATATGTATATAGGTCATTTTGGGATATATGTATAAAAAGAGAGATTCAGTTTGATCTTTCTGCTATAGTATCGCCATACAGTTTATTTTTATCGATAAGAAACGGTAACGTTCTATGCGCGCGAACGACGCAAGTCGCCGTCGGTGGACAATCGAACGGACGTTCGTCGACGATCGTCATAGAATTAAATACCGTGACACGGTCCCGTTTCACGGCTGAGACTATTACTAACGCTCGTAAATAAACGACTTTTTGTTAGTAGTCGGATACGGATATGGCTCGGACAAAAATGTGCGTAACTTGTCGGACTGTGCGTAACTTTATTACTGCTCTTCGAGTTCTCCAGACGACTATAAACCGGAAATGGACTCCGGTATTGTCCCGGCGAACGTGATATTCAATATATATATACGGAAGCGTTAGCTATATAGACATCTATACGAACAATAGTAATGGTGGGGATCGATGAAAGTACGAGTATAATTTTATCTGTGAACTGATCTTATTATTTACTACACAAAAAAATATTATAAAAGATGTAATTATTATGATTTAAAATTAAAAATTAGCAACATTTATTATATTAATTATAATAACCAAAGTGTATAGAGAACGTGTTAAAAACAAAAATCTAAAAATAAGTGAATATTAAGATCAGATGCCGATTTTTGAAAATTTACATTTAAAAAATTAGCATATTAAATTTTTTACAAAAAACAAAAATTTTTTATGTGATAAATATAAATTAGAGATGTCTTTAAATATCTGTATATGTAATTAGATGCTCATGTGGCATTAGAATTAGAATGTTGTAAAGTATAAACTCCTCTACCTACACACATTGAAATCTAACATATTATTTACAGATTTCAAAATTTGAAATTCTAGAATTTACATACAAGAATATATCAACCATCATAATTCAAATATAATTATTAATAATTGCGACGTGTGTGATAAATTACATGACATTTAGAATGAAGATAAAATTGACTTTTTACTATCTTAATATTT
The DNA here is from genome assembly GCF_030848795.1 of Temnothorax nylanderi. Taxonomy (NCBI): domain Eukaryota; kingdom Metazoa; phylum Arthropoda; class Insecta; order Hymenoptera; family Formicidae; genus Temnothorax; species Temnothorax nylanderi. The sequence continues at coordinate 408,483 of NW_027249129.1, forward strand.
TTTAGTCAGTCATATTTAACATTTTGAAAGCGCCATGTTACAATCGCTATATAAATTATTTCCGGCGCATCGGTAATCCATAACTATCTATCCTGCGGCTTTCACATCGTGGCGAGCTGTATGTACATACGTGGGCGCAAGAATGCTCGCGCCTCGCCCTTGCGCGTCCACGCACCTACACCCGATGCCACGCACGATCGACACTTCCACCTACGATCCGTTTCGCCGGTCTTGTTCCGTATCGTTCCGATATCCCATGGGAACGTCGAGCATTTCTCCGTTCCACACTCGCGTCGTAGATCCTGTAAGGATAAGTCCAGTATTACACACGCGCCGGGCACTGTGGAAGCGAACCGGTTGATCGTCCAATTGTTTACGGAAATCGCCGCATCGTCGTGAGAATCATCGGAGTGGAAATAAGTACCGTGGAAACGTATCTAATGCCGCGTATTGCGTGTAAATGCGATCGTGACAGGTGAGATTTATCAATTAAGGCATTCTCGTGTGATCAATATCTTAACAAAAAGTTTTTACAAAAGAAAAAAAAATACGCCAAGTATGTATATATTATATGATTAAAGCCCGAAACGCGGTCAATCCTAGGATTGACTAACCAATTCTGCCGAATGGCCAAGCGTATTGGTCAAAGTTTTGTAGTAATTTGTTGATATGTGTGTATAAACTATAAACAGTACACAAATAGGCGGGGGAGGGGCTCCGCCGCAGGCGGAGCTCCTTCCCCCGCATAATAAAACTAATTAAACTCCCAGCCTGATATCTAACTGCTTTAATCAAGACGCTTAGTTATTCCTCAGGATTGACCAGTCATTCCGCAGAATTGACCAGTCAATGCTAGAAATGCCCGCGTTTTAGGCTTTGACCATTACATATATGTAATAAACTAAAGTATATGTATATGTGGATTTTGGAAAAAGTAGACGTTTTAAAAATTAACTTTGTTAAAAAATTATAGACATGAGATCATGCAACCATCAAGTACATAATTACAATTACTAAATAACTATAATTATTTATAAAGTTAAAAATGACATGTAAAATTTAAAAATTATAACGATATAAAATAAGTAAATTTAAGACCACATAAAATAACTAATAACTTTCAAAAAAAAAAAAAAAAAAGATGCCAACAGTACGCGGTGTTCCCAAACGGTCACCCATTTAAGTACTAACCGCGCTCAACGCCGCTTGACTTAAGTGATCGGACGAGAACTTGTAGGTTTGGCGTGATTTGACCGTTGACGAAAGTATCTTTCTTAGAAAGGAAAGATACACTTTTTCATCAACTTTCCTGGTTATAGAACGAGAACTTATATGTTCGGTATGTTTATATTATCTCAACATCTCGAGTACTCGCAAATCGTCGCGTCGCGTAAAAGAGTCACGGTCGGTCTCGCTCCGCGTGTACTTGGCGCGAGACACTACCGTGTCTCTTGATAATCTGAATGTTACAATTTTTAGTAGGTATTACTATCCACACATTAAGTAAAAAGTATTTAGCTTTCTCATTTACACTTTGCTATATCAATTCGTTGGTTCTCTATGTACATATAATACTAATATTGTAATAATATTAATATGTACATGCAGAGAGAGCTGGTAGATGAGAGAGCTAAATACTTCTTACTTAATGTGTAGTACTAGTGGGTAATGTGGATAATAGTATTAAAAATTGTAACATTGATAATATATAATTATGTACTTGGTTAATTGGCTTGATCTTATGTCTATTTTTAAACAAAATTCTTTTTTAAAACATCTTTTTCCAAAATCCACATATATACTTTCGTTTGTTATGTACTTGGCGCATTTTTTCTCTTTTGTAAAGACTTTTTATTAGTATAAAATCAATCCTATTTTGTGATATATTTATAATGTGCTAAAGAATACATATTTATTATAACTTTACGTAAAGCTTAGTGAACAAAACAATGTAACACATTGCCAGCTAAAAACGGTTTTTTGCGTTTAATTAATAAACCGTTTAAAATAAAATAATATTGATTTGGAACAATGTGGTACGAAGTTATAGATCAATCTGGAACAAATTTTTCAAAAATACATATTTTCAAAAAAAAGGGGGGCTAACTTCACCCACACCGGAATATGGCGAGCTAGATTTAATTCCAACAGGGTCAAGAGACTATCAAGTTGTTCAAAATCGTAACTTGTAGATGAAAACATATGTTTGGGAAGAATTTTAATATAACGAATCCGTTAAACAAAAAAAAAACAACGCTTTGTATATTCAAAAAGCGACTTCATTCTTATGAACACAGACAAGAATTATAATCTGCAGCTAATCTGCAACAAAATCTGAGAAATGTCATAGTTGATGTGTTCTGTCTGTCCATATTCTAAAAATTTCGCGGACAAATTTATTCTTGTCTGTGTTCATAAGAATGAAGTCGCTTTTTGAATATACAAAGCGTTGTTTTTTTTTGTTTAACGGATTTGTTATATTAAAATTCTTCCCAAACATATGTTTTCATCTACAAGTTATGATTTTGAAGAACTTGATAGTCTCTGACCCTGTTGGAATTAAATCTAACTCGCCATATTCCGGTCCAGAGAAATCTTAAAAGAAGTATTGGCTTCTGTTACACCGATGTTGCTTGTATGTGAAATCGCAACACTGATGGTTGGTAGCGTCGGAGAGGGCAATGAGTCTTGTTACCGAATTTGTTTATATATTTTAGTCGGCGCGGCCTGGCGCTCGCGAAAAAGCGCGTGGCTAATTAGTGTGGTGGCGGATTGCCATCTTGGTAGGGGCACACGCGGCCACCACAAGTGGATAAACTATCATGTGAGTATATTATTCTCACAAATAACATTTGGAGTAATGTAATTTTAGAAATAATACAGGAACTATATAAGTCTTTATTTCCAATATATTTCACATAAAATGTATTTCTAACTCCAATTAAATATTATCAATTCCTTGCGATTGATCGATTCTTGGAAGATTTTATAATTTGTGCGTTGCAAAACATCGATGTAAACTTCGATAATGGGTGAGATTGAATGCCGACGAAAATATTACGGGCAATTTACCACATAAATCCAAGCCCACGCCGCTAAAATAAAAAACTGTCTCGCCGGCGCTGCATTCGCGATTTGATTTTTACAATCAAATTGGTCTCGTTTGGTTGTCCCGCTGTCCGCCGCGCTGCGGATAAATGAACAAAATCAATTTGTCGTTACGTGAGCGGGTAAAAAATTTCATGTTTTTGTCCATCGCGCACTTACACTTAGTAATGCTACATTTGTATCGAGTTAGTGAATTTCAGAGTAATTTATTACCAGCATGAAACGTTAATAAAAATTAATAAGTTTGCAAAACAAATCGTTAGCGAAGTTATTCGATAATATTTTAGCGAGTATTTTATTGTTTTAGCTATTATTTTTATCTCATAATTTTTTTGCTGCCGTTACAATAATGCGGCCATAAAGTAACTCAATTTTACGATAATGGCGTGGTGTGAACGTGGCTTACGTATGGCGTGATACATTCCATAACTAGAATTACGAGCTGTAAATGACGTAAATATGATGTCGAAATGCGGAACGTATCGATCTTTACGACGTGATCAAAAAGTCGTGAGATCGGTGAAGCGAATAACCCGATGATACTCTGTACATAAAATATTCGGACGTAAGCGGTAACGAGCGTTTAACGGCCGCCGCGCCGCGGCCGTGGCCAAGTACGAAGGGCACGCGCGTTCGCGAAGCATGAATAAAAATGAAACCGCAAAAAACAAAAGCAATCCTTTAATCACCTCTCCTGCAGGGCTCTTAATGAAAACCTGCGTTCTTAATTTCACGGTTTTATTCGCGAAGGAGAGAAGTGAGAGGGCGGGAGAGGGGAAGAGAGAAAACGTCGATCTCCACGCGACCCTACGAAAGGGTAGAAAATCGTTGCGACGAATACACGGGAGAGGAGATGGGAGACAGATATAATTAAATAAAATCTAACCGAGCGCGCCATTGAAACCGGGGAAGAATTAATTGTACGATTGCACTCTGAAAGACCATGAAGTTTCCAGTTTTAATTACGATTCCAATGACTGGCACAACTCGAACAAATGACAAGATTCCTGTGTGATTTTGATAGCTTTTCATTTCCCTTCTCTGTTTCTCACTTGTTATTCTTGTTTTATCTTCTTCTATGCAAAACACAATTGCATTGATATATACGTATCAATTTGCTGGTTACAGTTTGCTGTTAAATAATGTATCGTTTTGAACATAGGTACATTGCACACTATAATTAGAGCATAATTTCCATAATCGAGTGCGCGTCCAGAAACGAGTATTTATCGTGATTTGTATACTAATTATCGGTGTACCATTGATTGCTTTGCCAGGAATTGTTAACTATTTAAATATTACATTTAATATTAGTGGATTGCTAAACAGAAAGCTTTGGAGTCGCAATCTCACGGTGTTATTTTCTGTAATACTGCATGAATTTATCGTCATTAACTAATTACATTATTTATGCTATGCGTTTAGTTTCATTATAATTTACGCTTACCTTGAATTTCAACAAAGGGATGCGATACATAAAAATCAGAAAGGATCTGTTTATTAATTTACAGTCTGTACATTCCATAATAATATAATACATAGTGTGATTCTCGGTTTATAATTATTAATGAGAGATCTCTCATATTTAATTTAATTTTGTAAACATTTATCTAAAGAATCTAATGTTTGCAAATTTATTGTATAACATAATGAATAACAAATTAAAAATAGCGCATCTACAAAAAAAGAATAATCTACTGTCATATAAACATAAATTTATAATATTGCTGATAGGTAACGTTCAGAGAAAGTATGATTTAACTTTAATACGTTTTTTAACTTAACATGAGTATACCGAATTTCATTAAAGAAAAACCTCGTTTATCATTTTCATGTATATAGAAATTTGTTAACTATCAATAATATTATGTAGTTTACGGATCATTTATTTTAATTTCGATTTTAAAGATCATAAGTGTACAATTTTTCTAAGTATACACAGTGCAACAGAAAAAAAATATTCAAAGAGCTTTCTGTTAAAGAACAGAAGAATCAAAGATCCGAGCACCTGATCCACGAGAACTACAAGTCATCCTTCCTCCGGAGTTCATGAATGACAGTGCGAATACTGTGTTTTACGAATGAGTATAGAGAGACGTTACACCGCGTGTCTCCCTCTCGGAGCACATGTTCCGGCACTCGCTCATGCACGCGTGCATTCGTGCATCGGTAATCCGGCGCGAACGCGTCGGCAAGTCCGCGCCTACACGAACATATTTGCGAGTTTACGTTTCCCACGATATCCATTACGGATTTATTTACCTTTTCAAGCAACGCGCACAATCTCTCTACACGACATACGAATATTCAATGTCTATTCCCGCGAGGAAAACGCATCGGAAGTAATCCTCGATCGTGTCAACGACAGTTTCGCATTCTACTGTGACGATAACTTGCGCGATTGCTGGTCGAGGATCGCACAGCTTTTAAGTACTAGACTTTGAAATTTATGTAAGAAACGCATAGATTGTATAAGGTGGAGGAGTTAATGGTCCGAGGATCGAATGGATGTTAGACTTAAAATTTCCTATTATCTATATATAATATATTATAACGGAAGTTTTATGGCAACAATGAGACATGAGACTTTTCTGACAAATTCGTTTTGAGATGCTTAGTACATTAAATTCACAACTGTTGATTTTTTAAAAATACATAATATTAAGAACTCATTCACATTTATTAATAATTTTGAATAAAGAGAGATCTCGCGAATTCTAATTTTATTATTTATAGTATATTCACAAAAATATTAAATTAAACTTCTTGAATATTGATGATAAATGTGTATTTTATAGATCTAACATATATCGGCAAGAGATTAATTACCGGCTACCGCGCACATAAAATTTCACGCGATACAAGATTATTGTGCGATGCATTGTCTATAACAAATGTTAAGGCTATCCAAACACCTCATATTCTCAATCCAGCGTATTAGATTTGCCGTAATAACAGATATTAGAGTCAGTACGAATGGAATTTAATGACGAAAGCCGGATGGAGGTGATTGGTTTGCACGGCGTATGATGTTTCCGACCTGCCTTATACGGTATTAATTGGAACGCAGTTAATTAATTTAATACCTCGTCGGGTAATTTGCACCACACACACACCTATTTTACGGGCCACGAGGCGCAACGGATCCGTCTCTATGCGGTCACGCGTATTTCGCGGCCGTATTTAAGAATTTTCCGTGACACTGACGTTTTTTAACGGAAGTTGTTCGTGGAAAGAATTCATGAGACACACAACCATTGTCTTAATCGTCATGAGAAAGGACTTCTCAATCTTTCGTTTACTACAGTATAATACAAAGTCGAATCCGTCTCATAACGTTGAGCACAATTGAAAAAAAAATAGCTTTCTCACGCGGGATATCTTCGATTACGTTACTGGAATATGCGATCGTATTTCGATATCTGTTGATACTTTTGACACGCGATATATATGAACGCGCAATGATACCTCGTTACGTAATAGACATGTATCCCGGCATATATAATATGTATATATGTATATACATACGCACGTGTTTGTTAAAGGTATATTGGGTTAATTAAATGTATTTCACATACACGCAGCGAGGCCGAAGGCTAGGTTCGCCGATAGGATCGCCGTGCAGACTGATCGATAAGTCACACGTGAGGCTGTCGACCGCCGCGGTGAATGGCAATCGTTGTTGCCGCGTCTCGTGTATTCTATCTCTCGCGCACTCGCAGCGTGAATCATCGTCATTAAGGATGATCCACGACGCCGCGCCGTGAACGCCAGTCACGAATCGCGCCGTTGAGTGCACGAAGATGCACTTCGTCGTCGCGTTATATGTTGCTTAACGATCAAGCTCGAAGTGAATGTGATACGATCACGGCTCAGATCCTATCCGATCAGGTTCAATAAATTACACATTCCCTTGCTATATTTTAAGCATTAAAACTGTCTTAATGTTTATTGCATTTTCCAAAGACATCCTCGAAATTACACTCTCTCTATTGCAATTCGAATAAAGGATTACGCCATACTCATAAGTATTTATTATCTTAACACAATTTGTTCTTTGTTTTGTTCTAATTTGTTCTTGATAAACCTCAATAAAGTATTTAAAATAGATCACATCCAGTAGTAGTATGTAAGATGGCATGACATAGAGAGCTTATTTTTAAATCTTGAATCTTTTTAAGCGTCATATACTTTTGAAAATATATATAATTATTTCTTTGGAATAAACTTTGCTTTTTGACTTTATAACAATGTAACAGCTGTCAAATGCCAACCGTTTTTACTGTTATCTATATTCCTTGTTACAATTATGATATATCTACTGGTATATATCATATATCTACTATATATACTTTATAAAATCGATTGGTTTACAAAAATGTTTGTCTAGTAATGACAAAGCATTTATTATATATGAGTATAACTGTTCTTCTTTTCGTTTTGCATATACGTCGCGAAGGAGTTGAAACTTGTTTGAGTAAAAATATGATCGTGTTAGTCGGTTTAGGTATTACTCTCCCCTGCAAGAAGCGAAGTAGACTGAAATCTAACGATATCTCGCGTTTGAGTGTTTACTTGATTGCTGAATTATATGACGCCTGCAGGCGCTCGAAGAGAATTTAATCCTGACGATGTTTAGAGATAGGGTATTTTATGACCTGTCGGGAGTGGATTAATAAAACTGGGAATTGAAAGCAGATTTCTTCATTTATTTGAAGCAGATATGAATTGACTAGCAAATACTAGAAATACTAGGAGAAAAATATCTCTTTTTTATTTGTAAAAATATCAATTCTTTAAATTGTTATCGAACAAATGATTTGCGTTTAACTAAAATGTCAAAAAAATATAACTATTTAAAAATTAGCAAATTTTGGAACAGATTTTATTTTTTTTAATTTACGTGTTTATGTATAAAATTGTATAATCCAAAAGTAATTTGATGGAAAAGATATTATTGCTTGCAAAATTTTATACTAAAATACGATATTGACAGCTCTCGATCATATAATTATTTATTCATTTAGTCATATATAAAGATATGAAACATATATGTAGAAATTATTCAAAGTATATAAAAAGAAAAAAAATCAGAAAAAATCGTACTTGGTCGATTTCACTTCGTGCCAGGAGACAAGTCGCGTGATTCGGTTGCAAAAGATCGAGATATTTATTTCAATCTACCGTTTGCCGCGCTTGGCGAATGCACAGGTGTGTTATGAGTGTCAAACCCATTCCCGACAGCAACCCCGTTATCGTTGAGTTTGATCGTGTAAAAATTTGATCTGTAGAACGTTCAATGAATAGAAAGTCACGATCGCGGTTGTTGATTTCGATCGATATAAGTCGTTTGATCGCGCAAAAGCGTTATTGAAATATGCTGACTCGACACTTTCAATAATAATGATTGAATTTTTCCTCCATTACTTATTACTTATTACGACGTTCATTCATTTTGACGTTACCGTTTTACGTTTGCTTTGCAAGCACAGTTTAAAAAGCAGACGATTCGAATTTATTACGACAATTGTATACCGAGTGAACTCTAAATTCACGATGGAAATCCTATTACGGTAGGAAGATTTAACGAATTCGGGAATTAGCATGCGCGTTGGCAAGCGTGATGAATGTGAAACGCATGTAAATTAGTAACTTTAAACTAAAAAAAAAAGAACCAAAGTAAATCTAATTTTATATCTCTGCTTTTTAAATACGTGTATATATTGCGAAATAAATACAAACGATTATAACGTCGCAAATTACATGGGAAAAACATTCATTTAGCGAACGGCTGTTTTCTTGTCAACTGTCTACAGGTTCTCTTATCACATTCGACTGGTTATTACAGATATGATAATTGCATTCTTTATAATATAATATATCTGTCATTCGATTTTATATCTATTTTAAATTCAGAGGCACTTTTGCGTCCACAAGAAGGCGTATTTATTTGTTGCTCCCGGTCGTTATTTTATTTTACATTTCACGCTTTAGCTTGATTTCCGCTTCGTTGAGCTCAACTGTTGACCTATAAATTTTTACAATAATTTCTTTCCTTGTGACTTACTTATCAATACTTCTCATTTTCTAATCAGATTTCATTTTTTTAATACACTTAGCATATAACTTCGTCACTCTCATGTAGTCCAAAATTCTCGAATGTATATTTAATGACATTTTAGATTTTAAAAAGTTTTGTGCAAATATAAAATTGAATATTTTTTAAACCTTGTAATTTTTTATTTGATTAATATATATTATACAAGGATATCGTATTTCGACAATTTTTGAACTAAATTTCTGAAAAAGCAAGAATTGAATTAAATTACAGGATATTATTATCTTATTATATATTAGAAACCGTCTGTTATCCACTAACGATTTGAGAACAATTGCTTATAGCTTTCGAGACTTTGGAAAAATTCACTTCGGAATTCGCTTAAGGAAATGATTTATTCCGAAGTAGTGAAAGGATTTGTCGTTCGATCAGGATTTCCAGGACACCTAGTAGACGCAGAACTGAAAGTGTGAATACATTTGTCGCATATCCCATGTTGACGATAAGATAGCGTAGAGAAAAACGATATATGAACTAGCTAATCGTGACTGTGCCGCGCTGAAAAAGAGAGAGAAAGACAGAGAGAATTTGCCGTACGGCATTTAGATGTGCATGCACCATATTGCACCCAGATTTGCTCCCGTAGCCTTTCTCCGTGTCGGCGGTTGACCGGCGAACCGATTATCGACGGACATAATTCGATTGTGTAATGGCCGGATAAACGCGTTAGATGCTGATTAAATTACAACACGACTTAGCGCAAACGCTCACGCGTGCATAATTGCACGGGCCGGACAGGTGTCTAAATGCATAAAATGTTAATTTTGTCAAAATTATGAGTAGCGAGATTAATGTTAATCGATATAGCGACATAGCGAATAAATTATAATTCTTCAAATCATTTTTGATTAGCGAAAATGCAAATATGGGAAGAACAAAATTCAATCTTTTAAAGGAAAGTTATTTATAACGGTCATAACGTGTAAGTATCATTATATAAAAAATATATTGATACTGTAATGTGGATCTATCTGTTTGTACATTAAATAAGAATTATGTTTTGCAAATAATTTATATTTTTTTTACGTGTCATAAATTTTACTTTTTCCGAATTCTTGTTACTTTCGTATTCATCCGAAATACATGTAATTCTCAGAGTGATTCGTAAATCAAAGTATCTTTTAAAACTATTATTTAACGGAAGTCACCAAGGTAATTCGAAAGTTTTTGCGTCGAGGCACTTCTCCTTTTTAATTATTCCGACCTCGTAGCAGACTATTGCGGAGTCGGGAGTCAGAATTGGCGTCCAGCCCTTTGGAGAAACGTTTCGGTCGCAGTTCTTATAGGTTCCCGTTCGCAACTTGACTTTTTATCGTCCGTACTTCCGCCGTCTTAAAAGAGCGCCGAGAGCGCGCAGTCGATTCCGAAATCCAGATAGAGAAGGGCGATGGGGCGTTGGAGCGTTAGGGAAGACAAAGTCGGCGAACATTAAAGTAAGGAGTTAAAAGAGATCAAACCTTCCTATTTTCTCCGGAGCAGGCGTGCGGAGACTAAATCAGTGCTGAATCCTCGGGCAAAATGGAGCAATGTAGTGGTTTCCCAATCAATCCATCAACGCGGAACTTTTTCCGAACTTCCACGCAATTTTCACTGTCTCGCCTTCTTCCGGATTTTCATTTGCAATCATTATCTCTCGTATGTCGCGAAAATCGATAATACCGCGTTTCAGTGAGATTTCACGCGGATTGGACTATTCTTTTTATTCATAAAACGCGAAGTAAATCTATATGTACAGAGTTCTTTTTAAGTTGTCAAAAATAGCGATCATGTTGTCGTGATAAAATTTAACTTCTTACCATAAACAGTATTCTAGAGACTAATTACTTACTTTATTTTTTATACAAAGTTATCTTGATGTTTGCAATATCGAGTTGTTTGATATTATTGCACGAAAAGGAGGAGAAAGAAAATACGGAAACAGACACTTTCAAGCATAGCATAAGAAAAAGATTCCGTTCTTAGTATTCATGATGCTTCATCCTGCTCCTTTTCCTATCTTTGCTTATAACGTTTCTCGGTCTTCCGCCGGCAACAATTCACATTTTTACCCTTTCCGCTATTTTACTTCTCTTTCTCATCACTTTCCCTCTATTCTCGTAAAGTTTGAAAGTAATAAAGAACATAAAAGAGGTTATTGTTCTCGCGGAGCAACTGCCCACTGTTACGTCCACAGCGTAGAAAATTGTACCGTGTTTTATTACTTTCTCATTATTTTGTGAGGTAAGTTGAAATCGCAGCGCAATAAATCGCGTTTAACAGATTAATAAATTACGTAACAGTCATGTAACTTTGTCCTAATTCCCAGACCTCGCGTTGACTGTTATATTCTTTTTACTGCCGCAATTAAGTGTCATTGAATAAGATTTTCTTGCAAATTTGTATTACAAAAATATATGGAGGTACAATAATTAAAATATCGATTGATCAAATATGCGCGCGAATTATTTACGGAACATTTAATATCTTGATGTCCTCTTGAAGTCCTATACATATATCTTTAAAATTTTATTTTCTCTCTCTCTCTCTTTCTCGCTCTTTTCTTCTCTCTCTTTTTTTTTTAAATGTTAGCCTATATATTTCTATTGCGACATTTGCATATGTGTGTTAAATGTAGAAATGCATATACATGATGAGAAAGAAAAGATTTTATAGTGCTATGAAATAGCGTTATCTAAAAAATCTCACCATACACCGGGATATGACTTCGCAATTTTTCACAATATAAATGAAAGTTGCGTTTTATTGCGGAAAAAGGTCAAGCGTTATACGAACAGGAAAAAACTGTATTTCTAACCGTTATCGAGGCAATTCATGTTAGTAGATAACTGCGTGTGTTATATTAGCATCTCTTATCGCAAGGCTTAATCTGAAAACAAAAATGATTGCTATCTCTCATAGCACTATTATTGATATAAAATGATCTGTGAGCCAATTTATCCGGGTACCTGTGCGTGCATTGTCACATCTGAAACAAATAAACCTGTTTTATGACGAGCAGGACATTTCTATAGATACATTTATATTTGCAACAATAATCGTTCACCAAATAATTGATGAGAATCATAACACATCGACCGTACTTTCATCCTCTTATTCGCAATAAAAATATCATCTGGTAAACTTTTGAAAAATTTATTTTCGAAAAAAAGCACATCCTATGAATTATGAATTATTTTCCGCGTGAATTGATTTTTCGTAATTTTCCGTATTTACATGTTGTATTTGTCGATTGGTCGTCATAATTGCGTTTGTTTTGCAAATTGCGAGCGACTATATAGTAATGAAGCATATAGCATTACGAAGAATTTTGGAAATTTGAGACAAAGCTGGATGGGATGATAATAAGGATCGGATAATAATAATGAAGCATAGGAAACGATAATAATACGAGCGCATATTTTGTGGAGAACTCTCGAAATATTTGATACAAAACCATATTTTACGCTTTCATGGTATTTTCTTAGGAATTGTGAACATCGACATTATCTTTTTATGCACGTCGCATAACGATATAGCCGACCATAATTATCTTCGCTCCTGAATTGATCTCTGAACTCTCCGTGACTTTCTTTTTCCCGCCTGTGTGTATGCACTTTTCTCTACCTTTTCACGCGAAATTAGATCGACTGCTGAGAGTCTGTGGGAAAAGATTTAATTTCTGCGGTCGCTCTTGAAAACGTGTAATTTCTCTTCGAGATTCCTCGTATAGAATCGAACTTCTGCTCGATTCGGCGAACGTAATTTGTCGGGAAAATTTCCCCGGGATTAACGTCTATTCGAACGAGCAAAGAACCGACATGGCGCACGAATTATTAATGCTACCCCAACCAATGTTTCTTAGCCCTTGAGCCTCTGCTTCATTTTTTTCGCCTGTCATAGGGTATTTTCACAAACAGAGGGCGAACGCATTACAACACGACGTATGATGTATCATTCGCTGCTTGCAATGTTTCGTTCTGATGAAATTTTTGATGGTAATCCTATATTTCGCCAATACGAGATCACAGATTTTGTATAATACATGAACGAATTTTCTGTAGGTTCTTTTAGAAAGAAATAATCCATCTGCCGTGTAAATTTATTATTTGTTATATTCTATGGATTATATATATATATATTATTATATTTGTTATTTTGTTTTTATTTTGGTTTCATCTATTACTTATGTTAATTTTTATTATTATTTCAATTCTTTAAAACAATTAAGGCTTTTATGGACGCATTCTTCGTTCATTATTATTTGGAATGTATGGAAGAAAAAGTGGTAAATTTCCTCATTGTGTGTTTTGTTTCGAAGTTTCTGCAGTTTCGATATTTCTAATTTATGTCTTAATTTGCAAATAGGATGTCGAAATTACAGAGAAAGGGAGATAATTCCAACAAGTTGGGGTACGTAATGCATCATATATCAATTGGAATGCGTTTTGTCGCTGTCGGCTCTCTCCCACTATTACGAGAGTTTTGGCATACACATTCCCGAAACCTTCGTCTGTAGTTTGTTACGAAATTGTTCCGCCATTGTTCGCGACACGGCCCTTCGAATTTACGGTCGCCCCGATCGCTAATGCGCCCACTAACGATCGTTCTATTAGAGAGCATGTGCGGTAGAGCACCTAAATAATGCAATTATTTCTTGCCGAAATTTACTCCGCTCGCGGCGTTCTCGATCAACAAACTTAAGACATGTATTCCTCATATATAGAGAAATTATCAAGTTAAAAAATATTACATTTTCAAATATTGAAATCTTCACAAGAGAGTCATCAAGATATTTGCGTAAAAAGATTTTCATAAAACATAAGGAAAATAAGAAAAAGAAGAAAGTTTAAACTTTAAATATCTCACTATTTATATTTAAATGTCAAAAGTCAAGATTGGCTCTTAAACATCTATCGTTAGGTATTATCCGCAAAGAATTGAAAACGAATGTTAAACAAGATCACGCTTGGCTACGCAAAATCAATTGCCCTTCCGACGAAGGTTATTAACCTTTTATTATTCGCGCATCCCGGGGTCGCAGCGTGCGATTTCATTTTTTTTACCTAGAGTTTACGCGAGAAAGAGAGCCGCGCGCGTCGCTTAGTTTCTTCGCGCGACCCGGACATCGTCGACCTCGCGCGTGTCTTCGTGTTTCTCTCGTTTTCCTCTTTTTTTTTCTCTCCCTCGACGTTCTCGCGGTCCAACGAAAGCGGAACGATGGGCCGGCTCGATCGATGGATTGCGGGATGATTCTGTGCAACGAGGGGTGCGGAATTTTCATGCCCGAACGAGCAGGCGCGCGGGACAGGCGGCCCCCGCGGCGCATACAGGCGAGACACACGAGTCGGGGTCGTTGCTTGTCGCTACCATGGGGGGTGTATAGTTTATGTATAGCCGGCGGCTAAGACTAAAAGGGATGCCGGGATGCTGAGGCGGGAGGACGAAGGGTAGCTACCACGACGACCGATGTGAGCGCCGCGGCGGCAACCAGGCCGCGCGCCGCAGCGCGCGGCAACGGCGTTTGCTCATCGTTCCGTCACATCCGGGAACGTCGGCATCCGATTAAGACGGATCACCGAATCTGGGCCTTTTCAGCGCCGTCGACGGAAGCGCGTCAGGTACGCTCCTCTCGCGTATACACTGACGCTTGGCGCGGAAAATATCGCGACCAACTGGGGCGAAGCGAAAACCAACTCTCGCGCCAAAGGTGCATCCCTCGAGTCGTCGATCGCTTAAATCACCTTTGCTTTGCATACAAATTTTGAGCGAAAGTGATTTTCGACATATCTAACTGTTGATTTCAAATTAATTATTGATTTGACAGTGCAGTCTAATAGAATATTGTTACCAATACTAATATTATGTTATCTTGTCTACTAAAGGGAATCCCGTTTACATAATTAATAATAGTAATAATAATATCGTTTATTAAAGAACATATATATTTTTTAAACACTTTTCTCTTTCTGATATAATGATATTTTTGCTGTTTTATTTACTAGCAATTTATGTTTAAATTCTCTATAATGTGAAATATTTATTTTCACAGAAAATGTCACATGTCTCATCTCATTGTCAGTAGCTTTAAAACTTTTTGTAAATTGTTTTTATCTCGTAAGATGTTAAATCGAGTAGCAACATCGATCTTGTTGCTACTGTCTTGTCTGAAATAAGGATGCCCATTCGTCATAGCTAAAAACATCGACCACGAAGACTGATGTAGACGGATCGCAAAATTTTCTTAATCTGATGACTGGTTCCAGATGTCTACCAACGTTGCTCAATCATTTTAAGTTACATTACCATCACTATCAAATGCATTCCACATTTATGTTGGTTTTTAGACTTTAGATTAGAAAATTTATACATAAAACGATTTTAAGAAAACAACGTTGAAGGAAGACTTTCCGAAGTTATCTCAAATTTGAGTATAGATAGATAA
This sequence comes from Temnothorax nylanderi, assembly GCF_030848795.1. Lineage (NCBI taxonomy): Eukaryota > Metazoa > Arthropoda > Insecta > Hymenoptera > Formicidae > Temnothorax > Temnothorax nylanderi. Next base: position 424,130 of record NW_027249129.1, read on the forward strand.
TAGAATGATAAAAAAATGTCTATTAATCTTTTCATGAAAATTTCTATCGATCTTTTCGGATCTCTATAATCTTGGGAATTAGGTTATGACTGAAAATGTAATCCCGTGTTTAGCTTAATCAATGCGACGTTTAACAATCAAAATTGTCCGGCTGTATTTCAGCTTAATATTCGTGAGAATTGGAGCGACATTATTCACGATGTTATTTCAAAGTCCATTGTGATGTTATTTTAGGATGATGATTAATTCATCGGGGCTCTCGAAATGATAATATAAGCCGAATGGAGTCGAATTAATTATTCGTCATAATTTCACTCTAAATTTCGACATACCATTCAAGCTGCCTTTCACAAACTTCATTTTCGTTCCTCAAACGTGGCTTCGTTAGGTATACACAATTCCCCCGTTACTAAGTAAACATCAATTAATGACAGTTGATACCAGGGTAGATGGATCCGCAAAATTTCCGTAAAATCCTTCGTCGGAAGGCGAAGATGAGCTCGCGGGTTGAAGAAGTTTAAGCAAACGTCACTTTTGCATATTGCGCACGGAAAAAAATAAAGTTCCTTTAATTAAACGTCGACGTCAAGGGCTGCCACAAGCATAAATAGTGAATTCAATTGGATATTATCGGACCAAATATTTAAATTATTAAAACAATTATCTCATGTTTTTTGTTCATTAATATTAATGTGTTGCATCAATAAATTTTATCTCAATAACACCGATGCTGTTGATACAACATCATTTTTTTTCCGTGCGCGCACACGTTAGAATATTATTTCCAGTTGCATATCAAAATATTATTGAAAGATTGAAGATTGTCTTTAAAAATTCTTTACTTTTACGGTTTTGGATAAGATTTTGAATGAATCTCCCCTCCCCCTCTCTCTTGTAGTACTTATATTTCTCCTAATTTTTGTGTTCTATTATTATGATATGCCATTTAATCATTGATCGCCGACAGCATTTAACAATTTTTGCATGTAAAAATAAATAGTATAAATAACTATTGGTTATCGACATGATCTAGTTATGCGAATTTTATTTATAGTTAGGTAAGAAAGAATAATACACACGTCACACACAAACATGTTAACAATATTTTTGTCGTATTATCTAAAAATAGCTAAACTAAAAACAGTTTACAAAGCATTTATACAGAGATGCGATATATGCCGTTTTCACTCAGACTTTTTAAATTATATTATTTTATAAAGAAACTTTAATGTAAATTTCTACCAAAAGAATATTTTATATAAAAAAATTGAAATTCCAAGGATTGAACTAACGAACAATTCTGCGTTTTCTATAAAGAGATTCTGCATATACATTTCGCTTGAATATTATATATAATACGTTGAAAGTATCATTTTTTTTCCATCAATATTCATCACTGCCACGCAAAGCTGCAGGAGAGTGCGACGAAATAATTTAATAAACTTTCCGCGAATGAGAAACACATGTCACGCATTTCCATATATTCGACAGTACAGATCCCTTGTCGCGCGTCAAAATTTCGCAGTGAAATATCCTCGACATTCCGCACGCACATATATACCGAAAACAGTGTCGACACAGCGCGAGGGTAGAAATATCTAGTGCGATCGCGGGATCGGAGAGCAACAAGGGTGATTCGATCCCGTTGCATTATCGTATGCGAAACGCACTCGACAGTTTAGGCCTCGTGCGAGCTGACGTTTTAATACCACGTTCGCACTCTCCGTCACAATCATCATCTCACTCCCTGCCCGTCGAGCCGCCATCACCTTTGCAGCCATCGGAGCACGAATTCCCTTCGAAGCGACTTGAATTTTTCATCGCCCTGTCGTTCCCGTGATTAAAAGGGGGTCATACGCCTTGCACGATAGTCCCCTTTCGCTGCGCTTTTGAGGTATTGTCGCGACAGCGGCAGCCCCTCCATTAACTTCGATTCTCATCTGAGCAAGTATTAAACACAGAAGAAGAGAACCGATAAAGTGCACGATTCCATAAAGTATACCGCCTCGTTTTCTTTCCCAAGCTTTTTCCAAGCTGTGTTTAGGAACACGTCCATTTTGTTGTGTGACTACTGGGTGAACGACCGAGTTCAACAAAGAGTTGACACAGAAAATAAAAGACAGTATAGATATTGTGTCAACTTTGACCCCGATATCGAGCACATGCTTGAAGGTTTACTGAAATTGATTTTGATAGCATTTATTTTGATACTTATTTTTGTTTAAAATTTTAAAAGAATATTTTATATATTTTGTAGTATAAAATGTAGTGTTTTGATTTTGCAATAATATGATTTTATCTTGTATCAATTTATTACTCTTTTTTAAATAAAAATTCATGAAACGTTGGTTTGTGATGATAAATTTTCACGGTCGATGTAATCAACTAATCGATATATTTAAGTTATTTGAATTTATCAGGCTTCCATTATTGATTGTTCCCGAAATATAATTATTTCTAAACATGATATATTTCTTTGATCACATATTAGGAATTATTTGGACAACATTATTTTGCTTAAGTTTCATTAATACGCATCACGTGTAAAACATTTCGATTTTTGTGATTAATTTTGTGATAAAATTTTATATATAATAGTGGAATCTCAAAAGATAGTCACAAACGGTGAGAGCAAACGTGTTAAGTGATATCCTTTACCAAATCTGAAAACGATAAAAGGCGTACCGCGTATCTAATGTACACTCCAGATGGCACATAGGATTTATCTATGTATGTCGACATGTATATGCGCTTGGATCTCGGATGGAACCTTTGTGATTAAGCAAGGAAGAAGCGTTCGATATGTTGCACATAGGACATCCTTTGATCAACCAACGATATATCTTATATGTACATTTGCGAGGAAACTCTCTCTCCAGCGGTTCCCTTTTCGCTCTCAAAGCTTTCTTTTACGAACGAAAGAAATTGTTTGTGACAGACACAAAACCTTTGTTAAATAATTGCGTATATAAGTCTAATACCGAATACGTGGTGTTTGAAAAAAAATTTTTCCTAACAATTTGAGATCTAATGTATTCATCATTTTATCTGCTTCAAATATTCATTTCTTCTGTTAGATTAATTTCTACTTGAGATAACCAAAAAGCACTTTGGAGTCTGGCAAACTGATTTTTGAAAATTGATAACAAAAAGCCTATAAATTATGTGAATGTAAATTACACAAACAAACACGAGTATATCGTTATATGGAAGAAACTTATTTTGCTTGTATTCAATATCCTTGTATTTGTACATCAAATTCCCACGAAGTAGTTATCTTGAGAGATGGCGGGCGTATTTGAATGCAATCGCGTGCTCAAAATATATCGCATTATCTTTGTCCGTCTAGCAGTCTCGGAAGTTGCGTTACAAGATATGTAAATTGTTGCGATATTAGTTTGAAGATAAGGGGAATATGGTAACGGGAAATGTCAGGACTGCAATCACAGCGAGAAGCAAGTTTTGGCTATCTGCGGAGTTCAACGATCGATAAGACACGAGCGTCCTTAAACAAGCTGCCTCGGCACATGGCTCCGTCTTTCTTCCCTACCCTTTCGCGCGATCCTTTTCACCCCTCGTATTTGCTGTCAGTCAAGGATGCCTCCGCCGACACTCAATCTCGCTACTCTGTTCCGCGAGAATCGGACGGCTGGCATAAACGTATTTCGAGAGAGCAGATTTAAATATCCTCTCTCCTGTCTCTTCAGGAACGGAATGAAATCAGCTCTCATCTTTCGAAAGAACCAATGAGAATTGACGCTCGCGATTTTGAATGGAATGGATGGCAAATGGAAGACATGATTCGAAAAGAGCTCGCGATCGTAAAATATTACATCTTATATTTTACAATAGTTATATATGTAATTGTATGTGTATAAATATATGAACTAATTTATGTGTATATATATATTATATAAAGTAAAAAATTACTAGAAAAGAATACAACGGCCTTGCTAAAATAGCTTTTGTCTAATTGAAATTTAATTTGTTTATTCAAAAGTTATGTAAAAGTACTCGAGTATATTAATTATAAAATGGTCTGGCGAATAATATATAAATGTATTAAAATATTTTGAAAAAATGGAAACAATTAAGTTAATTAGGTCAGAATAATCGTGAATTACTTAAATTTCGATTTGAACTACTACACATACAATATGTATGAGGTTCATATATGGGTAGATATAGTTCTGAAAATGAAAATAATTATTGCTTGGCTGGGTTTTATTGCTTCTCTTGAATGGTCACTTCTTCCGCTACACTTGCTTTCACCATTTTTTATCCACTGACTTCTCTAGCTAACGCGGCTTGTTATTTTTTTTTATTTATTAATCGATCGGCTTTGGAATGCGACGCTCGCTTTGGCCGCCGTAAAATCCCATCGAAAACCCATTGAAAATGTGGATTGAACGACCAGTCCGGTGGTCGAGCATGGAAAATATTACGAGAAAAAAAGAATATCCATATCCTGCCATCACGTCGCATCATGGGTGAATTGTGGGACGAGATAGGCGCGTTTAATCGAGTCGAAAAATATTTTCGTGAGAGTGATAATCGTAAAATCCGATCATTTCATCATAGAGAAATGACGAGCTTTGTTTTGACATAGACTCCATTAATATTTTTCGATTAAATTTAAGCGAAATGTAATTTTCTCTCTAGTTTTCTTAGATGATTGTTTTTAAGGAAAAACAGACACGAAAAAGTGTAATAAAATGTTCATAAATGTGTACTTATGTGTACGGAATTTATGAAAATGTGTGCATTTTTTCGAGATAACCCAAGATATTTCAAGAATATTAAAAAGAATATTTGAGAAACTTAGAATAAGTATAACGTATTATTGAAAAACTTTTATATTTATCTCTACATTTTAATTTTTATCTTTACATATTTTACACCTAGGAATATCTTTCTCTGTTTCCTTTCTCTTTGTAAATGATTATTAATTTTTATTTATTTAATATTTAATATAATTATACACATTTACAGAGTAAATATCGCCTCGGTAACATGCGACACCTAGATCAGCTCTGATCAAGCTTCCAGATCTCTGGGAAGGCTGTTGCCGATGATGTAGAAAATGTTTCTTATCGACAATCAGCTGTTATCGTAGATAAAACAGTTTATTTTACATTAGAAGCAATTTCGCATATGCATACATACATATTGAATTGATATAGAAGCATAATATATCTTCTTTTATAAAAGTATGATCTTCTCTGCAAAATTTACGTTATATCATTAAAATGCAGAAGTACACCTGGAACATGCACGATAAAAGCAACGCGCATTAAAAACATGATTTACGAAGATTACTCATCACTCATTGTTCGTTTCGATTTTTCATGAATAACATGAGTCAACATCACTTATTCATGAATTGCGAAACTCATTTCTCACTCCTCTCTGCCATTGTCGACAGATTTTCATCCAATTTGGGATGTAATTTTCGCGTCTATTAATTCCTCATTACAACAGATAACGCGTTAAATAATTGCGAGTTAACGAGGTGTGTGAACGCACGCACGCATCAACGGCGTAAATTGCGAGAAGCGCAGTACCTATCAGCTGCATCTGCGGAACGGTAGCGGAGCACTCTCGCTGGCGCGGGCGCGCGCGCAGCTTTCGTGCGGGTTCCCGCGAGTCCAAAGATCCGAGCCAGTAGCCGGTACTCGAGGACGACTAGTGGAATTTCCTTCCTTTTTCCTCTCTCGTTGTGTCCTGTGCGCGTCGATGATATCGCGCATCCAGTCTCGCAGATGCGTGCACGCACGTGGTTTGCCACCCACGCGAAGGGCTGTGATGCCAATTAAATCGGTCGGCGAAAGAGCTTATCTTCAAGCTGGCTTGATCTACGGCGCTCATTGACTTCCGACTCTTCTCGATTCTTTTCTTTTTTTATTTACTGTACGTCATCGATTTTTCTGTTGAACCCCCATGTAGAAAAATGCGCTTTCTCTGAAAATTTTTATTACGCGTACTTCTCATTTTTCTTCTTATTGCTGTTTTGATAAATAATATATAGTACGATCCACTATAGACGCTTCAAACGCTTCAGAGCATTATTTTGTCCTCGTTTAACATTTGATAAACAACAAGGATGAAATGTTTCCAAGAGCGTTTGCAGCGCCAAGTGAATCGCATCCATAATATGTTTGTTTCTTGGAAACCTTCACAAATTTAAAAAAAATTTTTCTTATTCTCAGAACCTCTGTCTTTTTGTAATTGATTAGTTTTTTTTATTAGTTATTTATTTTTGTATTTGTCTTATCAATATAAGGTACTAATTGATCTTGTAAGAATATTATAGCTGTTGCTTGCTGTGAAGTTATTTAGAAGATATTAGGAAACGCATCGTAGAGATAAAATTCTCATTGTCAAAACTCGAGATATGAAGTAAAAATATATAGTTACGCATGATTGCACAAAGTGTCAGTGACATGGTAATAAAAAAATCAGAGATCGAGAAAGTAGCTGATCAAAATGACGTATTTACTGTTGTCTGATTGCGTGAACAGTTTTATGTTTGTATTATTGAATATTCATCCGCTCAATTTCGATAGGCCTTCCTCTGGGACATTCGTGCATATTCAACGAAAGGGAAATCGTCAGTGGTATTTAGGGAACACGTCGGTGATATTTAGTATTAAAAAAATCGAGATACGGCGACACTAAAATTTTTCGAATGCATAATTTAACGATCATACCGACGGCTTCAAAAATTGCATATAAAAGGAAATCCTAAACAATTTTACATTTTAATCTTGTTTACGCCAAGCAGCATTTCGTAGCCAATTTCTGACTGCATTTAAAGCTTCTGATAAATCGCTGTTCGGAAATTTTAGTAGCATCACTCCTAGATTAAAAGTACAATAAAGAGAAATAAATATTCTGCGAATCTCTGAGTTACCTAATATTGTATAATAAATTAAAAACTTTGGGAGACGGAATACTTGAAAGAAGATAGAATACCTTGAAATAATTCCCAAAGTTTCAACTGTTTAAATGACCTTTTAATTTTCATAGCTTTCTGAGGATTATGACCATCAAAATTAAAATGTACAGCTAAGGAATTGGTCATCAATTGAGTCATAAGTTTTGACGTTGCAGTTTTCTCATTATTTCCCAAAGCCAAACTCTTCAAATAGTAGCACTGCAAGAAAGGGACCAAACAAAAAAAATCAGTATTTATGAAACATATTACAGAGATATAGATGGCGTTCCGATATTCACTGCCAGTACTGAAAATATATAGTGTATGTGACGTAAACTATAGATTCAGTACTGGCAATGAATATCCAGAATGCAGCTATAAAATAATAAAAATATATCAAGTTGTATAAGCATAATAAAATATTACTTACTGCTGCTGAAAGATTTACATTTTTGGATAAAAATTTCTCAAATTCTTCAAGGCTTTTTATATCACTCAGAGGCAGAGAGGGTAGATTTGAGGGTCTATTGATGACAGACTGTTCCGGAAGCAAACTTCTATTTAAGTTCGCTTGGTTCATAATAACAACGTCAAGCTTACCACTTATGTCTTCTAATTTTTTTTCTAATCTTATAAAACGTTCGTGAAAATCTGAAAATATGTGAACATAAAATGACATAGATTATTACAACTTGTGTACGTGCGTGTGCGTGTGTGCATGTGTCTGTGTGTATGCGCGCGCGCGCGCGCGTTTGTGTGTATATGCAAAAAGAATACCTAACATACCTGCACTAAAAAAATTTGACAAATTATGAATAGGTGGATCTAACTTTTCTTTGGAGGAAAGTGGGCTACGCTCTTCCTGTGCGGATAGCGAAGTATCAACTTTCTCTGGTGACTGAGGCAAAGGGCTTATCCGTTTACGTTGTACTTTTACTTTCATACTTAACAAAGAAGGAGATTTTTGTGGACTTATAGGTGAATCGTCAGATTTCCTTAAAATATTGGACACTTTTGAGGGGCTCACAATAGATGTTTCTTTTTCAGACGTAAACTGATTTTCCGAAGCACATGATGAAGCTTGTAGAGAAACTGCAGAAGATGTAGAGTTTTTAGAGTTTTTAACCTTTTCTCTGGTCTTTGCTTTAGCATCATACAGTTCTGTGAGGTTATTGAATAGAGTCTTCTTTGGAGATTTCACAATTCTGGATGTACATGGACTCTTCACATAATATTCAGAAAAAGAGGTGCTGAGTTTAGATTGCTTTTGTGATGATGATTGTAGAACATTTGAAGATACACTGAGTAACATAGTATTCTTTGTCTCCTCAGCTTTTTTCATAGCCTTCTTCCTTTCACTGATGATCTTTTCAAGCAATTTCTCACGATTATTTTCTGATGATATAGGTTCATCTAGAGTTCCTCTAGTAAGAGTTAGGACACCGTCCGCCGTTAACAGGGAATTATGCGAACGATCGAGAGAGACAGCCTCCCCACTCTCGTACTTCGGGATGTGCTTTGTCTCACTCCCACTAACTTCTCCCCTGTTAATGGCGGACGGTGTCCTAACTCTTAATAGAGGAACTGAGGTAGAAGCTTCAGGAACATGGATTGCTGGTGGTGAAGAAATGCTTGGCTTTTTTTTCTTAAATTGATTTTCTAAATGCTGGTCATTATCAGACTCATCTGAAGATGTGATTGGTTTTATTTTTTTCTTTCTTTTTCCTCTTCCCATTTCTTTTCCAGTATCAGTCTCATAGGCTGAGGCATATTCTATTATTCCTGCCAATCCTTTTCGTGCATGAAAATATGTATCTGTAGCAGAGAAATATTATTACTAATATTTACGTAAAAAGAATACAAAGAAAAATTGCTTACCATAATATCTTTTAACTTCCACTGTATAAATGGACCAATTTGATTGCGCATTTACTTGAGTTCGAACTAACGTCCCTGCTGTAGAATTATCTCCCGGCCAGAGTATGCTCCCGATCATATTTTCATCTAAATCTTGAAGCCACTTTGAGAGAGCTACCTCGTAATATTCATCTTTATCATTATCGGTAGATAAGAACTTCACGACCACAAACTGCAAAATAAAAAGGTAAACAATAAAATTTAATAACCATGTTTTTTCATATCACAAATTGTACTTTCTGGGCAATGACAATGTTTTTAATTGTAAAATTTTTACGTTCCAAATGTTACACATACCCTAGCTAAAAAAATGTTAAATATTATTAAAACAATGTCATTGTGTGAAGAAGAGGAACACGTAAAAAAGAATTATCATTAGGAAGGCGTCAACAAACACTTAGCATGAACGTTCTGCAATAGCACGACAAGTCTTTCATCATCTATTTCTGAAACTGTAATAACGTCTAGTCGAGATGATGGCAAAGGATATGTATAGAAATTGTCTGGGAATATGACATCATTTGATAGCTCTCATTGTACATATATTAGCGCATATTTAATTCCTTTAGGATAATAATGAATGCTAGACAGGAATTTTATATGAGACTCAATTTAAAACGCTGTCTGTCTGACCTATCTACTATCTAGCGAAACCACTGCCAAGGGAACGGGCTTGGAAAAATTAGCGGGGAAAGAAGACCCTGTTGAGCTTGACATATTCTTATATACGAGTACAAAAGAATGTATTTTATTACGATAGTAAGTAACGAAGGGTATAAGATAATATTTGTGTTACTCACTGGTCTATCTTCATTGTCCATTGCGATATGAACCCAAGCTAAGGCCAAGTGACAATTAAAATATAACTAATGCACAATGCTTGCTAACCGCCACAAACCGCTGTGTCCGCTGCATGCCGCCAAATACACGGAGATTAGGTTAGGAATGGACGATCCCGGCAATCGATATACCGTGTCGATAGTCTCGATACGTATCATCAACCGCAGTATATCGATATACCATACCCTGATAGGAAAAGATTATAAAGATTATATGACGAAATCTGGATGAAATTGGGAATGTTGCAATTATGTATTATATAATATTTGCAACAATACTAGTAGAAATTTAGACCTTCATCAATATTAATATTTATCAATATTTGCACAATTTACTTCTCAATTCCAGCAAGACAGAAACGTTAATTATAAGGAATGCATGATCTTAGCGCAATAGCAAAACTAAAAAACAAAACTCGAAATCATTATTCCAGTAAGTAAAAAATGACTCGTCGAATCGACGTCAAATCGATGTCGAATCGATGAGTATTTTCAACATCGAATTAAAAGTATCATATTGATATCATTTCGATCTCGAATCGAGATTTTACATATAAACGGATGTGCACAGAGTTACAACAGTAAAATTGAACAAAACAGTAACAGGAGCGGCTGTCTATCATTCATGTCAGTTTATTTAAGATTACTCGAAAATATGTCGAAATTCAAACAAACGTTGACTTTTTTTACCCTTGCCAGCGTTATCGAGCTAATTTCGACGTCGTTTCGACATTGTTTCGATATTAGTTTTCTCACTGGGTATATGATGAAGTGGATCTTTCTGAGTGATGAACGAGTGATCAGTTCGCAATGGAGCATTCAGATTTGTGTAGACTACACGATCAGCAACATATTCACCAACACAGGTATACTTTTCACAAGCTCCGTAACCTCCATGACTAACACAACATTTCACCAATGAACGAGCTGGTGCATCAAGAATATAATTTCTTATTATGAATTTATATGTGAAGCCATCCCGAAAATAACCATTTTCCAATAAATCCTCTAGTTCATTGACGAATTCGTGCAGATAAGAATGCATATCAGCAGGATCATGATCACCAAAATACAAACAAATAATAAACGGCTCATTTTCTGTATTTATCAAATAACCTAAAATTGGCCAAAACTTTAATTTAGAGCTTTTAGATAATGGAAGGCCATCCATATTGACATCAATAATAACTGAATTGTGAACATTTAAATATTCAACAAGAAGCATATTATCAAGGTTTGCTTTTATACCCTTGTACCACAGTTGTGATCCATCAGGTAGCTGTTGAACACCTAAGATTGAAGGTGTTTGGAGTAAGGTTTTGTAACTTTTAGGTAAAATAGGAAACAATACCCTCAATCTAAGAAGTAAATTATTTAACATTTTCAAGGATAACACACCTCCTTCAAGAGCCCACTCTCTCAATGTTACTAAAGCATAAAAACTTCTCTGTTCATCATTTTCAAATTGAATTATTAAGTCATTATCTTCATGATCACTACACCTGTTATTAACATCATCCATTTCAGCAATTCCATCACTGTCGCTGTTCTCATCTTCGAAATGTAATTCACTATCAACATCATTATCATTTATAGTGTTTTTCTTTTCAAAAAGACTATCATTAGATGCCTCAGATCCTGCTGATAATATTGCTGATAATTCAGAGCTATTCGTTTCTGAAGGAATATCTTCATTGTTGATCTCTGGAATAGACAGCACATGAATTTCTTCATTATCATCGGACGAAGTTTCTGCTTCATAGACCGCGGTTATTCGTCTTCTTAAATCAGCCAGTTTTGCTTCAATCCTACTTTGGCGAACTAATTCCTTGATAACTTGCTTCTTCGCATTTCTACGATACTTTACATGTAAGAACGATATATAAAATAAAATATTTATTATATAAAAACAATTAATATATAACATTAATATATATATGCTGCTTATGTTGCATTTACAATAATATAAAAATCTCGATAGAACGAAAATCATAAATAAATAATGGCAAAAGCAAGAAGTATAAGAATAGTGGAATTATTGATTGTAGGAACTATAGTATAATGCGGCATAGCAACAGATCGAGCGTCCTTCGGTCGCGTAAATATTTTCGTGCCCGCTTCGCGACAAGAGCGTTAGTCTTCTGTTTGGTAGTTTTTGTTAAGAAGCAGCGCGGCCCGGCAACGGGCGAACAGGCTCAAAATGTTTGATGCGCGTGAAACGCGCTTCGGGGGGAATAACGGATTTATCCGGGCCCGAATTTCGTATATTATAGCCACGAGGACTGTCCTGCAACGACCGCCGTAAGAGTCAGTCTCTCTCGTTTCACGGATCTGTATCAGCTAATAAATCCTGATTATTATAAAGCGTATTAACGAGTGGCTTTCTCCCTTTACATGATGATCGATAACATTTAACCTGCACAATGAGGTTATAAAGTAAAGCATATGAGAGCACACAACGTTTCCAATTAAATAAACCTGAACAAATATTTATTAACAAATTATGAACTATATAAAAATTATATTTCATAAGTTATTTATGAAGTAATTATAATTATCTATAGACTCTTCAAGGACACAAAACTCAAGTAGAAAGCTATCATCTGATGTCATTTTGACATTATAATAACCAATAATGACCAAATATTGATATTATGATGACATTAAACGACGATATAGGTTGCTATTGAGTAAATAAGTAAACAATAAACTTACAAAAGGTAATCTGAATCGACCTTTCGAAAACGAGAATTCTTGAAGTTAAAAACAGATAAATGAGAAATAACACTATGAAAAACTTACCGGTGGACTTTCACTCATTTTCGATAATTGATTGCTGACTTTATTAAATAGCACGACTCAGCACTCTCAGCAGTGACCGCTGTTAAGCCTTGTGTACACGATACTAGAAATCGGTCCGAGTTTATGTTTAAGCCAATCAAATTGCAGCTCTTACAGAAAAGCAGCAGTTTCATTGGCTTAAACCGAAACTCGGACCGATTTCTAGTATCGTGTACACAAGGCTTTACACGTCGGGTTTAATAACATCGGTAGTTCTTAGGCTGGCAAATCACAGCTATTCCCTTCTTCTGAAGAATGAGTGTGATTGGCTAGTCTAAGAACTACCGATGTTATTAAACCCGATTAATGGCGCCGTGTAAAGCCTTGTGTCCACGATGCTAGAACTGCGTCCGAGTTTCGGTTTAAGCCAATGAAACTGCTGCTTTTCTGTAAGAGCTGCTAGTTGATTGGCTTAAACCGAAACTCGGACGCAGTTCTAGCATCGTGGACACCGGGCTTAACAGCGGTCAGTGATGCCAGACACGAAACACGGCTGCAGTATACTGTGATGGCCTCGGCAAACAAGCACGATCACGTTAGAATTCCTATAATAAGAGTTAGGACACCGTTATAGCTTTGTCTCACTCCCACTAACTTCCTGGCTGAAGCATATGGCGGGACCAATCAAAAATCGTCACCACATTGGCTTAACTCTTAAGGTCAATCCAGACAAACTTGCATAGCGCATAAACATAAGCATATGAGAATTGATTGGTCCATATGCATGTGCATAAGGAAATAGACCAATCCGTTTCTTTATGCATATGGTTATGCACCTATGGAAGTTTGTCTGGATATACCTTTATTATAGGAACTCTAGATCACGTCAATCGCGCGCGACACACGATATCCAATGAACATACAGCCTTGCACTCATCGCAGCACGCTCATTGGATATCGTGCGTCGCGGGCGATGTAATCGCATTGGTCGATCGAGGCCATGACGCGGTCCCGTAAAACGGAGATAGAGGGAGTACTCACACAAAAGAGGAGCCACGTCCGTGAGCGCTCAGCGCTGAGCGGCTATTCGATCTTTTGTGTGCGTATCCTCACCATCTCCGTTTCGATGGGATAGCGTCTCATTTTTAACATCACTGCGACTCAGAACGACAATATTGCCACAGCTGAATATATCATCTGGCTGTGATCAGCAGAGATAGCTGCTTAATTTGCAACTGTTTTAAAAATCATGAATCTGGTTGCATGATGTACTCTTTAGTTTCGACAGTCAAAATTTAAAGCTAAAATATATTATATTTTATATATATTTGAGCGGGGGGGGGGGGGTGTCAGTCCCCCGGAGGCGAGATGTGCGAAATTAGCGATATTGCTCGAAGGACCAGAGGGGGGTAATTAAAATCCCCTCACGACTAATTGTAAAGCAAAAGAGCAAGATGTACACATGCGACGGATAGCGAAAAGCGACTCATCGTGGTTCGCCGGTCGTCCCCTGGCGTCCACCGATTCTCATTCGGTCCGTAGCCCCTCCGTGGATAGCGTAGATAGCGAGAGCAGGCACGCGAGAGCAGGCACACGCAAGTAGGCAAGCGAGCAAGCAGGCGAGGCATGCGAAAGATCGGCGAACATGCGGCCGGGGGTTTTTTTTTCGTAGGTTTTTGATCCGTGCTTCACGACTGCGTAGCGATGAGATCTCCACGACAGCGTGACGATGAGTGTCCGCGGTCCTGAAACGTGCCGCGGGCTAGTAGGTGCTCCCCGTTTTTTGGGGGTAATGGGTGCCGTCGGTGGATGGGCGATGGCAGCACCAATAGTTGAGTCGCATAGATTTTTACCAATCGCGATCCACCGACGTTTCGCGCGAGAATAACGAAAAGAACAAGTACGACTAATCTAACTACTAATCTAGTTATGTGCAGCTACAACTATATACACGGCGATACGCCAAACAATATTTATACATGTTATATAATTATAATAATCTTATTATAATATAATAATTATATAATAATTATATAATAAAAAAATATTATAATAATATAGATAGGATATGTATAATTTTTCATATACATATATACAAGATGGACAAAATACAGCGTTATTTTGTATTAACTCACGCTATATTTTGTCCACCCTGCATGTATGTACATAATTTTCCTAATTTTATACGTGTCGAAAAATATGAATGAGTTTATTTGTAACCAAAAGCAGGTAAAATCCTCATGTCCGTTTATTTATGGTAGATAGGAATTAAGACCCGTTTAATTTTTTAATATTCCATATTTCAATTTAAACCTATATATAATCGATCGAAGTTGTAAATGCTATCGACGTCTGATCGACGTCGATCTGATTTGCTATTTCGATCTGGGAAAGCTGTAGACACCATCGACGTCCCAAAAGTAGCAAAATGACGTCATAATGACGGTAAATTTTGGTCACAAAATGACCAATCAGACGTTCTAAATAGGTCTCGTGAGACCCGAAAATGACGTCGATATGTCACATCCACACGACGTTATTTTCTGACGTCTTATTGACGGCAAAAATAGGTCTAATGTACGACATACCAGTTCCTAGAAATGTTTTTTATGAAATTAAAATGTTAAAATGTCCACTTGATAAACGTTTATAAAAAAAAAAAAACGTTTTTTTTCTTTATCTAAGAAAAAAAAACGCTTTTTTAAAGCCCCTTGCACAATAGACGATAGCGATAGCGACAAGGTTGCCGCTCTCTCAAGGCGGTCACCCATCCTAGTACAGTACCGCGCCCGTGTTGCTTGACTTCGATGATCCAGTGGACAGTGACGATCTTCTGACCCTGATACTTCCTTATTAACTTGTCTATAACAGGTACATCTTTAAATTGTTCAAAAATCTTGTAATGATATCTTCTTGATAGCTATAACACTGCATGAAATAGTTATCATAAAACTTTAATCACACGCAACTACATCCACTTATACCATAAATTCACCACTTCAATCATAAAGTTGCTAAACAAACATATTGTAGTTAATTTTGTGGTTTTTATTTTATTATTATCTACTTTATTATACAATATTAAGAAGTAAAAATAGTTATATTACAAAAAGACCTTATTTGGACGACTTTAAGATGTCTTTAAAATAACGTCTTTAGATGGTCTAAGAAATGACGTCTTATAAACGTCCATTATTAGTCGCCGACGTCATAGACCAAAAATGACTAAAAATAGACGTCATTATGTCGTCTTCTGACGTCACTTTGCTACTTGGGGTCTGATCGATGTCGTCCGATTTACCATTTCCCCCTGTGACTATCTTGTTGCCGCTGTTATCACAGTTGCACGTTGAACATACATATACCGCAAGTGTCGTAAATTAATTCTCAACCAAAACAACTGTGCGCGAAGACTTGTCGAATATGTTTCACTGCAGATTGCAATCCGTAATCTTCGTCTGAGGTTCGCTCTTACTGCCCGTCGCCCGCTAGCGACTGAGTTAGTCGTCCGCACGAAGTTTGCGAAGCTTGCAGAAGTGAAAGCACAAAAGAGGGAGACAGATCGGGAAACATGGGACCGCCATATGCTCGAAGATACGAGCCCACTGACACTCGGAGGCGGCGGACCTCTTTTTATTCGTCTACCGAGTAACGGGTGACGGGAATAATAACGGCATAAGGAGAGGTTTTCGAGGCCGACCGGATTAGAGCCAGCTCCGTCTGTTCGCGTTCCGCCGTTATACTTGTCGCACTCGCGCCTAGAATCCGTGATGCCGAACGCGAGTCGACTCGCAGCTTCGCTACGCACCTGTGCACGTGTGGTACGACGTGGTTTTCTAAGATTACACGTTGCCGCAACTGCAATGTATGCCGATCTCGTGTCGGTGTACGCTGGATAACATACATTCGAGTTGCCTTCGAGGAACGTTTCTTGAGAGAACCGTCATGTCTGGAAGTTCATAAATCATTTTACTGCAGACGCAGGCAGTAGATAGCGCGGTGCAGTAATTGACAACCGGAATTTGATATGTGTAACGCTGTAAATGATAAGATGTATGTGATATTCAGGGACAAAAAAGAGCGAGATATTAGTTCTTGATCTACATGTATTGATATCTTAAACTTGAAATACGTGTATAATTATTTTAATTTATCAACAATTAATTAATATTGCTTGTGCAGATGTCTTCTGTCGCTTTTGTAAAAGCGCGTAATTAATTTAAATTTTTCTCAACGTGATAGAAAGATAACTGTTTCAAAAGATTATAAAATCTATGCGCTATGAACTGAGGCTATAAATACACAATTATTTTTGTTGGTTTAAAATTTAAAATAAATTATCTCCCATTTTAACTTGAATATCACTCTACAATTAAGAATTAATTTAATTTAGAAAATAAAATAGCGAAATTATATATTTTACTTTTTGATTTATTTAAAAATCTTACTTGTTAATGTTATATTAAAAACGGACACATACCTCAGTACTGTTTTCTTTAATACAAAGATGATTTATAGATACCTAAATATAATGTGTTTTTTTCGAAAATCAGTCATCTGATAGAGCAAAGGCATTTATGATCTGCCGCATAGTGCATCGCTGGCAGCAACAGAGTAAAGTAGAAGCGTGATAGATGCCCCTCGGTTTGCAATCAGACTTCGCTGCTAATAAGAAATTACGAAGGCGCGTCGACATTAGCGAGATAACGTAGGAAACGCTAACCAGAAAGTACCGACGAGTTATTATGTATGTGGCATGTACCTGGATGCTGAGAGAGTACGTTGTTCATCTCAGCGAAGTACATCGCGGTTGAAATTAATAACCACGCGGTAACGCACTGCTTGAGAATCGCGTCCAAGTCCACTCTCGATTACGAAACATGGAGAGGATTTCGCGTATCGTAATTTAAATGTCTATCGCATTATAGACGATATCGTTGTAGCGAAAATTGCCAGAAGTATGTATGATTTCTGTCCGGGGATCACTCAGCGTGATAATACTAATTTCATTCATTTTATTCATTATTATATGAAAGGAAGATGCATTAAAAATCATTAGAGACAATCGTTACATTATATATATTATTCCAGAGTATTATTTTTTTTAGATATCTAAAATATCTAATAATATTTGTTGTTAAAATATTATTTAGATATTTAAGATACTTCAAGATTTTTTAATATAAATTTATAATAAGTACATCTTTTATATGCTATGTTCCAGATATTTTTTTTACTAATAATTGAATAGATATATTTTGTCTTTAGAAGAAAATAGACGCAATAGCACATGACTACACACAGAAAAATATATACTACCTACAAGTTAATATTACTTGCTTCAAGTATTTGATAAGTTCATATATCCGCAAATCTACCATAAAGTCGTCATAAGTATCACATTTACTCAAAACATATTCTAGATCTTAGCAAGTTTAGTACTTGAAACAAGAATATTAAATTAATACGAACATTCTGTTTACTTACAATATAGAGTCCACGGAAGAGAAGCATATACTTCAATAAAGATATCACATTTTCTTGAGAGAAGTTTATCCGTTATTTGAATCAAGTAAAAATTTTATTCATCTAGAATAATCGTTTACTTCAAAAAAGAATTTGTATTCTTGATGATTACAATTAATATTATTTTTATTTATTTAATTTTCTTTAATTCTTTAGTTCCTAAGTGGAATGTAGGTTAGGAGGTTTTCGTGCGCGGTGCGGAGGGGTACAGTTTAGAATATAAAAATTTCTGTCCTCAGGTGGACTCGAACCCGGTTTCTCGTGGTTATGAGTCTGACACTTTATCACTAGGCTACATATCTGATTATATTCTTAGTGCTGCAGTATCTAGTTTTCACAGAAGTGATTCATTGATTTCAAGTATTTCATATTCTTACCTAAAGAATCAGTAAATATTCAAATCAAGCTTATGTGGCTTTTCTTAGATAAAGTTTACAGAATATACTTGAAATCAATGAATCACTTCTGTCAAAACTAGATACTGCAGCACTAAGAATATAATCAGAGATGTGGCCTAGTAATAAAGTATCAGACTCATAACCACGAGGAACCGAGTTCGAGTCCATCTGATGACAGGAATTTTAATATTCTAAACTGTACCCCTCCGGACCGCGCACGAAAACCTCCTAACCTAGAAGAATGTTGTTCTATACAGCCAAGTATTTCATATTCTTACCTAAAGAATCAGTAAATATTCAAATCAAGCTTATGTTGCTTTTCTTAGATAAAGTTTCAGAATATACTTGAAAGAAGAATAAATTCTTCTTTTAAGCACATGATGATAAGCTTTTCTAATATTTATGATGAGTATATCTTAAAACTAATATTAAGAAAATATTCTTTGTTGAAGAAAATTATTACTCAAACCAAATAAAATAAAATGAGTAATTGCTTTTCTTGGCTGTAGAACGATATTTTTCTGTGTGTAATGATTATAAAATATCCATTAAATCTATATTGACTATATCTTGTGATAGAAATAACAAAATTGTATTTTGCCAAAAATCATGACTGAATGCGATTTTTTATTTGTTACGTGATCATTTACTGATAACTGTCTGACTTTAGAATTTTTATTAAGCCATTAATGTTAAATAATTGTTTTAAGGCTTAAATCTAAAAGATACTTAAAATACCTGTTGAAAATAATATTTGCTAAAAGAGTTAGTTAATATATACCGCGATGTTTGTTACCGTTGCTAGTACACGCATATATCGCGACGGTTTCATCGCGCTTTAACTGAAGAATGCTCTGATCAGCGCCTGCCGGCATATTTGTCCAGGGAAATCAGGCGCACTGTACAGGAATACCCGTTTCCTTTTTTTTTTCGGAATAACGATTCCCGCGGGGCTCGTACGTTTAGCGATGGGAAGACTCGATGTGGAAGAGGTATGAAACGAGGAGGCGGAAGGAACGCGACGTCCACGCTTACTCGCTCCGCTGCGCGTGTAAATGCGGTTAATGGCAGAACCGTAACGCGGTTTACACGTATCATCCATAACAGGTAGGTACGCGCGCGTACGCGACCGGCGTCAACGTTCAACGTTCGCGAGATTCGTTTCCGTTTCTTTCATTGCGTCCGCCACCGTTTTAGACCGTAAGAGCGTCATATTGCATTTTTGCATCACCGCTCGCATCTTGCCCCAACTGTTTCATATCGAGAAACTTGGGAACTTTACGACACTCTCTGTTTTCCCCAACTTTCCATCGAGTTGAAGCCGTATCGGAGGGAGAGATATAGCACGCTAGTATGAGATATGTATGCGCTGCACAGTTACAATAAGAGATTCATACGAGAGAACACGTTTTTTGATTAATTTTACTTCGATATAATCACGAAATCAAAAAGAGAACCTAATTCGATACGATTCCAGACGGAAAATAAAGAGATTGCTACTTAATACATTTATTTGAAAAAGGCAGATTTACGTATATTAAGTAGTTTTGCTTTCATACATAACTAAACATTGCATGCTAAAGAAATAGATCTCATCTTTTCAACAGTTTTATTTCCTAAACTTGTGCCCTGCGTTGTGTTTAAAATAGCGCGGTATTTTTATAAAATGTTTGAAATAATAAATGTTTCTAAAATTAGCTATCTACATATAGGGACTTCTTTAATTAATTTATTATTAGCAGAAACACACACACAAACGTTTCTTGTAAAACTAAAAATACTGAATTTTTATAAAGAGTATTTTCAGCGCTATAGTTAGCCGGCGTATGGCATAGAAATCGGATTCTTTCTTTCTCTCTTTCACGTAAGAAAGCGATGATTTAACGTTTACAAGGAATCGCTATGTGCGGGAACGTCGAAGATCGATGCCGACGTGTGTCGCAGTTTTCTTGGTGCCGCGAACAGAAAAGAGTACGTTTACAAGCGATCCACGGGGAAGGTCGCGATAAATTCTGATTCTCTCTCACTTCGTCGCACCGCGGCCGATACCTCCTCGAGAGAAAGAGAGACAGGCACGAGGCACGAGCAGAAGCTACGATTCCGAATGCCACGGCCAGTGGGAGGATCAGCTTTGTCCCCCTTTTCTCCGTATCTTCCTGTTGCCCGCCTACCATCTTCTCCTTCGATCTCTCCTCGCGGCACCCTTTTCTCTCGCTCGACTCTCTCTCTTTCCCTCTCGACATGCGGATGCGCGCCGTTAGATTTATTCAAATGCGTGAATCTGCCGAGTGATTTGAAATGCCACCGCGTGTTCTCCCGTCTTTTCTCTTCTCTGTGTCGCGCCTTCTCTCTGAGCTCCGCGAATCTTGCGTCATTGCCAAGCGTCGTAAATGAGAGGATGCGCTTAGTGAATACGGGATAAATTCAGCAAAGAAAATTGGCTCTCTCTTTCAGGGCTATTAGTGAATTATCGAGTAAATGATGCTAATATTTTTGCTTATCTCTTTTGCTATTAATTTGATAAATTCTCGTAATTATTTATACAAATTTATTCTATCTCTCTTTGTTTTTTTTCCTTTTACACAAAATTTATATGAAATGTTAAAGAAATAGCACTTGAAAATTTATATACTTTGTACTAACATGTGAAAATGAATTCTTTATTGTCACGTTTCGTTTTCCCGCAATTATTCATATTTACCATTTTTCATTTTACACATGACAGTGCTATTCACTGTTAGAGGGCAATAAATGACTTTTTTCCCTCTCTATTTCCTTTTGCCTTGTATCTTATGTACTGGGAATGAAATACGATGACATGCCAAGTGAAACTCGTACGAACGATCGGAAGGATAAATTCTAACTCTTGCGGAAAGTGAATGAGAAGCCAAACTGCAGTCTGATTCTTCTCTTCTCACAGTTCTCGATAAATATAAAGCTGAATAGGAATAAGCGTCCTGTCAAAGTTTCTACATTGTTCTGTCGACCGGCGTTTTTTTCCTCCGATGAAGCAGATTCAAGGAATAAGATAAACTTTATGTAGAATATGTGCTCGGAATAATCTGGATTAACTGGCGCTTCGAAAGCTCACTCGATGATTTATTGATCAAGTCCCAGGATATATTCAATCAAAAAATTTATTTCTTAACATTATAACGCTGTTATTTATTAAACGAGATAATACTTTCGTTAAAATACAAATATTTTTAATTATTTAATATAAAAGATTTAGGGCCGGTTGTTCCAACCTGTTAGTAAACTAACTAATAGTTAAATCATGTATGTATATGTCTTTGTTTATCCTTTACATTAGACAAAGATAGACATATGATTTAACTATCAGTTAGCTTACCAACAGGTTGAAACAACCGGCCCTAAGTTTAGGAAATTAAACTTCAGGTATATTACTTTACTTTTCACTTCGCATATATATGCATGTGTGTAGACTTAACAGAACTTTAATTTGAGGATTACTTACAACAAAACAGAACAAATGTGATTAATTCTCGGCTAAGTGATTCATTTTGTTGATACAATTGTCTGTTCTTTTTAGCTGAACTTTTTGTTACCGTTTATCTCTCTTCTTTTTCTCTCCATGTTGGACAGTTTAAAAGAACAGAGATCTAATATATCTTAAAATCTTAAACTTCACAAGTAACTCATTTTATCTAGATTTCCTCAGACTTGAAAAATCTTGACGACACATAGGTTGTTACGTCAACGTAATAAAAACGGAGCGTCAATGAGGTATTACCTTCACGCTTGGCAAGATTGAGAAAGGATAGAATTCGGGTGAGATTAGAAGGCGGCGACATTCGCAGGAAAGATTAATCGCGTCGTTCGTGTCGG
Organism: Temnothorax nylanderi; assembly: GCF_030848795.1. Classification (NCBI taxonomy): domain Eukaryota; kingdom Metazoa; phylum Arthropoda; class Insecta; order Hymenoptera; family Formicidae; genus Temnothorax; species Temnothorax nylanderi. The sequence goes on from NW_027249129.1 coordinate 446,377, forward strand.
AGGAGTTTGGAGAGCGTAAAATCTCTTAGATCAGTAGTGGCCAACCTTTCTCTAGTGCACGCCATCCATATTTCAAACGTCATTTTCGCGTCGTGTTCCATCTAATGTCTTCTATAATATTATTACATTATCCGAGATTGCAAACCTGTTCGTTCTCATTCGTAATTAGGTAATTAAACGCCATTAAAAGAGCATTTCGTTGTCATTAGAGGCACGTGTTGCCGGTTGGTCACCTGTACACTTCAGAATTTAGACGTATATCCCGCTTAATTCAGCTTTACGTCAAGTCGAATTCCTACACGCGATTTTACCAGCGATCTCGACGAAGAAACGCATTAGCCCTTGCAGATCCTCGCCATGGTCCACGATTGAAAATTCTCGTCGCTTGATTGTGATTGAAAAAGACCCATTGTAGAAATAGTCATAGTAACAAGATTCATAATTATTTTCCGCAATCCTCATCGCCGGTTATTCGCTACACGTCCGAGTCGCGCGGGAGCGAACGAACTCCAAATGGCGGCAATACGTAACAACTAGTCTTAATAGGTATTATTACGTGGAAAATCTGTTCCGGGCTGTCGTGCGTTTCAGGCAATCGCAGTCATCTATTTCGTTAAGCCCCTTTGACTCCCTGAAATGAATTTTACGAGATTATACGTTGCATCAGACCGCGTCTGATACGGCACATTATTGTGAACTACGTGCAAGTTTGTTCCGCCTTGATGTGGATAGTTACTTTCTTCTCTCCATTATCCCCGACCCAGGCGTAACATCATTTACCTGGTCTGCAATGAATTCTGAATGAAGAACGTTTAATGTTTACGAGAGGAAAATTTGATAGCGTGTGAAGTGAATTTTTGTGTCGATTAACTACCGAATATAACACAAGGATACCCTTTTGAATATAATTAAATTCTCACATTTCGCATTATATCAAATTACACAATATTGTTGTTTTAATATGCATTAAGGACTCATCTTTTATTTTCATCGGATTACTCGTGCCATAGAAACACATTAAGATGGCTCTAAGAAAGAAAACGTTATCTCGAGTTTTCTTATCAACTCGATCCGCAATTTTCTAACCATATGTCTCGTTCGTCAGATCTGCGTAGCGTTTCTTGCGGATCACGCGATTCCTCGTTCCGCTTATCGTAGGATCTCTTATAAATAGAAGTCCGAGCGACCAAGAAGCGCGGAAGCGATAGCTCTATGATCCTGCCCGCGCGAGTTTTACACTCGAATAATCCCGTGCATCTTATCGGATCATTACGGAGTGCAGGGATGTAGCCTCGGGCGGAGTATATTCCTGGACTGATTCCTCTATCCCGGCACGACAATGAATCCTGCGCTCCGTCCTCTCCTTGGGGCTTTCTTAATGGGCATCGAGCGTCACATCGTGCACCAAGTTCAACGATCCGGCACCGTTACTTTTCTCGAGAGCGAGAAGACTGTGCCGGTCGTGAGTTGTCGAGAATTTTTGGCTATTTTCGACTTCAAAGTCCCTCCTCTCGCGACCTCGCCCAGTCGCCTTCGGCACTCCGGCTCGTCTGGCTAGCTTTAAATGCTTTATTTTCGCGAGCGAGTCTTACGAGTCGCGAGAGCTGAAACCGGTATACCAATCAGCAATTTTCGATGCTGCGGAGATACGGGGAAAATCTGATGACGCGTTTATCGCTGGACGCGTCATCAGGCGGTCGACCGATTTTGTGCTTGCCTGAAAATTCAGTTAAAAATTTTAAATCAACGAAATGTTACTCATCGATAGAGGAAGAGAATCGGGCAGTCTCATCTCACTTGGCACTAAATGCACAATGACGGTATAGGTTTATGCCGATCATTGCCTTTTTATTGGCAGAGACCGACACAAAGACCTTCTTGTGCGCTCACATGAAAGTCGAAATATAAAATCAACGATGTACTAATTTCGATCTGCGGACTCTCTATGTCGTCGATCGTGCTAACTGTAACCAGAACTTGGGAATGGCCGATTGATTGGATAGGGAACAGAGACGACTCTATCATCTCGACACTGGAAAGCACGTACACGGCGCTGAAAAGCTCCACGATAGAAAACGCAAACTGCGGATCAGTTGTACCGGAATTTTTATCTCTTTGTCTTTCTCATTCCCTTTCCAACATTTTCATTACTCGTCTCTCTCAGATGAGAAAAGTTCGTCATTAACCTCCGGCGTAGCCATTGCCATTTGTCACGGTGACATCTGCCAAGGAAAAAGGTAGAAGTAAATTTTAAGAAGAAAAGGGAGATATAGAGAGAGATAGAGGATGATAGAAAGAGACGATGCGAATTTAATGATAGGTAATGGATAAATGAAAGAAAACTTGAAACATTTGTTAAGGAGACAAATAGATAGAGGAAGACGAGTCTTTATTTATTTTATTCGTATATAAATAACAAATAAAATAAAACATAATAAAACATTTTATAAAATATAATAAATATATAAAACAATTGAAAATTGTAACAGCTTGAGTCTAATAATACCGAAAAATTAGAAGCAGACTTTGAAAACTGTATTATCTATTTACATTTAATATTGGATTCGTGAAAAGATTTAATTTGATTTTGACAGTTGTTCCTCGACGTGATAAATGGCGTTTGCGAAACATCTTGTACACGAGAATTTCGAGTTCGTTCGCGTCTGTAAAAAACCTCATCTAACCGGACGTGATGTCGCGACGAGTTTGGTTGCTTAGCGTCACTTTCGCGCGACGTCTGAATTTGTCTCGTTCCGCCGTTGACCGTGATAAAGCGCGATGTCTATTTAATAAATTGCGTCCCTGGCACGATACGCAGCGAACATAGCTCGTGGAGAGTGCGATATAACATTCACGACCGGACCCGGGCCGGGGCCGGAACGCGATACACGCGAACGCTTCATTAATGCCGATCGAAAGTAAAGAAAATCAGTTAATAGTGATGCACTGATTGCCGGACGCTCCGCTGCCGCCTTTCACACTCAAGCGAATGACGAACCATAATCTGCTTTTTCAAATTGCATAGCTCGTTCGTTTTTTCGTTCGCAGGGTGACGAGAATGAAGTTTGTCGGTAAAAACGAAAGGGGTTTACCATTACACTTTTACGATGAGAGTAACAATGAAAAGGGTTCGATAATAACAGTCGATCGATCGTAATCAATAATTGTCAAGGTATAGTTTCGAGAACGCATAAATGAGAGATATTTAGGCAATATTATATGGACTGGGAAGATAATCAAACCATTTATATAATTGTTATACAAAATATTTATTTTATCAATAATTATACATTTTACTGTCTTATGTTGTAATCCTAATTCGTGATCAAAGATACGATTATATTTATATCGATATACCTTTTTCCAAGACTAATGAAGATTTAAGAAACCCGTTTTGTACATTAAAAATATTAATGATATTTGTTTTATGAATTAAAACAAGAAAAATAGACGATAAATTTATTTAAATTTTAATATACCTATGTATTTGTAAAATTGTTCTAAGATATTATTAAGTTTATCTTTATCAAATTTGTTTATAAGGACAGTACAATTATTAAAACTATTACTTACTCATCAAAACTTTGTTATACATTCTTCACATTAAAATAATCGATGTAATTAATCACATTAATATTTTTAAGTGCCAACGGGACTTTATACTCTTAAATTGCCAACAGCTACATAAAACTAACTCAATATCCTCGATATCTCAAGAGGGAATGATGCATCTCTCGAATATATCCCGCGAGGGAGTTAAATTCATAGCAGTTTCGCTACACAGAGCGGGCGGGAGAGTCCCGAGCCTCGGATCGTGATGCACCGATCCGCACCGCGATCTCGTCCGATCGTCGACGCTTTAGAATAGAAGGGTTGAGGTATAGGAAAGGAAAGGAAAGGAAAGGCGGACGCGCGCGGCGGTGGCGATTCCGTTTCGCAGACACGCCGCGTCGTAAGCCGGGAAAGCCGTAAACTGCCGTAAGCCGTCGACCGGCGGAATTGGCAGAGAGCATCCAGGGGAACATCAATAGTCAGCCTCGCGGGCCGTCAATCGGTCGTCGCACGTAATACACTCGCGCGCGCGAGACGCCGCCGCGCCGCGCCGGTTCTCGGCCGTTTCCGGCCGGGCTCGGCCGGCCCCGACCGCCAACATTGTCCCGCGTTGTCAGTCCGCGACGAGCTATCGCGACGGGCGTTCGTCGCGTGCGCGCGCGCGGGAATTCGTACGGATATTAGCGGGAAAATGTGTGTCGGTTTTCGAACGGTCATCGAGCCTGGGAAAAGCGTAGTGCGCGCTGCCGCTCCCCTTTCGAATGGGGAGAAACAACGGGAGGTGTTCGTCTTCTCTTTCGAATTGAGTGATTCGCGAGTTCGATCGTTTTGAGTTCGATTGTCTCGTGCACTTCCGGCACGGGGACGGCTTCTTTTATGTACATCGGCACGATTGACTTCGAATCGGTGGAGAAAGGTGGAGGTAAGCACGAGGGGTTGGACGAAGAATCGCGGGGGAGTTTGTGCTTTGTGAGATATTTTATCGCCGACTCGCCCGACTCTGGGGTCTGTCCTTTATAGCGGCACTAGTGTACACTCATTGTACTGAAATAGATGATACTGAAATAGATATATGTTTGAAGTTTGGCGAAAACACGAGAAAGAAAGTTTTAGTGCGGTCCAGCGATAAAACAACAGGCCTTCTAATTCAAAGATCGATTGCGTTCATCCTTTATCGCGTTTGTGGGAGCCTCCTGCGAAATAAGTAAACTTTAAAACGTTTTGAATGCCGCCATTCGGTTTATATGTGCACCATATTCCACTTAAGTACGGCGCGATAAATAAATTTACGTGGACGGAAGCGTAACGTAAATCTGTCCTGCTGGAGCTTAAGCGTAATATAAATCTACCGCGTAAAAACGTCCCGTAAAATGTAACGTAGGGGACGTGCTCCAATGTGGGGAGCAGCGGCGACGATATCGTTCCTATCGAAAACTCGCCGAATGTCATCACGGGAAATTGGGATATATTTTATTTCGGGGGGGAAGGAGGGATTTTTTTATTCAATCCGCACGAGATTAATGCAATTCGCTGGCCGGTATCCGACACGGGCAGCATGAAAGATTTGAAACTTGAAAATTGCAATATCGGATAGAAGCGATACTTGAACCATTTATTACAGCACTCACATATTTCGCGTATTCTGTTTTTTAAATATTATTGAAAAAATGTAGAATGAATTAAAATCAATTAAAAGGTATAAAATGTATAAAATATGTATAGTAGTATTGTATTATCAAAGATGTGCAGTATTGCAAATTTGCAGTATCAGATAGAAGCAATACTTGAACCATTTATTATTACAGTATTTGTATTCACATATTTCACGTATTCTGTTTTTTAAATATTGTTGAAAAAATATACAATGAATTAAAATGAATTAAAAGGTATAAAACGCATAAAACATTGAATATATATAAAAATATTATCGAAGATGCGCAGAATTGCAAATTTTTGGTACCAGATAGAAGCGATACTTGAATCATTTATTACAATATTCTTATTCATATATTTCGCGTATTCTGTTTAAAATATTGTCGAAAAAATATAGAATAAAGTAAAATAAATTAAAAAGTATAAAATGTATAAAATATGTATGGAAATATTATCTAAGATATTAAGGGGTTAACTTAAATAGTTAAAGACTCGCGACATTCTTCACCAGATTATTATAACTCGAGCCTTTGATCTTAATATTACAAGTTATGATTATTAAATTCATACATAACGTTATAAGCCTAGAAGCCTTGTAACATTGTTATAGCAATATTACGAGTTTATTGGTATTTATCGGAGATTTACGAGAGGCAAGGCTCCTGCTCCGAAAGGAGAATCCTTCGTGATGATCTTGGCGAGCATTTCGACGTGAGATTTGATTCGCGAGTTGCAAAACGTGACGGCATGCCTCCGCGCGCACGGACTCGAGAGTCGAGAGCCCTCGAGCAGCCGAAGTTTCTTTCAGGCACATTCATCTCGATCGCGCGACAGCGCAACGGAAACAGGGGGAGGCAAGGGACAGCGGCGAAAAAGTCGACGGGAATATTCGGAGGTCGTTGTCGAAGGGCGCCTCTCGTATGCTTCCATACCTACTTGCTTCGAAATACGGGGTCGATAATATAAACGGTCCGCGGAAACGCGACTCGGCTCGCCTTTACGCCTCTACGATAAATGGTTTCGCCGAGGTGCGTATCGAGTTTCGCCGATCGAATCGAGGTCGCCGACGACTTGTTCCTAAGTCGCGAACGAGGCTTCTAGGACTCGGGCGCGAGAAGACTAGGACGGGATTATTCCGATCGTGACTTTTGATTTAATTACCGATTGGATAACTAATTGATACCGGCTTTAATCTACAGAATAATTCGAACAATCTAATTTCACGATCGTAACTGCGTCGTGATCGAAATTTTAAAATTCTACTATCCGACTATCGCCATACGGTCTTCATGCATATGAAAGGTCCAGAACAAGAATGAGTCTGTCATTTGTAAGGTCTGCTTTGTAGATGCGTCTGCATATTTAAAATAGATTTAAAAAATCGCCAATGTATTGTAGTATACTTTTTATTTCGAGTAACATATGTTTATACATATATGCTCGTTGTACGTATGCATTATTGTATAAGCTTTATAATACAGGTAACTGTATAGTGGCCATAAGTGTGAAGTGTGAAGAGTGTCGTCTCATCTCTCTCGTTGACTTATTATACCCATTCAATTCTCATATTGGTGGATATAACATCCGTTAGGAATCTGAAGATGTTGGTAAAGGACGGTACAGAGACGCGCGAAGTCGGATTGTGCGTATAAAACGGTTAATCGAGAAATGATTTGCTGTCTGGCCGTTAGCTGACTGAATTTTTCTTCTTTCTTTGTGATACGTAAGGAGATTATTTAGAAGGAGGCAACAAGTTGCGTTATCTCGGAATTAGCTACCCAGACGGACTGTTAGTGGTGAACGCTGCAACTCTGTCTATACGTTTCCGGTAGCCAGTAATGAATTCTAAACTCTTGGGCCATGTTGCAGCAGCAGTTTGAGTTAACTAATTCCAACTTGGCAATCCGCAACATTTCGTTTGATTGTATTCTCATGCACATAGAGAAAGTGGATTTAATTAACTAAAATTGTTAATTGAAAAGATGATTAATTCCTGACCTTTCCTATCTGCTTGATTTTTAAAAGTTTTATTAATTTGAATTTATTCTCAATATTTGCAAACAATGTTTAGTAATATTTTAACATTTAAAATTTGATTATGAATTTAATCATATTTACATTGATTGATAACCGTGTTTGCTAGTTACATTTCTCTGTTATTACTACATAATCTTTACGCATTTGTGAAATGCAATACAATGTTAAAATCTCGTCAATAAATAGCACCTTAATCGCTGCCTACCACCACGTGCGTTTTACAAGTGAATGAAGGGCACTTTCGCTTCATTAATAATCCCTAATGATGCGCGCTAATAATGCGAACAAGGGTATCTTCTTTTCATCATGAACAAGTGTTTACACGCGAACTTCGACGCATTTTTGCTCGCTCGAGCATAAACGGGACGAAAAGCTATTTGCTCCGCAAATAGCTTTTGTAAAATTTTGCATAATTAAATATAAATAGCTGATCGGCCGGTAGATAACTAAAACGCATGGGCCATCACCGCTTTGCCTTATATTCGTGCTACGCCTCGCCTGTTTGCCGATCGTTTCCAGATTTGAAATTCTAGCCGCGTCGCGGTGAACGTCTCGCGAAAGTCCGACGCGACGCTATTATCCCCGGGGAAGAAAATTGCGAGCGCTTGAAACTTCTGCCGCACGAATGGCAGAATTTTTTCGAGCCCTCGCCGATTCCATGCTGTTTCGTTAATTGCGTTGTTTTGCACCGGAGCACTTCGTGATATTATGCTACTAAATCGCTCTCACTATTCCGTGGCCAATTCTTTCAAAGGGTTCGTAATATTTTCGATCTTTCACAATGATTACTTTTAGCATGTATGTTTTACGCAGTAATGCTGTTTATGAAAAGGAAAAGTAATAAGTTTTGATGAAAGTAATTTTACATCTTGACACAGTATGTTATACATAAAAATCTCAAACAAAAAAATATATTAATCTTTGAACCGTTATGAATATTGACATTCGAGATTGCAGATAAACTGAAATTAGAAATTCAGATTTTGCATCGTTTATTTCAGCGGCGTGATAAAACTTGAATGGGAATTATACGGCTGTTAGGTTACGATACGCTTTCCAAGGCTTTGACGATAAATGAATGAATAAACTCTTTCTCTGTCCTTGCAAATCCGCCGTGTTTTATCGTCGTCTAGCAGGACTTTTACTGTTAGATAGACATCGACTTAACTTGCGTTTCACTCCTTCGTCAAGAAACATCACGCGATATCGTGTGCCGGTTTTTATAAAGCAAAAGCTGTTATTAAGCTTCGGAATTTTTGAATTAGATGTTTGTAGTTGCAATTTTGTTACTTATTTTGTATAAATTAGCATATTTTCTTTCAAAACATGATGCGATGAATGTAACATTCAGCAATTTTGATATAATTATAGGGTCACGTTTAGTACAAAGTAAAATTCTTTTTTTTTCTGAATTTACGTTTTTCACAATGTGTATTTAATATTTTGCAAACTTAACATTGTCGATATTTTTTATTTATTTTCAGTAATAACTTAATAATAAGATTCTTCACATATAACTTTTATCTAGTCAATTTTTTTTATGTTTAGATAACAATTTTATACATAAAATAAAATTCTGTTGCCGATTGTTGTCCAATATTACGTTATGTTTTCCAATATATATTACGGAAACGACAAAATCTGAAAAGAAAATGTAATTCCATTATTACATTCGGGATATCTGGCTAGATCGTCACTGCAAAGAAACGAAACAATGATTTTACGACCGTGAAAAAAAGTTCAATTGCCCACCGTGGGTTCTCAAGGTAAGATGGATCGTAATAAGCCCTTGAACCTCCGGGCACGAGTCGGACTTTAAGATCGATGTCGCAAGAAACTTGTAGGTCTTTGCCCCGGAGATTGTTAAGGTTTTATTTGGTGTACTCTAGTATTGCTTATATTAGGAACAACAATTTTATAGTGCAATTTCACGATAACTGTATACAATATACATATATATATAATCCTGAAAAATAGGAGAACCTTTACAGTTACTAACAAATTTAAGACTTATTGTTAGCACTATGTACTTTTCTTTCTTTAGAAAATAATGAAAATTTCTTGCTTATACCTTGACTTTTTACACCGTGTTTTTTATGAGCACAAAACACACAAAAGTACATTTTAACGTGTCGATGTTGCTTCTTTTAACTCTTTTAATATGCTACTCAGCTGGTTGTATTATGTGTGACGTTTTTTCTTTTTCTTTTTATGGTCATTTTTGTTCATTTAAAATACTATGTAAAATTGTACACATTGTCGCGTGTGTCATACATAAAGTCACAGAATAGCCTATATTCCGTATCGCGAGAGACGTCACAGACGTTTTAAAATATCTTGCACGAAATCTAACATGTGCTTCACGTAGAATACGAGTCATCGTGAGTTCCGCTGAACGAAGAGAAGGTCAGCTCCGTTTCTTACCTTTCGCTTGATCGAGCGCGAACGGAATGGTCCGCGCGCCGGAGTAGAACGCCCGGGGTCTCTGCAAACTTCTCCTTTGACTGTATAATGTTACCCATGCGCTTCCGTTTGATCTACAATCGGAGTTACTAAGTTCCCGGTAAAGTCCCGGCGCGGTCGCGTGAATAGGAACCGCATTGCAGTGTCATCGTCGTTCGCATCGTGGAACTTGGGAGATGCCTAAGTTTGCGCTGTGTCGCGTAGCGCGAACCACCGATTGTGCTCTTTCGATCGTCAGAGGACAAATTACTCGGTCGTTACTCGTTGTCGCTTTTGATCAATCTAACGTTCGGTAAGAAACATTGATCGTAGTTCCGACGAGCGTGTTCAAGTTCTCACGACAAATTACAGAGATTCGGATGTTCCTGATTACGGTCCTTGCGCTTGCAATTATTTCCGTTCGTCATCGAACATCGAAAATCGATTGTTGTACTCAACATATAGAGAAGTCCTAGGTCAGTCATTCATTCGGATGCATTATAGTTTCTAACTGTTCAACATAAAGCTAGGTTTTTATAATGTCATATTATTCTCTCTTACAGAATATGTGATATTATGTTTTATATTGTTTGCTTCACAAATCTTTTGTCGTTCTCACAGAAAATCTTACTAATACTTTTATTAAGGCGTATTATTACTTGTCTCGAATTAAAGATGTTTTCTTTATAGTTTAGAGAAAAATGAACTCCATATATTTTATATTTATATTTTTATTATCCATTTTTATATTTACATATTTGTGTGCAATAAAGAGTTTATCATCGATTAATTTAAGGAATTGTATAATCTAATATCAAGTCTTATGAGAGTCTCATCATGCGATTTTGTCAATTTCCTATTTCGAGGAATCATACGAGCGATATCTAAGCATAAATTGCACGGCATCCTCGGCATCTGACAAATCTCCCTCACATTCCTGATTTAAGAAAGCACTCCGTTGAATTCGCCAGGAGGCGGCTTTCCTCTCAGCTGATTCGATCTCGCCTGCTCGTTTCTCTCCTTTCCTTCTTGCGCCTCGACTTCTGTCTCTTCTTCGTTCACTGTGCACAACATAACATCAGGGCTGTTACACGTATTCTCCTCGGGGCATAGACCGCATAACTGACTTACATTCAGACGCATAACGCATTTTGTAGAAAGCGCTCTTGCGAATTTAAATTAGCATTACTTATTTACGCGTCGGCGGTGTGCATGAGTGAACCCAAAGTCGCGTTGCGAACTTATTATTACGCGCCTAAGACATTTCGCTTTCCTTTCCCGCGTATGTTTAATTAACCACGTTGGGGTTAACCGATGAAAATTTTCACGCGGCGCAGATTTCTATGTACATACACACCACGTGTAACATTCGAAATGTTTGGATAATCATAGAAATATGTAGCAATGGGGAATTAACAGTGAAAATAATAATGTAATTATGTTATCCTATGTGATTACACAAATAAGTATAATTTCGAATGCTGATGCAGCATTCATTGATGCTCTCATCCCACGCTACAATTGCGTGAGTCATTTTAATTACTTCTAAATGATTCGAGCGATTCTTCTGCAGACGAGACTAGATTTTTGAAGACCGCTGTGTAGATCCGAAGATCATCACAGCTCCAACAATCAAGGTCTTCCATCAGCTCTCAAGGATTTAATTCCATCCGCCATTCGTCGGATACCACGGGCATCATTAGCGAGCACGGTAACGCCACGGTCGCGCGTACGTAATTAATAACGCGTGTCTCGACGCGCGTCCGTTCGCTCAATTATCCGTAAAGTTTGAGGCAATTATGCCGGAGCTCGCTATCCGGCGGCGGCGGCGGCGGCGGCGGCGGCAAAAATGGCGGGAATGCTTGAGATCCCCTCGTGCCCGTGGTGGCGTTACGCACTGCCTCCCGCGGTCGATCGGTCGGTCGGCGGTCGTTATCGGTATCGCTGCACCTGGTATCCTTGTTCTCGCCGCGCGCGGATTCCCAGGAGCCGTCCCGCCGTCCGATGTTTACGAGGGGATCGTGGCTGTCGTAAGTAGGCACTTCGCTTCTGCCTCCCCCCCAGCCGCCTCCTCCCTCCTCACATCCTCCCGCTCCTTTTCCTCTTTCTCCTCTTCCTCGTCGATTCTTCTCTCTTCGGCTTTCGCCGTGAATAGGCAACTGTAAGGTTCTCATAGTAGCCGGAACCACGCGATCCAGATGCTCTCGCCCGATGGCCCGAGATCGCTCTCGTGCACCAGCGGACCTTCGTGGCCGCCTTCTCTTCCATGACCTCTGCGAAATGTCAAGGTTCGCCTGGCTCTCGCAGTTAAGTCCGGAGGACACATCAATAGCCACGGATGTATCCTAGCGGCATCCTTTCTCCGTCGCGGCTTTACGAACCGGCCTTTTTACGACACGGGTCGCGCCCAGCCGATTCGGCCGCAATGCAACGGCTCGTCGATGCACCTGCGACCGATGGTAACGTTCTCGTGGAAGGTATATCGGATACCAATGTATGTTGGTCCTTTTTAAATTAAGAAGATAAAAGAAGGAGTGAACAAAGGAAATTATGAAAGAAAAATTATGCAATTAGGAAATATCGAGAAAGAGTCAGGAAAACATGAAAAATTTCTAGATTTTTATGATTTATTAAATTTTGATTACGTTATGGTCATAAAAAGGTTCATAGAAGGCGAATAATAAAATTATTTTTTGTTCAAGTTTATGAATAAATTATAATATATAAACTGGAGGTAAATTATCACTTTGCTAACTGCGTTTTCAATAGACTTCGCTATTTCTTTTAAGCAACATTCTCCGTAATGAGATAATTCGAAGATGTAGCACATCTAAAATTATAGAGAGCTATATATTCGATCCTGGATCGTTTATTCACACACGATTATATAACGGATCAAGGAGATACGTTAATGATCGCCGTCTGACGTTTTGAAGAGATGTTAATGCGAGTTACGAGCGATGATCGTCGATCCCGCACGTGTAGAACATTTCGAACGAGGGAATATTTCGACAGGCTTCCATTGTTAATTTCGCAATAGTGAGCCGCTGAAGAGGCAAACTGATAGGAGATCGTTAGGTCAGAATGTGTTAATCAGAGACGTGAGAGAAAATCTTAGGTCGCTATTTTCCGCGGCGATTTCTGCGCGGTATTTCAGCCGCAACCAATTTACGGGAAAATCGCCTATAATTGAAGCCTTGAAAGCCGAAGACAAATCTGCTATCGCATGCACATTAACGTTCTCATATGCGCAACGCGTTTCTTGATGCGATAGCATATCCGTCTTTCACTGTTCATATATATTTCGCGTTCAATGAATATAATGATACGAGGGAAAATTACGATGCAATGTTTCATTTCCCCACGATTAATTAAGTTAAGTTGTACGCAAGGATATTTCTGTCGACCATAATTTCCCCGCTTTTCGACTACGCCCTCGCGAAAAATCTCGTGCGATCCGGTAATTTTTCTCCTTTTGTCGTACCCTTCTCTTTTTCGTCCTCGCGCGGGTTACGGAACAAGAGAGAGGAAAGAGTAGAGGGCAACGAATTCTACGTCGTAGTCACGAAACGCGATTACACGTTCGCCCGCCAACTTCGAACTCTGGATGCGAACGACCTCTCGGCCGGTCGCTTTCCTTTTCCTCTTCTCTTCCCTTCTTTCTCACTTGCTCGCTTCTTCTCTGTCGTCTTCCTCTCCTACCTCGCCGTCTTTGCTCTTCGTGCACGCGCGCGCTCGCTCGCCCGGTATACCCTCGCGCGCGAAACCAGTTCACGCGCCGTGATCTTCGGCGCGATCGCCGCTGAACGGAACGTGATCTTGATCTCCGCCACACGCATGCACACACGCAATAAATTTGGGCGCGATCGGCGCACGCACGTCTGCGGAAACGCGCCGGTTGTTCCCGCATTCCCGCAAATTGCCGCGGACGATCGATAATCGACCGCGATCGGAGAATGCTCGGGGCTGATTGCGCCGATTGCGAGCGACCAAATTCGGTCTGATCTGAAAATAGACAACAGGCACTTCTCTCTCTTCTCCTTTATCTTTTGCGTCGTAGCCATATACTGGTACTATATTTACGACACATATAACTGTCAGATAAATCACACAATTAGTAATAGATAAACAAGCAAAAGATTTGATTGCATGATATGATATGTTTGAATATGAAACTTACTACAAGTATTTTCAATTTTTAGATTGAACATTTCTTCACTGATCTATTTTATTTAATTAGCAAATATTTCTGATAAACTAATTCTTTATTAATGACTCTTTTTTAACCGATTTAGAATTGGACTTATGTACTACATAATTTTGCGAACGTTTTGGGAATAAATTAATTTTTTGATGATATAAACAGAGAATTTATGAATGTCAAAAATATAGTGTTCTATGTTGCTAAATATTTCGAATTTTTGCGTCTTAGAAACAATTGTTAAATGAAATGCACACTTTTTAAAGAAACAAACTGATTTTAAACAAAGATTTTATCTGTAAAAAGAGAGATTAAAGGAGTAATATATTTCATTCTCACTGAATTTCTACGTGACGTAAGAATTTAATGATCTCACGAAACATCCTGGTTGTCACGAACACTGTGAAAACAGGTCAATGGCATTATATGAGAACGATTCGTAGACTGGATCGGGCGTCCTTCGTACGTATGACTAACGATTGCGTATTAGATATTTGTCGGATATAAATATGTCGGTATTTGGCCAGTTGGTATGCGAATCTTTTATGTCAGTATCGTTAACATTTTCTTCTTTTTTTTTTCGCAAAACTGGTTTTTTCGCTTTTATCTGCGAGTCCCTCGGGAAGTTGCGTCGCGTAAATACGTGTAAATAATTTATCGGTACTGAAGAGATAGCGGAACGCCAGTGTCATAATTCATATCTGGCTCGCGCGCGAGAACCGCGAGATAATTAATGTCTCATTCCTGCTTAACCCTTTTGCTCTCAGCCTATTTCCACTGTTTCGCACAAAACGTTCGCACATCCACGGTTCGACGTTGTTGAGAAAGAACTTTACGCGCATAACAAAAATTATATTCATACACCGAATTATATTCATACACATAATTGTGAATCTGATAAAATTAATTATCTAAAAATTAATAAAATTTAATAAACGTTTATACGAAGTGAGAAATATATTGAAAAATAACAGATCTAAGCGCACAAACAGCAGTATTCTGATCTCTTGTTCCTATACATATGCCTCGTGATCAGCGAGTGGCAGTGAGAAAGTGAGTTCCTTCTTCGCGCTCTTGAACTTGAAAGATTCGTAATGACAGGTTGGCACGGGCTGGCCGCTTGCCCGAGAAAGCGAGCGTCGCGTTGTCGAGAGAACGCGCGACGGCCCCGCTTTCCTTCTCGCGCGTGTCGCCTCACGCGCGTTTGACACGGTAGACTCCTTACGAACAACTTTGTCATGCTCAATGAATTCATACAAGTAGACCAGATCGAAGATTATATAGGCTCGTGCCTGCCTGTCAGTTTTAATTAATTGGTACACGTGTCGACATCTCAATTCTGTGTCACGTATGTTGGTGCAATTATCGTTTAACAGAATACCCTTTTTATTTATACTTTGAGCTATTTCTATCATATCGATAAAATTGCCAGTATAATTTTAAATTTATTTTTAGATTGGTAAAATAGGTTTATAATACTTTTTGTGAAGAAAAAATTTTTTCTCATTTAATTGTTATTCTGTCACGAATTTAAAATAAATCTTTAATAAAAACATATTTTATCTTGTAGAATTTAAAATTGTAAAATTTTTATAATTTTAGAATAAGAAAACTTTTTTTTTCGATTTGATCGGATGATATATTTTCTGAGAAATTTATATTTTTCGTATAAAAAAACATTGTCGAAAAATACGCTTGCTAATTAATGCATTTGGACGTAACAAAGAAAAGTTATTGAAACTATTTATATAGGAGTATTTCTAATTGTAAGATTAGTTTTTAAATATTTTTTTAAGATCATTCTTGAATGATCTTGGCTTTTAGTAGTAATATTGAACTGTAAAAAATATGAAAATAATTGGTTTTATAGAAAAAAGTCAGTTATTAATTTCACACTTATTTATGCATTATGATAATCGTTGCATTAAACGCGTCACGTGAATAGACAGTTCAGAGCCGTAGATTGAAATCGATCAATTTCCGGTTCCTGTTTCGTCTTTTTACTTTCAGTCGGCAAGTAATTAAAAGCTGAGCCTAATTAGGATGGTAGAACGCGTGACTTATGGAAAAAATCGGCAGCGCGCGTCGGTGGGAGTTATTATGACGGTTATTAGCCTGGCGTGGGGCTAATTTATGAAAGCCATTAAAAACGAACGCTTGATTAAAACTCACACTGATACTTATGTTTCGTTCAGAAAGAATCGCCGTATATGTACTTCGCATTGCGCAAATGTATAAAATATCCTTCGGGCCTCGAAAAAATTCCATTTAATTCTAAATGGTAGGACGCGGATTAGCGTAGTGAAAGGATGAACGCAGCGCGAGGAGCTAATTTAATCAACATGGATATGTTTCTCTTTTCTTGTGTTCTCTCCTTCTGGAGAAATGTTTCTCGGAGAAACATATAGAATCTTACCTTCGTCGCATCTGAATCTTAATAATAGATTTTTCAATAAATTTAAGATTGAACTTTTTACATAAAATATTTTGGACTTACATTTTTTTTAAAGTTCATTAAATCTTTCATAAAAAGGAAAAAATTAGATTCAGTGGAGTAGAATCTATTATATCTTATATAATATATATATTGTATATAATGGATTGGATGGAGAATCTATCATTATGATTTCATGCGAGGAACGTAGGACACTGTATATCTCACATCGCACAACGGACGAAGGAACACTATTTCCAACACGCGAAAGATCTAACCGATTCTTCTCAGATGAACGAACGCGAGTTACCGTGAAATGAAAAGGTGAGACTCGCAGTGCGAAGAGGTGTACGAGGACGCGGGTTTCACGCCGAAGGGGCGAAGAATCCGTGGAAGAATTGATGCTGCACGAGAGATATATTTCCGTGAGAAAAGTTCGGTGCTCCACCGAGCGCATGTCTTATTAAGCGGGCAACGCGAGCGGAGAGGAGGACTTTGCGGTTTTCGCGCGAGAGAGTATTCAACCGAAAATGGCATTGACGCCCCGATGCCGCGGAGGCGGCGGCGGCGGCGAGAACCTTTCCGAGGAGTTGGCGACCGAGGATGAGGGGACCAACGGGAGCAATTTCGAGCCCCTGAGCGATTCCTGCGGCGAGAGCGATATGGAGGGCCTCGACCTCTCTCTCTTCGAGCCACAGGTCGACGCCGCTTCCTGGTGCGACAGCCGCATCCATGCTGGAACTCTTCACATTTTGGTCCATTACTGCGGTAAGCTGTGCCTCTGCACGATATATATATTATACATATATACAATATATATATATATATATGTATACATATATATAATATATAATATATCTGTTATAGATATATCTCCCTCTTCGCTTTCCTTTAGAAATCTACCGGTAGACAGGTCTAGAGCGATTACGATTCTCGGACGATGCGTAAAGATTTCTAGCCATTTCCTTCTGGCTCTGTTGTGAGCCGACTCTCTGTTTGCTCGGAGCTTTATAGAGATCGATCGCCACGATTTATACTTTATTGTATTTATTATTAGTTTATGCTTTTTGTTTTGTTTTCTAAAACAAGAACATTATATTTTATTCAGAAGACAATAATTATTCTCCCTTTCTGCCCTTTCTCTTTCGTGATTCTAAAGTATTTTACCTCATGCGATGAGATCGAATAATTCTTAAATTATATCTGCGAATGCTTTTCTTCGGATCAGGATCAGTAACTTGTGGCAGGATTCAGAGATCGGGCGCTAAAAACGAAAGGGACAGATGCAGAAACGTCGCGCATTATTTATACATTCGTTCCGGCTGAAGTAACAAATGTGCGCGATCTTTTAGGATTACGTCGTTACTCGGCAGCGCCTTGCCGTGAACTCGTACACATGTCGCCGTGTGTTCGTGCAGGACGAGGATGCAACCGTCATTTAAACGAGTACCCGTCCTGTTTCTTTCTCTCTTTCTCTTTCTCTTTCTCTTTCTCTTTCTCTTCCTTTTGATCTCCAGGATATGGTATTAAAGCCGTATAATCCTGGCGCCACCCTGAGTAGCTTGCGACATGATTCAGCGTTCGACTAACACGTGGCGTGTGCGAGGAGAGAGCGATGCACTTGCGCCATTATTCCATGGCCATAGGCCAATTGCCAATTGCTATTTCCTTCGGATAATTGCTATTAACATACAATACGACCCGCACAGCGCACGCGTCGGAAGGGATATCCTCGCTCGTGATTTACCGTCGTAAATTCATCCTCGTGGCCAAGATTAAAAGCGAATCTACACCGTTCACTTTCCACGATTATTTCGGACGATGTGAAAAAGAATAAATTAATTTTTACGGCTTCCTCTCAAAGATAGTCATCTGTTTTGCTTAAAAGGATTTTTTCGCGCGTTAAATTTGCAGTGTAGAGTAATTTACAAATCAAATTACTTCCGTATATCAGTAACACGAAAAGCAATTTTATTAGTATTTATTATAATAAAGTTTTTATTTCGATTCTTTTATGACAAATTATGGAAATCCGTGGAACTACGCGGAGCTCGGCCGAGCAATCCACTTCTGACGGTGCGTTCAAATAAGAGCTCGTTCTCCCAGCGCATTTATTTCGCATTGCGTGGAGAATAAACCGTATAAATTCGCCTTAACCACGCAATTGCGCGCGTGGGTGCAGACCGCGAAATGAAACGGCCGTCGAGCTTTTCTGAGGATTCGCTTGGTATATAGGCGACGCCACCTTGATGTTGGATATGCATCTTGACGCCACGTCCAGGAGGTAATTGGGTAATTTAATCAAGGCAGGTCGCAGTGAATCGGATAACGTATGCGCTATACGAGCTTATTAAGCCAATAGTATTAACTCGTTCACGCGAAAAGACAGTCGAGTTTCATCGTCTTTTTGTGTTCCTCGGTAAAACCGTGAGACAAATTTTACACGGCTGTCCACAATTTTCAAACGTTTGCGAAAGTACGGTAGTAAGATACATATGAGTAGCTTACAGAGTTACTTCGTGTTTCCTTAGCAATTTCTATCGAAGAGATTATCATTTATCGTAATCAATTTTTATCTTTTTTAATTAATATTTTGACAACAGAAATTTCAAATTATTACTAATTTTTATTACATTAAAATTACAATATAATGAAATACAGTTTTGTCACAAAATAATAATAAAGTACAACTTGCTATAGTTGTACCGCTAATGAAAATGACCTCGTTTAATACGAAATAAATTTTATGCCACCCACTTGCTATTATCTGTGCCATGTTTCAATGTGGATATAACTCTTTTTACTTTTCGCGTGGGTGAGGAGGACGGCAGAATGAAACGCCCGTCAAGATTTTCTCCGGATCTTCTCGGTAAAGAATTTACCTTGATGAGCGCTAGATACGCATCCCAATACCACGTCGTAGAAACAATTGGGTAATTTAATCGGGTAGGCTAAGCGTATGTCGTGGCATCTATATGCATCTACACGCACATAGATGATATTATTAACTTATTATTATCTGTGTGGAAAGACCGTGTTTCACGACCTTTATCATCCGACATTCTTTGTGTACAATAGAGTACAATTTTTTATTTTTATATGTGTTTACAGCTTACGCATATTTAAATTTCTTCAAAGAAACAGAGAGAGAGAGAGAGAGAGAGAGAGAGAGAGAGAGAGAGAGAGAGAGCTCTACAATATTTAAGAGAGAGAGAGAGAGAGAGAGAGAGAGAGAGAGCTCTACAATATTTAAATGTATATTAAAATTATTATTCTCTTCTTGTGGTTGGCATTGCAAGATTTGCTATTTATATAAATAATAAGCTTTCTGGGGCAACGTTTATGATGATAATAGCTAATCGACCTTGTAATACATAATTCCATCGTCGTTGTTAGATTTTTATAGATGTATACTGCACATTCACTACAAGATAGAATTTGATAACAGTAACGTAATCCTGACATTTCGATATTTATAATTCTTTAGCCGCTGTTACCTCGATTTTCCGTTCGGTATATATATGCACGTGTTCAGTCAGGTGTATAACGCATTTCATTCGCCGCGTATACGCGAATGCTTTTCACTCGGATTAGACGGCTGCCGACCGCCGGGTGAAACCGCCTGTCAAGATTTTCTGGGGATTTTGCCGAGTTGGGAATTTTACTATGGCGTGTCCCAGATGACACGCACCTTGACGTCATGTCATAAAGATAATTGGGTGCATAGCATTATTAACTGATATGTCGGATGAACGCGCCTGTCGCGCGTCAACATGAATGGGTGCTAAATGTTAACCCGCAGTTCGTGGAATCTATACGGAAGCTATATAGAGATGAAAATAAGCACGTGCATCCGCATAGACTGCATAGAGTATATATCGCATATATCTCCTCCTATTCGTATACAAAAGGTTTAAATAAAAGATAAAGTCTGCGAATTTCCAGTCTTGAATTTTTAACAATTAATTTATCAAATTAATTTATCATGAAATCAAGATATCATACCTTCAATAAAGAAAAAAAGTCGCGATTACTGAGAATCACTTTCTCAGAAATCACAGTTTAAAAAAGAAGAAGGGAAACATTATCATATCTCTATCTCCGAAGTGTATAGTGGAGTGTGTAGCGGATATCTTCTCGCGTTACACTATCCAATCCATCACACTTTACAGATGATCCACAAGCAAGGAGCGACGCCGCCATTCTTTCCGGCGTGCGTAAATTGCTGATTATTAATCTAACGACGCGCTATCTTTCCCCGAGAGCGTAGTCCGCGATATGCGTGTTCGCCGCACTTAAACAGAAAATCGTCGCTCTGGGCGGCGTGGCGTGGCGTGGTACAGACGCAACGTAGACGTAGAAGAGGAGAGGAGGGCGGCGAGCGATGCGTTCCGGGCTCTTCTTCTTCTCTGCCGTGGGCGACCGGCCGACGCGACGGGCGGGCGGCAGGGAAAGGAAACTGTTACGAGATCGATTCGCGGCGGAGACCAATTAAATCGTGATCCACCGCGCGCGGATGTAATGCCGGCTGAGATCCCGCTCGCAGATATAATCTCCCTCCTCGTCGCAATAAATCGATGTAGGTAAATGAGTCGCGGCGCGGCGCGGCGCGGTGCAGCGCGGTGGTTTCTACCGCGGGCTGTTTTCCGTCCTGCTTTCTTCTCGTTCCATTACCCACTTACACTCCCTAGCTCCGAGAGAGGAGATCCCGACTACGCTGGTGCTCGTCGACGTAAACACACGTTGCGGCACGTCGTGCCGCTTCGGGAGTCTCCTCTTCGCGGTATCTCCGATGCGCCGAGCGGACAGGAAGACGTGGACGGTCAGACACCGCTCGCAAGCTGACTCGAGGCTGATTCTCACGTGGGAAGAGCTCTCGCGATCTCGCTCTGTCACGTATTGATGCGAGGCAATCGTTATCGGTCGCTTCCTACGATTTGTTCCTACGCTCCTGTCGATCCGCTTTATATTCTCGAGACGAACGCTGGATTTATGGGGCTTTTGTGTTAAGACAAGAGCGTAACGAAAGAATGGAAATAAATATGTATCTTTGATACGAGTACCTGTTGCGAATAAATGCATATTAGAGAAACTGAGAAACGTGCATGAAAAAACGAATAATTATTTGAGTGATCTAGAAATTGACGTAACTAATTACCAAATTATGAAAACTTTAAAATCATTGAATCTAAATTGGCTAACATTCCGTCTTTTTATAGATAAACTTTTAAGATAAACTTTTGAATATAAATAAATAAATTTTGAAAGAATGTATACTATACCTATCCACAGAAGCTTTGTAACTTTGAGAGAGAATTTTTTTCATTTTGCTTTAAATGTCGAGGTACTATTTCTATTCATTGCAATTTAATTTTCGGTTCACGTTTGTGACTTTACCAGCCCTTTCAATCTTTTGTACGCAATTTAATGAAATTGTGCTTTTCGAGTTATAATTCAATGCAGTGTTCGAAAACTGAGAGGAAAGTCGAGGAAAAGGTCGTTTTGCGCGGCCGACCGGATAAATGAGAGAACGTCGCGGCGTCCGATTGACTGCACCAATTCCATTAGTCTAGCTCGTAGTAGGCTGTTTCCGCGACGTGCGCGTGTATTACGTTATTGTGAGAGTCACGTCTGTGTGGAGTATCTACACCGGAGAGGAGTGCTTCTTGTTATAAGTCAGATCGGTATCCGATGAGAAGATCATCAGTGGAATCACTCATGCGAACAATTAAAAATATCGATACATATCGCGGCGCAATCAATCGATATATCTTGATCAATCAAGCGTGACGTTCGGATATATATCATCTTCATCAACTTCCATTTCAAACTTTTCGATGTTGTTGGAAAAACTTAAATTGTTTTAATGTATCGTCGATAGAGCGAGACGAGAGAAGTCTTTGTTACATAGGTGACTCGCACAATGCTGAAAATGTAATTTAGAATTAACGTACTTCAAGGACCACTTTTAATGTATCATTTATAGAAAGCAAATTACAAATCCTGTTATTAGTAGGATTGCTACATTTTATATTAATCTCGCATGTCCTTTATCGAGTCGATCTCGTTTACGGTCTACTAAATATGACGAATAAAATTGTCTCTTGCAATTGCAACTAGTTTAAACGGAAATTGAACTTTGAAAAGATAGATATTGAAAAGTTTATGGATCAATATGGTTTTGCTCTTTGGAATATTTCCAGGACGTCCGATACCAGGTTATCTAAGATCTAACAATATATTCGAATTAACTAGTGACCTGGATATTCAGATTTTTGAATATTATTTGTAATATGGCTATATTACATATTAGCTCTTGACTACCTCACATATACATATACATGCATATTATTTAAATTTATTATATATTATTATTATATATTTGCCTGTCTTTAAGATGACTGCAAACGTATACTTACATATCACAGTTTAAACAATTGATTTTTAATTAATTTTTAATTAAAATTTTATATATAATTTTTGATAAATTTTTATAAAAATTTATAAAATATTAATTGTAATGAAAGGAATCTAAAAATCTTGCTTGTAAATAAAGATTGACTATACATGTTCAATAAATTAGGGGGCAACAAAAAGTTTACACATCCTATTGTGCAAGTGATTGACCCATCTCCGCACTGCTTCCACAGTGCAGCGAAGCCCGTTTCGCCGTCCGTGTGTTCTGTCGCTGCGGATGCAACGAGTTCTTTCTTTCTCTTAATGGAAGTGTCAGCCGCAGTCGAATCGGGTATCCACCGCCTTTTATTTATTTATTTAAATGCCTGTTTGTCTGGTCGATCTAACAAACACCCTTACCACATGAGAATTTTTAAAAAGTGATTTAATGATTCGTAAGTATGGATTACCTCGCAATCTTCTTGAATAATTAATTACAAAATTGCTTTATATATTTATAAAGATAGATTTTAAGGAAATTTTTATCCATAGTTTTTAACAATTAAAATACGAAATATTATAAAATTTATAGTTTAGAAAAAAGACACACACAAACACATATGATATACATAAAATTCTTGTCTCAGAAACTTATGACTGAATTTACTTTTGAGGTTTGTTACTGATCTGATAAGATAATCTATGAATTCTCATTTTATTTCTTAAATGTAAATACGAGAGCGATTTTCGGACAAGATAGGATGATTCGAAGAAGGCGTTCATGGCGCGAAGCCACGGCAGATATTAATTATAACGAAATGGACGCGTCGCGTTCGTGGATGTCGGCTCCATTAAAACCAGGAAATTGTTCGGGTTCGACATTCCGATTACGCCAGATGTTTTGACTGGCTGCTGCAACACGGTAGCAAATCTCGCTTATAACCAGCACCCTTCCCCGTGTCTGCTGCTAATCCATGCGTTAATTGATGGAAATAATTGTCCGAATATGCATAAGAATATTCGTTGAATCATAAATGTTGGATTATACATTGAGCTTCATGTTACGTGTTAATTAATTTTTTTCCGTTCCATGCTTTTTTCTTAAACTTGTTAAGCAATGATATAATATAATTGTAATTAAGATTTGCCTTTAAATCATGATTCTTTAATATTCCTTTTCTCCTTCGTTAAATATAATTTACTCTGTGCTATGTGTATGTATTAAACGATTTCATACTTGTGTGAGTATGTATTTATCAAGTTATATTAATAATTTCCACGTTTTTAAGAGGCTTTTGTAAAGGGCAAGAGCAAAAAGCGAAAGCAATTCCCTCGGCCACTTGACATCAAATTACTCCTCTCGCGATAGAAATCGCGGTTGAGAGACGATTGAATTAACCGTTTGTCGGATGTTATACACGGTAATGACACCGTTTCTCATTGACACCGCGTACGCGCGCGATCAATTTGCGGATTGTGATACACGCACGCGACTTGTTTGCCACAGCCAACACGGTTTGTCACTATGCAATCGAAATGTCGTTCGCGACCACTTACCATTCGCAAATTGGCGCACTCTTGCGACTCGTGCTTTAATATAAATACGCCGCGTAAAACCGCTTCGCACGCTCCACATATTTCAATTTTCTATAAGAGTCGGAAAACGATCCGCTAACCCAATTTGAATTTAATCAATTTGATTCGCGCATACTTTCGAGTGACACGACGACAGAGAAGATTTCCGAGTATTCGCAACAAATGTGACTGAGAATTTAAGGAATTGTGCCAGTTTGTCGGCTAGAAGTGCGAGACGTCGAGGGAGAAGCGGAGTCATTCGAAGTTTACTAACAGAATTAGTATTTCTCGGTGTAGACTGCTGCGAATTCTGAGCCGCGACGCAGTCGGCGTAAAATTAAGTTTCTTGATAAGAGATCGGATGGAAAGGGAGCCAGTGTATGTCGAGTCAATTACGGCTTTACCTTCATTTTTACGCGGAGTAAGAAAGTTATGTGAGTTAACGAAAGCTCAAAGGGTTCAGAGAAGTTGAACTAACGTTTTAAGAGATGATTAAGAGAGACAATTAAAAGATAAAGGTAGAATCCGAGCGCTCTTCGTGGAGATTCTTTTTATTTGTAAAAGAACAACTAATGCTGCACAATTAAACGGATTATTCGTAATCGGTTATCCCAAACATTTTTGTCTAAAATATTAATTATTTGCTCATTTTATCTGGTTCTATGTTTACACATTTTAATGTAAAGCATAAATTAAAAGCTTTCAAAATTTTAATTTGGAAAAAATCTAATGTGTATCCAAATGACTTTTTATATTAATTGAAATAAATTAAATATTTTTTAATGATATAATTACAATTATGTGTTTTTCTACTGTATTTCTGTCCGTATAATGTGATATGTTGATTGATAGAAGAGGGATCTCATTTCTTCTCCTCTTCCGGCTGCAATTGTAAAGACGAGTGGTTTGATATCGAATCGTTCGGAGAAACGGATTGAAAAAAAGAAGACGCAGATGATCGAAGAAAAGGTGGCCTTTTGAAAGTGATAGACACCTTTGTGAACGGCTCAGAAGACCTTCTATTGGAAGCGACTTCTGTGGTACGAGACGACAGATGAAATCTGTCTGCTCGCCTCCGTCTGGCATGGACATAGTTTATAATTGATAAACCGATAATTCATCTGAAAGGTTCAAAGGAAATAAAGCTAGAAGCCAATCCATTCATAAGCTGTGTACGTACCCCATTGATGCAATGTTGCCCCGATTATTTGAACTATTATTTCTCTAGAGGAGTCCTTTAGTTATCAATTTACTTTATCAGAGCCGATATTTCCGATTTAAGAATTTTCTATTACAATGCTATTTATTGAGATTGCTGTGTTATGAAAACTTAATTTAATGCAAATTTTGTGAAAACTAAGTCGAAAATAATATCTAATTGTAATAAAAGTTTTTAATATAATTTTTATTTAATAAGAAATAAGAAATTTGATAAAATTTTTGATTCTTTAATATAATAAAAAATTTTAATTATCTATTAAGATCTTAAATGAATTTTTATATAGCTGACAATAATAACAGTTTTAAAAAATGTAATGAATTGTGTTACAATGTAAAATGTAACGTAATATTACAATGTTTTCTTTTAAAAACAGAATATAACTATGAAAAGAACATTATAGCTAAACATTGATTTCTGTTATGAAATAAAAATCTCAAGAAAATTTCAATATAATTAATTGTAAAAGAATTTATAGTCGATTTTCGCAAATTTCGTGCGTTATTGCTGATTGCGTTGTATATAGATATGTATCACGTAAATAGGAGACTGTGGACCGATTCATGAAACAAACAGGTCGTAATCTCATTCTCGGACAACATGTAGCAATTTACACGTTGTACGCTCTCGGGTACTCGGGCGTCTGCCCAATTACTTAATCACTGTAATACAGTCTTGCACCGACCTTGCAGCGCGCTACGTGTGCTGATGGTTCCATTTGACGGCGCGTGTTTGCGTGTATCGTGCTTATTAATTAGCAACGATAGGGCGGAGTATCGCGATTGTGTACGCTTGCGTATATCTTCTTGTGAAAGAAACGGGGAAAATCGCGCTGCGAGCGTCGCGACACAGCGTAGGACGACGATTACGGAGAAAGGCGAAGGGAGAAAGAGGGGGAGGAAAAGCTCTCTTGCGAGAAAACGGGTCAGAGGATAAGATCGTCAGTAATGAACTATCCGGGCCCGACATGAGCCTAATGAGGACCGCAGAAATAATCTCGGGTCGAGATAGAAACGCACGCGCACATGCAACTGTTATACGCCCGCGATACACGCGGCTTCGTTGTTCTCTCGCAATTCAGAGGGAGGACACTGCTTCCCGTGACTGGAGAAGCTGGAGGACTTCTCGCCTGTCATCCCTTTGTCTATTCTCAACACTTTCACACGAGGGTTGCGGTCGTCTTCGTTTCTGTACTAACGACGGTTGTAACGTGCCCTGCAAGCTAAGTTTCATTTAATATTGTTTGTGAACACAACTTGGATTTTTTCCCTCAGACTAAATTTGACGATCCTTGATAAATTCTCAAAGGTAATCCGTGTAAATTCTTATGAGTGTTCTCAAATCATGAATGTACAATCGCAACGCACATCTTTTGATATTTTAGTTTCGCAATACTTCACACGCCACGCAATTGGTTGTATCACTCGCGACACTCACTTGACATTCTTCGTTTTTCGCTCGAGGTTTTCATCTAGAGTCTTGTGATCATTTCGAGAGGTCGGAACACTCTTCTTCTCTCATTCTTTTCCTCTTTCGACGACACTTGACTCGGTTTCCTCTTCCCGTTTCTTCGAGCACTCGTCATCCCATCATGCAAATGCGATTAGTCGCGCGCGTGAGATCGCATACCGTCCCGAAAAAGAATCCCAAGAAAACAAATCCGATCCTCACCGATGGAGAATTCAGCATCATTAATCCGGCGATAAAACCGCGCGTGTGTCGGCACTCTCTTAATTTATTCAGTGAATTTAATTAGTCCGCGCGGGTACAAGTATCGTCTACTTCCTAGTCGCGACACGCGCGACCATCCCTGAATGCTGCTCCTCTTGCTCCGTAACTCTTGCACGTGAGGACGTGGCTTTATCTCGAGAGTGACGAGCCCGGAGGAGGGCTCGCCCCTTCCGCGTCTGCCCTAGCATCATCCCTCATCTGTCTTCATGTCCCCGTGCAAATATAACGACGAACGTAGAGACGTGCGCGCACTCAAGTGCTGCAATGGACTTTCAAGCCGGATATGAAATATTAACGAACGAGCGGGAGAGTCAAGCGCAAAATTAAGCGGTTTACACTTTTCGCGTCGGATAGGTAGCTGCGTAGTTAGAGATTTGTTCTACTCTTGGAATTAAAACGCTGCTAAAAGGATAACGAGAAGTATGAATAAGAGGAGAAAGAGGGTGATGAGGAGCAAGAATTGGATAGCAACAAAATTGATGCGTTATCACTGCAAATTAAGTGTGTTATTTTTATACGTATAAACGTCTAAAAATGACGCATTTGACTGTAGCTCTTTTTACATGTTTCTTCATGTGTTGACTTACGTCATTTAACACGTTTAATCATATTAAATTAAAAGTTAACACATTCAATCGTGTTAAATGACGTGATTTAAAACGACAAGAAATGTGTAAGAAGAGCTTCAGCTAAAATAACATCTGGATTTGCAGTGATAAGAATCAGAATGAAACTCGGTACAGATCACAGTTATGATGATTTAAAGCGCTTATTGTTAAACAAATCATCACTCAAACAAACAATGATAAGATTTTAATAAATCCAATAACTTAGAAATATTATAGTAAAACACGTGCAATAGTTGACAAATAGAAAATATACATTATTACTTATTATTTATTTAGTAACATTGATTTTTTTATACGTACGAATTTTATTTATCTGAGATCGTATACCTTTCACATTCTTCCTATATGAATTTTTATATAGGATCATACGTATATAGGATCTCGGCGTAATCTCTTTCCCGAAAAGAGAGTGGAGAAGTGGGAACGTTGAATATGACGCGACCCCATTCAAAATAGACGGATTGGAATAGAATACGCAGAAATTGGGATTTATTGCAAGGTCCCTCTCTCGGGAAGAGTCCCGCGGGAATGCCGCCGCGTGCACCACACGCGCGCTCATACACACGGAGGAAAAATTCGAAGAAACGCACGTGCTGCGAGGAGAAAGGCAGAATTTGATTCAAGGACAGGTGATGGCGGAATATTTCCGATTTTATTATAGGACGTCCCTTTTTTCCGCGGAGAAATGGTGTACTCCGCTACTGCTGGCCGCGCGTATCTATCCGTCCCCGATTTCTCTCGGGACCCGACGCGGCATTCGACTATTCGACATGGCTGGCTGGTTATGCAGATGCAAAGACCTTGCGAGATCGACGGAGAAATACCGATGGCGATGGAACAATGTCGTGACGAAGCGACGAAATAAAAATCATGAGGATCAGGTGCTTACACGAAGAGTAATTGTAAAATTGTAGACTCGAGACTCGCTAGTAAAATGACTTACACCGTTAATGTATGAGATTTATACAATAGCATGGATAGATATCTGACATAGTTAACCGAGTATATTTATATAAAAATAGCTTTTTTGTAAAGAAAAAAGTAGACGTAGCAAAATTAATTTATGAAATAGCGTTACTTTAAATTACATAGCAACATAGAATATTCAAATAAAGCTACTTCAATAACATATTTATTGAATTAAAAATTATTTGAGACATTAAGAATATATAAAAATAACGATTATATGTTTTGTAACGTCAAACATGAAGAGGTCGGTGCCACTATATATAAAAAGGGTTTCGTCTCTTCGTCTCTTATAACATCTCCCTTAAAAAGAGACGAAGAGTGAGTTAATCTAAAGTTAAAAGTTAACCGACACTTGTGAAACTGGGGCCTAAATGTTGAGATTGGATTTTGTCAAAAATTACGATGTCCACAATATATTAAACATATTGTATAATCAAGATTTCAGACTATAAAGTTCACAAAGCTGTGGTCGATATTGGTAACGCGTTATCGTAACATTCCGCGATGTAGAGACTCGCGTCTTCCGGTTACATTGAGGCGTAAAAGTTAGAAGCGACGTCGTCGTATTGATTTTACGAGGCCAGTTCCCCGAACAAAAAGGTAGAGCAGCTACGTAATGTTTTATCGATCTTATGATGGTGTCATTACCATTTATCGATAGAAAAATGAATAAAAGATTCCGGATACGGTCGTATGCCCGAGTTTGGTTCGATATCTTGTTGCACATATATCGATGTATAAATATTATTTCGCGTTGTTCGCATTTACTACCGCCATAAATATATTTAAATACATTACGGCGATGCATTATAACGTTACTCTGTACAAATACGTCGACTGGAAAATCTCGTAGAAAGTTTCTTATCATGTCGAGAGAATCATACTTCGAATCGGCGAGTCGAGACACATTGTTTTAAGACACGTTCAATATTGTAGAATGGTGATTTAAAAAAGATATGTTTTTAAGAAATTTATCTCTAAAAACAATTTTTTATTATAAGAGAAACTGTAAATGATAAATTGAACTTATATAGATAGATTATTTAGAGAAGACAGTTATTCAATTTCTTTTAAATAGGTATAGCGAAACTAAAATATGTTCTCTTTTCACATTACTAAATTAAAATAATGCCGTGAAGAAAAGTTTCTTATATAAATTTCGTACATCATACAGAAAATTCCTGAACTCTTTGCTGCTTGTTAGAAATGGTAGATGTTTCTCGTTGCCGACTGTCTCTTGTGTCCATCTTTGATTCTATTTCTAGATGTGTAGCTACGTCCTTGGCTTCTTCGTCATTTTCTTTTTCCTCCTCGCTCGGTTACCTGGTGTCTCGTGAATTTCGTTATCTTCTGCTTCTCCCTCACGATATATAGTTCGTTCCGCTGGAACTATCTCGAAGTTTGCGGAACTTCTAAGTATCTGTAGTAGTCGTCGTCGTCGTCATTGTTTCCGGGAGAAACTTTGTACCACGTGATTCCACGTAGTCGATGAAATCGAATTCTTGTAGGATTGTTACGACAGAGCGATGCAGTTATCAAAATTTTGTATTCGTCACAATAGAGTAACTTGTGTTTTTAGTTGATCAGTTTTGTTAAAAATTATACTACAGTTAGCTATGTAAAAGTTAATGAAGTTGGAATACGATGTCATGTTGTGCTATCCGACAAATTCGATAATAACAAACGAATTAAACATTAGTTCAATTAATATTATATATAATGGTAGCTATCCTCTGCTACGACATCAACTATTTAACAAATTGTTAATCGCTATTAATATCTGTGAATTGTTCATATATTTGAGGTATCAATCGCTTTAATTACATATCTGATTCTAGCTAACAAATAATGCATATACATAAAATAATCAATTTAATTTGAGCATTTTAAATATATCTCTCAGGATATTTATTTTTTAATAAGTTGTGTAAGCCTATACTCTTTTTTATAGATTCATATAATCCATCTTTTGAAAAAATAAACATCTCTATCCATAACGGAAATTCTGCTTATCAATTTAATATGAATGAATGCTTTTAGCTCGCATAAAAATTTTAATTATTGAGTATATAAATAATCTTCTTGTAAGAAAAATGATAGATATTACAAATATTGATGTAATACGGAAAACTGGCTTAATGTTTTGAGGTTTAATTCGAGGCTTAATTCATTTTTGCCATTTGGAATTCACGCGTATAAAAAGCTTTTCCATGCATCCCATTTACTTACTATTAATGCCAACCGACTTGCCGATCGGCGCAGCGCACGGATTGATTGTTCAGGATTCAAGGACACGTCGAGCGGTGTGCGGGATCGATCAACCGCCAAAGAGCGGCGAAGCTTTCCGCCGGAGTTTAAGTCCTAATCGTCATCGTAATCGTTGGAGCGGTGGTTTGAATCGCCTCTCACGATATCGGCGCGGCATTGTCCATTGTGCGCCATATACGTGCCGGAGGCCTCGCGTCGGGACTTAGCATACGTGCATTCATAAGAACGTCGAGGGTGCGCGTCGAAAAACTATCTGGACGCTTGTACCTCGCGATATGAGATTCGTGGATTGAGCATGCAACTTATGATTTGACGCGGTATAATCTTACAATTAGAAATTTATTTTTCGATGCTTTCTAAGCTCGTAAGTGTGAAAACTTTGTCGAGTAAGAATATGATGTTGCCGTCTTTCCTCGCAGCGAAAAGTGTTGACAAGTTTAAAAATTTCCAATAACAGAAATATCGCAGAATTGATACTTGAAATCTGATATTTGAAGCTTCCATTTTCCGGCAACAAGCAGATGTATCGAGCGAAGGAACAAGATATTTTCTGTTGAAGTTACTTACTGTTGAAACTCTGTGAAAAGTAAAGAAAGGGAATGTATATTTTTATCTTGAAATTCAAAACTTACTGAATAATTCGCAGAAACAGCTATATAAAGATAAAAAAATGATATAACCATAACAGAATGATATAAAATAGTATCTTTTTTCATGAAAATAGTCTAATGCGGTCAAGTGTCGTTACGCCATAAATCTTCTCTTATTTTATTAATACCAATGTAAAAATTTTGACCAAAATTCTAATCTTCTTTCAGGTAAATATTCAGTCTAGTCTTTAAATATATGTTGTAAATAAAATGTAAAATGGTCTTAGGCACGAAACTTCATTTTGATCAAATTTGTATATACATAAATTATAAGTTCTAGTTTTAGAATGAATCTTTAATGGTATTATTTTAACACGTGGTCACACGCGATAACAACGAACTGCTTCGGAATTGTTTGATAATTGTCAGCATAAATGCAGACGTTTCCGTACGTTAATTGATTACAGCGTTTAGTTGAACGTTATACTTTTCGAAATTCGATGAGAAAGAAGCAATGGAAAACCAACCGAGAAGAGAGTTTTGCCGTGGCCGTCGAGCGGTGTATTTCGGGAGGATAAAAAAGGAAGTGTGCGATACGATCTCGAAAGTTTTGCGAGAACCGTAAAGTGCCGCGAGTGCTCGAAGGCAGGGCGAACACAATTTCGTCGGTTATAAAAGTAATGCGATATCTCGTACGCGCGGCGGAATATGGAGGCGGCGTCCATTATGGGAAAAGCGCGGCGGCGGGAAGTAACGAAAAATTTAGTGCCAAGCGAGACTAATCATTTAGGAACTTTTTGCGACGGTACCCGCGGGAATAGGGGTAGCTTCCGCGCGGCGCGATATATTTTTCAATATTCGCGGAATCAGAGACGCGGAGTAGTAAAGTAAGATGATGGCTATTGAGAGGGTGTAGTATCTACTATTGCGCGATGCTTTCGATATTTGTACCAGTAGCTTTCTGGGCTTTATATTCAAATAAAACGTATCGAAAAGTTTTGCGACGGTGTTGTGTCTGAAACTTCATAAAACTTGTATCGAATATCATAAAAAAATGTATATATATGATATATAAGAGGATTTAAAACAAAAATCCGTTTTTACGGTAATTTTTATGGAATTTTATGATGGTCTTCGTGAATTTGAGATAAAAAATCCATTATACACAATTTAGTAAAAATTAGCTATTCTCAAGTGATTAATAATTTATTATGAAAAAAATGTATACTTTATTCGGTAAAATGTTACGAGTTTTGCATTTGTTAGAACTTCGAGTATCTTTTCCTTTGACAGAGATTCATAATCTCGTGTGGTGTTATTGTTAACATATTGCACAATGTATCTCGCATACATGAGTATGCGCTGGTTGCAATTAACGCCTACGTTCGTCTAAACGGGTGTACCGCAGAATTCAACGGTATCAACAGCGGCACTGCTCGTCAGACCCGCACGAGCTTCTCTTCAGCCGCAGATATCTATACTTACGCCAGACCGCTAATACCGTTGGTTGGCGTAATACAAATTGAAGCACACAACATGGTATTCGAACAGAGGAAATGGCAGCCGTACGACGGTAATCAGATGTCGGTATGACTTGCGGGCATGCCATTAAAAATTATCACAAATAAAGCACAACGCGAAGAGCGTGCCGGTGCGGCGTAGTCATAAAATTGTCAGCGTGTTACTATCTTACTTATAAGAAACACATGCCGACTATATTGTACAGTTGTACACGGATGGCGGCTATCGTCATGACAGATTTCCACTCTTTATCTTTGTTCGTCGAGTTTACTACTGTTAATAGTCTGTTCTAAACATGCCAAACCAGTTCCTCGCGTTTCTGCAGATCGTTTACATATTGCTGTTTTAAACGTACTCTTGTAATCAGCGCGATTCATCTATTACATTTTGTAGAAAAGGAGATTTTATACTTTACTTGGCAGATCGATATTTGATAACCTGTCTAGTAACAAGGAGTTAAATTGAATAGTTATCAAGTATTTTTTTTAAAGGATTTTATTAAGTTTAAGATCGAGATGGGAAATATTTATATAGAATGGTTTGCAATTTTACTTATCTACTAATAAAAACGAAATGATAAAGTAAAAAGTAAAAGTAGCAAAAGAGAGTAATGAAACGAAATTCTTTGAAGTAAAGTATGAAGTATATAGGATGAAACAGAGATATTAATCATAAAGGCAATGTGTGAATTCTTTTAACTTTATTATAATAAATATTCTGAATAAATTAGACTAATTACCTAGATAGCCCGCATGTCTAAAAGACATATTTAAGGCATCTTTAAAGCATCTTTTAGACATATGTATTTAAAAGACATCTTTTAGACATGTGTGTTGTCTGGATATATTATGCACATACGAAATATGTTATTAATATTTTATCGCAGTCTCTCTAAAGAACAATTATTTTTCTCATTTATTTAAAAATTTCTTCTCACGCTTTGAAGATAAGATTTCCTGCTATAAGGACAAGTGCTCGATAATGGATGATGTAATCGACTGCGCCAAATTACATTTCCCAGCGCGTTAGAAGTGCGAGAAGACCGAGGAAATGGAGGCGCCATAGAGTGCCTTATAATTTTATATCGATCACGTTCACGCGGTTTTTCTGTAATATACGGTAGGGAGAGATGACTTAGCACTATGTCTTCAAAGACGTTTTCAAGTTTTATTACTTTTTATGAAAAGTGAACGGTCAGGAATCCGTTTCGTATTATATATATTTATGACAACGCATAAATAATATCGCATGGCACGGCGACATTTATTTTTTTTGTATTTTATTATTCCAATATTAAATTATTTCGATTCTATATCAGTTGCAATTTGCGTCTGTTTTCGATAGCACGTTTTCGTTCAGTCAAATTAAAAAACCTCTTTGTTATATTCATCGCTTTGTACTCCAGTCTCTCTTCGCCCTTTTTTACTCCTTCCGTTTCTCGTAAAAACAATACGCTTCCAATCGTCAGACGATACCGACTGAAATCGATATATCCCGACTTACACTTTGTCTGCACTCCGATTACAATCATGATTCTCAGTCGATGCTTTTCGCGGCACTGTGTGAGAGAAATGCTGGTATTGTTTCTCCGTCTCGTGAAATTATTTCAGAGATGTATGAGAAACCGCATGCGTGTGCGGCATCCCGTAAATAAAGCGTATATTGCGTGTCATGAATGTACAAATTGCAATCACGACTCGGGAAGTCTTTTAAATAGTGTCTATATGCATAAAGGTGTCGATCGCGTACTCGTGTACTAATGAACGATGTAATGAACGATAGCGACAATGTTTTAATGGCAGAACTCATTCTCTCCGAGCTATCAAAGACACGTGTTTCGTTCATTACATTGGTCTGCGTTTCCGACCGTAATGCATTCTCGCTTCCATCACGTAAGAATGTTCTGGATAATGTTGTTACGCGTCTCTGCATAAGTCTTGGACGGTTATGTACGTACCTCATAAATCATAGCCAGAGTATAAGTATGTAGCGGAACTATCACTCAAATATAGATACTGCTAAGATAAACTTCGCGGAATGCCAATTGTTTCAACCTTTAGAGACATCGATCATTTCTGACTTATACAATTAAAAACGAAGATTGATTCGAGTTTCGGCGAACAAAGAGAAAAGAATTTCATTCCTCATATAAGTTTCTTTAAATTTTATTCAACGCTTTAATTATATTTGCATAATATTTTGTCGACATTATTAATTTTAAAGATATTTAATGCTAGAAAGTAAAAGTTGTTGGAATGATTGCTTTTTTTACTTGTCTTTTACAATCAACAACGAAGAATGCTTTTATTAGTTAGAATTATTGCTTTATTCTCGCGATTTTTTTCTTCTATCCTGAAATCAAACATCTGAAAGTTATTATACCGTCTTTTCTAACTCTCTTCGATTTGCAACGCGTGAGATAGTTATATTATTACGTCTTTTCCGACGCATGTTATTTCTGTAAGTCATAACCGCAATTGAACGCGGTGCAATTACGGAAAAGCAATCGATATCTCCGCTCGCGAGAGGATACACGTCCGATCGGTCATTACCTACCGATGATTTCTCTTGACTGTGCGCTCCTTCTCTTTCTTTCTCGGAAGGATAATTGACGCCCGGTCTATTATCCTTGCGAGTCACTCTCTTGATCAGTGACTTTACTTTCTCGTAGGACGACGACACGCACAATGGTGTCGTCGGTGCCGGTCGTCTATTTGCCTGGGTTATTCATGAGGGACCATCTTTCTCTTTTGCAGAGGCCGAATGCTGCGTCGGTGAGGCTGCCAGCGAGGCATGCTGGGAACCTTGTTACTGCGTCCTCCTGCAGGACGAGCAGACCCTCACGGCTTACAGGAGCGAGGATATGGCGGTGAGTACATTTTTCTCTAAAAGCCTTTCCGATTCCCCTGGATTTATCCATCCTGCGGCTGTTTCGCTCTCTCCCCAGCGCACACGCGACACTATCATAAGGCATGAGATGGATTTACACCGCTGCTGTTACATGTTTGTTTTCCGTAATGCGCGGTTTGTCAGTTCTCTTTCAGACACTATACCAGTGATTCTCATAGAATGTGTTGCTAAATTTTATAGATAATATATATTTATAAAAAAAATAATCACAAATTTTAGTGTGTGTTTTCTAATTCCATACATTTCAAATATTCACAGTATTGAAATATTATGTCAAGCTTATTGTTTCGCGAATATAATTTTATATAAGTCAAAGCTATCATAATTTTTCTCGAATCAAGGATCGCAACTAAATTTTTGCATTATTTCGTATTTTTGCGAACTTCAGTGAAGTTATTTGTGAAATTTATTGAAATTAATTTTAGTTTCGAAAGTTTGCTAATAAGTATCTTCTTGATACCCATTCCTCGTCCGTGTACGTGCAATAACTTTACAATACCTTTACAATGTCTTTACAATACCTTCAAATTGGCATATCGGAGAACCTGTTTGATCGCTGAGTAAAATGCCACGGCAAAGGGAGCGCCGACCTCTAATTCAATTAGAAAGTTTATACTCCGTTGACTGACACGAACGAACACGTGAACGCTTTGAAGACTACGGACTTCTGCCCGCAACCGCGGATCGTTGCGAATAACGTTGAAGATTATCCAGAATCGCCTCTTATACGTTCTACGGGACTCTTCGGTGATTCTCGAGTCCGATCAGTTGGTAGGAAAAACAATTCCTACCGACGGCGACGCGCGACGTGTCGCAGCACAGCAATTCGTGCTGCTTCGCGACGCTCTCGATGTTCCGTTCAGTTTATTTATAAACACACAATAACGCAATATTACACGCATGTACTTTTTATCAAGAAAATCATGAGTTGCACGAATTCGGTCCCGTAATCCCCGTGGACGTGTGTACTGAATATTTTGAGCTTAATTTCACTCGGTTCGGTGACCGTCGAATTCCGTCTGCGTGCGATGTCCGTTAACGGCGTTTTTAAATGCGAGGAAACAATTTGCCTTGAATATAACGCACTTAATCTGACGATAATCTAAAATATCGTAAATAGGAAATATCCTATATATTATATAGAGATGGGATATTCTATCTCTTCAGATATTGATACAAATAGCAAATATAGAGAATACATTCATTGCTTTTAGCTCTTGGCAAAGCAAATACATGAAGACACGCAAATGCCTTCTGGTTCCTAGCAACGCAAACACATAAAATCACCTGAGCTGTCACGAGAGCGTTAAACTTACAAGTTATGCGATTTACGGGCGGCTAAACTTTTCCTTTACGCTAGCAAAAGGTTGAAATAGAATTTCTTACGTGTAACAAATATTCTACGTTACTGAAAATTTATGCGACTATTTAATCGTGTGCACGACAGGTATCTTTAATCCTGTACTTCACGTTTAATTAACAGCTCGCAATCGTCCAATTTCATGTCCTATTGCTAATTCGTGCTCCGCGAAATTGAGACTCGGAGCAATAGACAAAAAGAATAAAGACGTAGATAACAAGACAGCGGATATTTCGTGTTTCGGAATCACTTCATTCCCTTGCGTCTTTCCGCTATCGTATCTCGAGCTTTCAATTCCTTTTTTTCTACCTCTAATCCCCCCGGAGTGTGAACTCCGACCATTACTTAGAGAAGCGTATTATCTTCAGTACACATAGCGAGAGCTACTTTCCTCCGATCCGAGACTTTCCCGTGCCGGCACGATTTAGGAGGTGTTCACACGATCGAATTATCAGTATATATCAGTGGATATATTGACATTCTTAACTACATGATATAATGTTTATCTATAGATTATGTTATATCTTATAGATTGTTATAGTAGATACCAATAAGGTTATAGACCTTATTGATACTATGTTTGCATTAATAATAATATCGATATGAAATTTTTATAAAAGATATAAAAAAGTATCAAATCTACGAAGAAATATTTCGAAAAGTTGATACACTATTGCTTATAATCTATTTTTCAATTTATTAAAAATAACTTTTCCTTATAATTTCATGCTTTTAAAATTTATGTTGAAAGGCAAAAACTTTACTAAGAGGTCTTTACTTTAAGTTGCTTTAAGCACAATAAATTTTGCAACACGGTGTATCCCCATGTTACTTTCACATACCGATGAAAGCTTAAGATGCCCAGGCTATAGTTGCAGAAACACCCGTGTTGTTCCGTCGTTTTGATTTTGTTGCGGCATGTTTTAGCTGACATAAATGGTAACCATTATGTATTTAGGGCTGTCTGAAACTCTCCCGGAATTTACTCCGCAGAACGCCTTCTTCCCTGCCTCACATTTCGCGTGAGAGAGATCTTCGCGAATTTATTCCTATATACCTCGCCGGTATTCAACAATCGTTCTATAGGGCGCTTTGAATTCCTTCTTTATGGAAAGGGATTTTTCTCGAACGAAAATGCCAACGTTAGCTTTTTACATTATTAGTCTCCTTCTCTTTTCTCGTTTTACAATTAATTAAAAAATACTATTTCTCTATTTTAAATATTCCTCTATTTTACGACTATTTATCAAATTGTATCATCAATGATATTTCACATTTATTTGAAGTAGGAAACGGGACGCTAGAGAATAATAAATTATTGAAATTATAAATAACTGCATTATGATATATTTAAATAATTATCTCCTTATCAACTTGAATTCGAATATGTTCCGTACGTTTTGAACTTTTAATTTAAATATAATTTGTTTACCATTTTGAGATCGATAACGCAGAA
The DNA here is from genome assembly GCF_030848795.1 of Temnothorax nylanderi. Classification (NCBI taxonomy): domain Eukaryota; kingdom Metazoa; phylum Arthropoda; class Insecta; order Hymenoptera; family Formicidae; genus Temnothorax; species Temnothorax nylanderi. The sequence goes on from NW_027249129.1 coordinate 485,320, forward strand.
TAATACACAAATCGCAGGATCGAGTCTCTCAAGTAATGAAAAGCTGTGTTATATCGATTATGTATCCACAGTCATGCAATATTTTAATAGCGTTAGATTTCTCGAGAATAATCGTACCGTATTTTTACAATCAGCTGAATCTCACCACATAATTGACTTTTGTTAATCAAGTTCTTTCTTACCGCATTATTATCGCAAAATGTTTATTTTTTTTGGTAATTTTAAATTCCGTTATTTATGTTTTGTTCTGCTTGTAATTCATAAGCACATTTACAATTAGCAGCTCGGATGACACAGAAATTATTACCGCGAAGGGAAAGTAAATTCACGAATGGAATACGTTAGACGGTTCACGATGGACTTGTAGATGCAGCTCCTTGGTCATTGACAATCTTGTCAAGTAGGAGTCGGAAGTTGGTATAGAAGTTCGATAGTCAAAGGTCTGAATGCACGATCGCACGCGCGTGCCCTGTCGTTGTCGGCATTACGCGAGGTACCTGCATGCTACCGTCGTCACTATATAACGAGAAACCGGAATTCAAATCCCATTCAGTGAATCGTTCTCTGAAACGCTACCTTCTCGTACAGCCAGAAGCTCTTGTAAATCCCCAGAGTTCGTCCTTAACCCTCGAGAAACTCCCGCGATACGCGATGTCGCATGTCGGATTAGTTAATTCGAATGTGTCGTGCCAAGCGAACTTGTCTTCGTAAATGGCTATATTTCTGTTTTTTTTAATCGTCTGAACTGTATTTTTATACATTTTTCAATCTGATTTTTAATTTCATCAACGTTATTCGCGGTCTGTATCTGTCCGAATCAGCTTTTCAATGCTTTATTTATTTTCCATAGTATACATTTTTTAGAATCTTTTCTTTAATTATATTCTATTCAAATTTCTGTTTGATTTAATATTTATCTTATGCGGTCTCACTCTTGCGCGATCAAAAATTTGTCAGACAAAATATTCAAAATAGAAATTATCTCGTAAATTTTTTGGAAACTACTTTTAAAACTGTTTTATAAATTCTTGAATCTATTTAATAAAATACTTTCCATGTCAAATCAAACGTTTAATGTGAAGAGCAGCTTTACAAAAATTTACATTTGGATTTCTGTACATCGACTACATTATTCATATATCTTGAACGGACTTTTTTTAGATGAAATCTTTATCACGATACGATAGATAAGAGAATGGATGTGTAAACCTAATTTAAACTTTATTTAAACCCGACAATTCGCCCGAATCATACATACATGAAATCTCGCTCATGAAGATTTCGGTAGGTTTCGCATAGCGTAGTCTGTTACAGGAACAGTCTTCCAAGCATTTCAGCATATTGCGAAACAGACGCGGGACCTTGATTAGTACCTTCGTCGTGTACTCAGTTCCTTACTTTGAGAACTTGCTTTCTCATCTCGTGCCGCTTCAGTCTTGTCTCCCTTCCGTCCGTCGGCTGTCGCCGTCTTCGTCTTCGCGAGCTTCATGTAGTCACTCGCACATCTCCACTACCGTGCCTTGTTATTACTAAATTAAGACAAGCGCCCTAACCCTCCCTCTCCCGCTATCTCTTCGTCCTTTCCTTCCTTCCACGTATAATCACATTCAAGGGATCCAGGAACACGACTCTGCTTCGTTATTTACTGCTGAGGTCAGCTCGAAGGAACGGGGTTAACGGCCATTGAAAGATTTTTTTTCAAACTAGTTTTTTTCTCTTCCGGGATAAAGTTTAAAAATAGAATTGAAATTCTGTAGCTAATATTTTTCTATTGCAAGTCATCAAAACAAAATAGAATTTTTATTTCCAGAAAATACGAAGATAAAAAATTAAAGATATCTTAAGATAAAGATAAAAGAAAGCGCGTATTTGAACTCGAAAATTAAGTAATACATACATGAGAGTAGGAAAAATTGAAATTACTTGTAACAAATTACAATTAATTATAACAAAGGAATAAAAAATTCAGCTTTTAACTATGTATCAGAGAAGAAGTAAATAACAGAAACCAGCTGCTTTCTAAAATCAGATATGTGAATTAATTAGAATTCTATTAAGATTACAAGAATTTCACAACACTTGGAATCTTATTACGATTTCTTGCACTTTTGTTACACCGTTTTTTACGACGTAACGATTTATCTTCTGCTGTTCCGGAATTGCGGCAGCTCTCAAAAGGCAAAGCATTTGTTATTGCTTTGATCCATTAGCGCTGACTTGATAGTTATAAGTTGGATATGAAGCGCTCTCGCTGAGGGTCTGGACCATCGCAACCTTTTCGTTGTGTAACACGAAACAAAGGAGATGTAAATAACGCAGATTAGGGTAAACGCAAAAAAGAGACCACGGTAAGGTGAGCAAGAGAGTATCGCACATGCTTAATTTACCGAATGAAGGGCTACATATATATTGCGTCGTATAGACAGCTTCGTTGATTAACATTTTCTCGATATAGCTTAATTTTAATTAGGTTAATTTAATCGGATTGTTTCAATGTAATTTAATTTTAATTTTAATTTTTAATTTTAAGGAAACTTTTAGGAAGAACTTTCTCACGACAATTATTTTAATTTCGCGATCTTTTAATGACACTATTTAAATATTCTTCCGGTAATGGAAGACGCATTTGCATTTTTTTTCTGACTGTAGATTTGACGATGGCTTATTATATTATTATTCGCCCCGATTTATGCATTGCGGTTAAACTCTTCGATGCGCACGACCAAATCTGATCCATTCTGGCGATAAATTATGCGCAGGGTGTCTCGAAAGATAGCGCGCACCCTCTCTGTGCTTTCATCCCTCGATAATGGCTCCCTTGATGCACCCAAGGACATCTTCCTTGCCTTCCATCTACGCCAACCAATCACATTTCTCTCTGAGTCCCTAAAGCGCCTATTTCCAGTTACACCGGCTACTATCATGGAAATTTTTCGAAGTAATGATTAACTAGATATACATATATTTTCTTCATCTAAAAATATATTTTTTACAGAAATTATAGGATTTATTTAGTAGGACATATAGTGTTTATATGTCCATCCAAGAAATTTTGTTAAAAAATATTTAGATGAGTTTTGTAGTATAATGTCAATTTGTTTTCAATATTATTATTTTTTATTTATTTTGATGATTACTTACAAAATAAAATATATTATAAAAATAGATCGATTACGTATCTATTCAGAGAAGAAAGTTTAATTAATTTCTATAAATCATAGATCTTGCAAATCTCGCGAGTGATAGGTATACTGCCCAATATAACTTTGTAATAATCAATTTATATTATAACTTATTTAATTGAATTTCTCGGTATAATATATCTTCGTCATCCGTTTGTCTTTTTGCATATAAACGATATCCTATGAGGGTAATACATCGACTTTATGCGTTTAAAGCGGTGTACCAAGTTCTCACAATCAACGTGTAATTAATAAATCAACGATGCGATCCAAATCTATACTGCAATAATTCTTATACGTGAAAATATGTTTCGATTCGCTTCTCCTGCGGCACGTTTTCGCTCAGCAAGTTGCATGAATTCAATGAATCGTGTGTTCATACTTGTCACGTACGGGGCACGCGATAAAGAAAATGCAACCCCGTCTACAGAATCTTGGCAGAGAGGGAGGAGTCAATGGGGTGCTTTTATGTATTAAGTCGCTGACTCTCTCCCTTTTTCGCTCTTTTACTTCCCACTTCCCGTTTTCTGTCCCGTCTCGTTTATGAGTACTCGTCTAAACGTGAGACGAATTAAGTACTCGCGATTAAATATGTCTCTGTCTCTTTGACGTAGTCCGATTTATTTCCTTTACTATCATTCACGATTTATTTGTTTTCGTTTCTTATCTGTATATCGCCGTATTTAATTTATCTCAGAACTTGTCGTATTTTTCCTCTTATGAATACATAGTTATATTTCCGATTAACAAACGACAATGAACTGTTCTTAATTGACATTTTATATGATTTTATCTTTCTTTACGTTGTTTTCTTCATAACATTATACATATGTTGGTTAAAAATACATCAGTAAAATTAAAGTCGAGAGTTAATGGGACATTAAATGATTATTTGTATAATCACAGACTCTCTCTATTGTTTTTTTTAAAAGCTTCATCATGTAATGAACGCCTTCAGTAATATTTTATAATACCGTTATAAAATAGCTTTCAGATTTATACATAATGGTGCATTTTATTGCACAAGACAGATTATGCAAATTAATTTTACAAACTTTTGTTTTATTAACGAACTCTTAAATAAACTTGTAATTCTCTTCCCCTTGAAATCACAAACTTGGAAAATGAAATTTATCACACATTATTAATATTTAATATATACTCCGATCTTCCGATCTCCAATACGACCACAGACACATTTTTTCTTTTTTAGCTAATATTCTCCCTCAAATTGTTTGCCTTGTGCCTTCTCGTTTGCCGCGTTATTAAATTTTTCTTTCGGGGCATTCCAACCAGAAGCATTCCAGAAGGAAGCACCTTATAAACTGGATATGATACAAAGGCATTGCCTGACGAGTGATACTTTGATCTTCGTTTCCTCGAGGCGCATCTTATTTTGCGTTACACGCACGAATTGATCAACGAGGTATCACTGGTGGATCAGAATCGTTTCAGCCGATCGTCTATCCCCTTCGAGAAAGAGATCTCATCTTCCCGTGAAGTCGGAACCGTTTGTTCGTCTCGTCCTTCATCGACCGGCGCGGCGTGGCGCGCCGTTTGCACTCTCGTTCGACCCTTTTTTTTTCCCAGAAGCGGAAGCTTACAGGATCGGAGGCATGGAAAGTATTTTCGGTGTGAGGAGTTTTTCTCAGGTTCTCTCGCGTAGACTATCCGAGACGTACGTATCTCGCGTACCTCGTGAAAGGGATCCTAGGAGGATTCGGGGCTAAGGACCTCCTCGACTCCCCCGCTAGAATAAATCGACTTCGCCCTTTCGTATCACCTTCGAGCTCCTCTTGCCTCCAGAATCACCCTTGAGAGTGGGCGGAGTCCGACGAGCTCAGAAATTCGTTGGACCACGGCAGTTAGAGCGAGCGAGAGAGAGAGAGAGAGAGAGAGAGAGAGAGAGAGAGAGAGAGAGAGAGAGAGAGAGAGAGAGAGAGAGAGAGAGAGAGAGAGAGAGAGAGAGAGAGAGAGAGAGCCTGTCGGAGGAAAGGCTTGTAAATCTGGAAAGCTTGTTTAACTCCGGCCGCCTAGTAATACTTGGACGGGGATGTCGCTTGTAATTAACGGGGGTGAAAACTCATTATAAATTGTAATTGAGGGCATTACGCGATAGTGTCTGAAATATATATATTGACCATCTCCATCTGTTATCATATTCCGTCTTCCGGTCGCGCGATGGGAATAACATCTATTGCTTCATTTCGGCTCGTGATGGCGCCCGAAGGTATCTGTTAAGACAATTTATTGTTAAGAAGTAAAATAAGCTTAAACTTTTGCGTAACTTTACAACTTTCACTTTTACGCAAAGTCGTATATATGCGATCTCTTCAAAATAATTCAATAATATTGAAATATATATTTAACATGTAAAACAAATATGAAATGAACAACAACTTATACATCTTGCCATATGAATAAATTAATTTGGGAAACATAAGAGGAAATAAATCTTTTTGTAAAGAGTGGATATTCCTATGTGATAATATCAAGATATTAGATATCCATTCTACATTACAGTCTCTTTTGTAATAATTTCTCTTTTTCTCTACGAAGCTTTGACATTTTACATGGAAGGAATGAAAGGAGCGTAAGTGGAATTTATGCATAAAAGGAGATAATCTACAGATTTCGTAGTACACGCCGGAAAAGGGAAAGATTCGGTATTATATTACCTCGGATTAAGGGGTTTTCCTAAGAAGATTTGGATTAGAATCAAAAGAGAGAATTTTCTTCTGCAAACGCATATACTCGCGCACAAAAACCTTTACTATATTAAGCTATATAGAATTCCTACATTTTATAAGTAGTTACGTATCTCTCTTGCGCGTATCTATGTATTTAAAAATCAACCCCATCGCGACGTGGACTTGTGAAAATTACAGATGCGCAATTTGCATGTTATACGGGATAATTTTAGAACACACGGCGCACAGAAAGTAACTCTGCATACATTATTCATGGGCAGACGAACGCTTGACTTTCAACTAGCTAATTTTTAACATAATCTGTTTTGCAACGAAAATTATTAAACATTGTCACATAATTGATTACTGCGATTGTATTATATCCCAAAGAGTCAATTGACATCGCGCAATTCGTCGAATTTATTAGTCACACGATTATCTGTTAAACAGTTAAACTATATTGGAGCAACAGAATCACATGTTGCAGTCAAAATCCGTTCTGTATCGTTTTATCGCTCGTAATAATTTGTCACACTCTTATGCCATCCGTTGCTGATTAAACGACTTCATCCAGTATAATCTCTTTGCTATATTATTCACTGCTCACTGTATTATTAAGAACATTAAATCCACTAATCTCGGAGAGACCACCCCGAATGAGATAGAACGTTACCGCCACGCAATAATCTCTTCGGCTTAATGCCAGCGGTGTGTACCAAAGAGCATACACAGTCGGAAGCTTAACCGTTAGACGCGCGCGAGGGGCCGCGGGGAGGGATCAGAAGGTCACGGTATTTCGTGGTTCGAAAATTGAGGGGGTGCTTGTGGAGAAACGGTAGCAATGGGGTGCATTTATATAAGGTCTGCCTCGAGCATCGCGCCGGCGAACAAGAGGGAGTAAAAATAAGCCGGATGGGATATTATCGAGCTGATAGGAAGGTCGGTATTTTATTCGCGGTACACGTTTTTTTCTTTGTTTAGCGTTATAACGTCGGTGCATTGACGCAGAAAACTCGAGTTGCATTGTGTGTACCTACTTATTGTGAATAGGTAAAATAATTTTCGTGTTAAATTTTTTAGAGCGTTATTATTGTGTAAAATTTGTCATATAAAAGATGTCGGGCTAGTCGATAAAAATTGTACAGAAATTTTCATCATTTTCAAGTTATTTTACTCGTAATATAATTATCTTTTCAAATTTTTCTTTGTAAATTTCTATTAAAAATAAAGACACTTTAAAAACGGCTAGGGCAAAGTTGAAAAGACGAGGCCAATAGCCACTCGACTTGCTCCATTTTTTTGTTACTCGAAGTATCTCTTCAGAAATTCAGAGTAGCTCGCAGCACTTTTTAATGAGACTTACCCTTAGTAGCACGGATTTTGGTAAACTATCCGCAAAAAAACCTCTTCAACTCAGCCGTTGTCATGGTCGAACGAAGATGACAAGAATATACATCCGCAAAAAACACATGATTAACTTTTTGTTTCGTACAACATTTCAGAGATTTCAGAAATCCATTTGTATATACAATTCTAACAAGAAAGTGTTTTCTGTAAAAATTATCAGTTGACAGAAGGAATGTCGGTAGCATTTTTCAACTGCATTGAAATATCTTCTTTAAAATCATATACTGATTTATGCAGTTTACAGATGACCAGTAAAATGACAAAGATGTTAACAGTATATATCTATTCGGATGTTCTATATCGACCTTTATAGGAGTTTACGGAGAATATTTCTCTCATGAAAAAAGTATATCATTTGTCTATAAAGAGACGTGCTCCTGTTATCAGTCGATACTGCTCGTTGTTTATTGGCTTTATTTAGAGGATTGCACGAGCGAGAAATACCAGTTGCTCCACTTCTCTGAACGACTGAAGTAGCATCTCGTTAGGAATTCACGCAGTCCTACATCTATCTTTCTCCTTCTTTTTCCCCGTCGCGCTTTGTCTGTTCTTCTCAAAAGCTCTCCTTTCAGCGAGTTCGTCGCGCGACGTAAACGAAGCTTTCAGTAAATATATAAGCATTCCGCAGCAAACTTTTCACTTTCGAGCTGAAGAATCGTTTTCTCTCTCTTTCTCTTTCTCTCCTACCTTCCTTCCTTTCTTCTCTCTCGAAAGAAAACGAATCGTGATGACCCGAACTGCAGTAGCGGCAGAGAGAAAAAAGAGCTCGACAATAAGAGCTGCGTTGGACAAATGTACCGTCAGAAGCACACGACGATCCCTCGTGGTCGAGCGCATTGGGCGATTTTACAATGCGCTGTAAACATGAAGTTTGGTCGCGAGCATTCTGATGCTAAGCATTTTCATGAAGTGGCATTTTAGCGTTTGTACACTGCGAAAGTTGCACAACGCGTACACACGTACCGTCGCGACTCTCTCTCTCTTTCTCTCTGGTTTGCTTGGACATGCAAAGTGCTTTGGAACTATCGCGACTCGTTGCAAATTGCAGACGTTGCGAAACTAAAAAGACTACATCTACAATTCGCAAAATGTGCTTTTCAGAGTTGCCGTTTCACTTTCGCTCCTTTATTTCAAAAGTATGTAGATTACACAAGAAGTACCATATTGAAACTTTTTGCCTCAACACCGTTTAGTGGTCATTATTCTGTCAGGCAGCTTGCGTCAAGACTAAAATATCTTGAGAAACATTTCCCTTCTCTTTCGCTCCTTTGTCATCGTGAGATTCCCGTTATTTGACGAAACTTTTTCAATTAGTCGATGTCAAGAATGACGGCATAAGAATAGACAGTGAACAGGCAAGAAAACCCGGCACGATAAATGGTCACGAGCATGTCCTATTATTATCCTGGCTGAGAGACATTTCCGGGACGCGAATCGATTTCAGCGAGCGTTACCGCTAGATCGATAACCGGAGAAAAGGGAACATACGTGCCAAGCGCATAATCAGATCGGCCGAATCGAGACTGATCGATATGGATGGAACGCGGAACGATCTCAGCAGCCTAAGCACGTTCACGAAGGTCAATCCGAATCGAATTAAGTTCAAGAGACACGAAATTGTTCTCTTCGATCACGTTTTGCAATCTAACAAGTATGTTGTTTCTGGATGAAAGTAGTTAGTGGTAAAATGATGGTATAAGCGATATTTTGTTTATTCAGTTTTTGTGATAGTATATAATGTAAGATATTGTTACTGACGTTCCAGTGTTAATTGATGATCGGTCTTATGTTATTTATTTATTTCTATGAAAAATGGCAAATACTATTTAGACACTAAATGCATTTTTTAACGCGATAACAGCAAAAAGTAAGCTATATACTTTTAAGAAAGAAGAGAGGTTTCTGAAAGCCAATCTTTTTCTCCTAAGACCTGTAAAAGAATGCAGACAGGGACAATGACTTTGCAAACCATAAATTATGAGAGAGGCTGGTGGACGGTTAATTATAATGATCCTTAAAGCTTTCATTGCTATTAGAGGAGCGACGCCGCGTACTATACTGACGCCGACGGTAGATACTTAAGATGTAATACTTTTCCGCCTTCGGTGATGCCGGCGGCGCATTAAATCGTTCCACTGTGTTTTATTGCGTCGAATTAAAGGCTAGCGATTAATGTCGGACCAGCGCGTTTCCATAGCATAAACGTAGCGCGCAAAGTATACGCGGAGAACATGCGCATTCATAGCGCACGTCAAATGAATTTCGCCGGACGTATGTTACGCGCATGCCCGTACAAAAAACGAAACGGTTAATGAAGGCCTGAAAGAGAATTTCGCAAGGCGGTCATAACTCATTTTCGGGGGAACAGCGCGCGTTCTTCATTTTTTGACCCTTCTCATTTGTAACGGTTCCGCAATTATCGCGGCGCGAAAACTTCTTGTCGTCGTCGCACTTTTTCACAAAGCGATTCAGCATCCAATACGTTTCTCAACCGTTCCTTTTCGACAATTCTTTCCTGCCGAAAACCGCGCATTTTAATCCTAATTATTAATTAAATACATTAATTGGTATTTCTATACAAGAGTTATTATACACAGTATTTTTATACAATATTAATGGTACTATTAGTATGTATTAGAATGGTAAAAATTGACTTGATAGGTCATTTATTTATTTTATAATGCTGTTGGCATGTATGTGCTGGAAATGCGGTGACATTTCCATTAACATTTTTATGATGTGTCGCAAAATAACAATATATTAATATCGTATAAAGGCAAAAAATCGACTATTATACTGATAATAATTTTACTCGCACAAAGTAGTAGTCCAATACTTAACATAGCTAAGTTATACATAATTATAAAAATTTGTATTATAACATTCTAACAGTTATTTATTTTTAATTACTTTAAATATAATACATCAAATAGTATTATGTTGTAATAATTTTACTGATTACGTTGATTAACAAATATACATATATATTTGATTTTTCTTACGATAGTTAATTAAGAAAAAGTACAATCCAGAGAGATCTGCTAATAATCCCGATCTCCCTGGATTTCCCCGGGATAAAAAGTGAATACGATTAGTAATCGATTTGTATCTTTCCTTTGGACGCAGCTATTCGCCGGGACCGCCTGTATGTTCAAGTCGCACAACAAGGTTTGTTCTTTTTTTTCTTTTTACCGTCTGCTAATGTGTATTGGTGTCATCTTCTAATATCATCGATGTTCCGTTGGTGTGCCTTGGCTATTTTCTTTCTCCTGTTTCTCATTTATGTCTTTAAATCCTTCCACATTTCTTGTAAAGGTCTTGATTAACGTCCACGATGTTTGCACACAAAAGAACGTACACACGCTGGGTTTGCATCGCAAAGTGTAATGCGAAGATTAATTCGAGTCTCCTTGCCTTGATGTCTCCGCTGTTCCGCGAGTTAAAGGACGAAATTAATTGTTTCGTTGCTTTCGAAGTCGCGGTAAGACGTCGCAAAAGAGACAAAGATAAAAGATAGAACGGGCGACAAAAAGGGTTTATATTGGATTGAATTAAATTGGCAAAGACGTTTTGCGACATGGATAACGACATGATTTTATGCTAGCTCTTCAACATTTCACAAAGCGTAGCAGCTAATGTTTCATATTTTGTCGTCGGTATTTCTTGATTTCGAAATAAGATTATATTGTAATTTTGAACGTGTCTCTCTCTTCTATGAGATTTTTAAAGATTTAATTCATTTCAAATACATATTTATTGTAATTTTTAAATCGAAAATTAAAGTTCGATTTAAAGTTAACGTTCCTTCCTTCAAATATGTCGTACACTGCTGCATGCTTTCTCTGGACGTCGTCATTTCCTAAGAGGACTTGCATGTCTTAATAAGCAATCGCAATTCGTCCTAGATGACCGGTCTGTTTTTTGTCTTACCTTCGCTTCGTCTGTGTGTTGTCATGTATTCAGTTTTATCACAGAATCAATCGTAATTCTTTTTCTACGCACGTAGTACTTCTCTTTGTTGCGTCTGTGCACCCTTCGCAATTAAGCTACGAAAGGTTTGACGAACTACTGTGTTTATCTATCCAAGAATTGCGTTACTGTTGTTGTCGTTAATAAACGCGACGAACGATACACGAATACGAGCACGATGTCTGCACACGTAATCACGTATATTAAAACATTTTGTTATCTATATCATGTTGGACCGATATTAAATACGACGTCAGAGCTGTCGTTCGGAATAGTGATATAAGTCAATAATAAACTCCGATATATATCAGATTTTTTTCTGATTAATTTCAAGTAAAATAAGATATTGACTGTCTTTTCTTTATATTTACAAGGATTTAATTTCCTTTTTTTCTCTCATGCTTTTTAAAATTAAAAAGAATTTATGTTACTTATATATACTCATTACTTATTTTGTTTTGTCCAGAAATTTTATCTGTAGTAAATGTATGAATAGTTTTCTTTAGTTAATTTTAAATAATTTGATTGCTTATAACAAAAATTCTGTCAATCCGAATATCGTGGGAGGTCCGCTAACAAGAATCTCAGAAACGCAAGGATAAGCGTTCACGTGGGGCTCGATCAATTATGTCGACGATGTACGACCAATTATGTTACCTGTAAGTACTTGAACGGCGAAAGGGGTCACGTGCGAATTGTTTGAAAAGAATGCGATTACTAATTGGCGCTGCCGCGGGTTGTTGGATGGCCAACAACGCTCTTCGAGGTTGGCTGTTCACACTGCTCCTCGCGTAATTGGGCACATTCGTTCGCGCCGGCTTGGTAATTGCAGCTAACATGTTAACTGCAACTGCGGTCGCGCGAGCGGCTCGAGCAAGCGCTTCTTTCTCTCTTCTTCTTTAATTGGTCGATCCGAAAATGAAGTTTTGTCGCTGAAACTTGTTCACCCGGCACGTGTTCTCTTGTTTGTCGGCAAAGTGAGCAACCAGACGCTCGTAAATGTGAAAGCTTTAATGAATATTGATGTGATTGAAATAAATAGCTGCTCACGCTTTATACTCGTGACCTAATATATTAACGATGTAATGGTTATAATATGTATTTGCTGATAAATATCTACCGGGATTTATATTGTTTGTTTTAGGTCCAGAATTTATGAAGTTAATTATATTTTTATACATTACCGATTGTCCTTTTATAGAATATATATTTTATTTTCTAGGAATAATATTAAGTTTAAATAATATAAATATTATGACGTTTTTAAATATCGGATTATTGAAAGTTATACACTTATTTTTAATACATTTTCACATATTTACGCTATCCATATATTACGCTTATTTTTATATTAATACCTATACACATATAAGAAATTGCTATCTATTAATTCTTGATCAATCATTTACTTTCGAATAATAGTTTAATAATAATATATAATATAAATAATGTATAAGCAAAATTGATGTATTTGTAACACATTATTCTGAATAGAGAGAGAATAAAAGATAAACGAAGCCTAAAAATCACGATAATCGCGAAAATAGTTTTGTTATAGATATCGAATTTTTATTTATTTATTAATTGATACATAATTATTTATCCAATCCGTTCTTCGTGCCATATAACCATATCTTATATTTTGTATCGAAATTATCTATCGGAATGTATAATCCTTCAAATCGCCATGGAAGTCAAACAAGTTATAAATTTTGCTGAACTTCAACAAACCTCAATAATTGGCGAGCGCAGATGCCGAATAGCTCGGCGAAATAAATCGAGATTAACTTTTACACGTGCATGATAAAATGGAGGAAAGAGGGAATTACCGACAAAAAAACAGGGGAAAAAGTGAGCTGTCGACTCTCGAATTTCACGCGACCCTGCGACATGCCTCCAGCCCAACGAGCTTTAATTAGTGACGTCAGCCTGTCGTCAGGTCAATTTACGATATTCCAAGATAAACCGCGCCAGACATGCTCCAGTCGCCGTTCAGCTCCGTTCTAAATAACTCCGATCTGTATCGCATGCCTCGCGAATAGCCATGTTTCGGGCACGGCACAAAGTCTGGTGCAGGTCTGCAAGCATTGTTCAGGAACGATTTGCGGGTTGTGGCTTGTGACGGTTGGCGAATAATATGTTCTATGTGTGTTTTGTTGGTGCAATTAATTGTAGACAATGCCTGTAAGCGTGTACTAGTTTATCGTTCGATGACATCATGAGCGATGCGTTTAATTGGACGACGCGAATTCGTTAACCCGCGCCACGACGATGGATGTCATCCGTGGTTACGTGAGTGTCTAGTTTTATGCTTGGATAAGTACACAGACAAAGTTTCTTCAATATACACGCATATTGAAGGAACTTTCGCTCCAGTCTCGTTCTTCATTCTCGGAAGGATCACGAAACTTGATGTCAGAGAGCAATATGATAAAATTGAGGAACTTTGATCCCCTGGGAAAAAAAGAGACAAGAAAATTCAAAAAATTTAACTTTCTAAAATATTTAAAAGTTTTTACAGATTCAAAGATTTAAAATCTGAGGAGTCAAATCATAGATTTGAAATTGTATAATCGAAGGAAAGTGTACAATATTAGAAAAGAATAAAAATTCGAATCACGAATAAATTTTATAAATTAGAAATTGAAATAGAGATTTGATTTTTTTTCTTTTAATCTTTGTCTTTTAACGTTAAAATACGTCTAATTTTATTAACTCTATAGTTTGTCAAGAATATTCAGTAAAATAAAAAATAGGGTGAAGGAATTGCTTTGCATTTACTACAGTGAGCGAAATTCTTTTTGTACATGTACGATATGACAAGGTAGGCTTGTTCGAGACACCATCACTCATTTCGATGAGATGATCGCCCGGAGTACAAGTGCCTCCAATTAAGAAGCCGATGTTTTAATGAACTTCCAAGCATACCGTTATCATTGCTTCTTAAATGGGTGGCTCGCGAGCAACTCCAGATGTTTATGCAGTACAACTCGTCTCGTTGATATTACGATCTTCTCTGTAAAGTTATTATTTTCTAAATTACGATAATTGAAACTTTTAACTGGAAATTCCGAAAATTAAATGCTGATTGTATGGGAGCGTTACAATTTCTGTTACTGATTCTTCGTTCTGTATCATGTGTGCAAATTAGCATTTCATGAGCAGACGAGTAAAAAAAAAACCTAAACTCGAAGTAAAACTTTAAGTAATCGCAACTTATCAAAGTTGCATCGCTCTATATCAATAAATCGTGCGTTTCAATTTGCATTATACTCTTGTTGCGTTATTTTGCGACGCAATTGGCTAGAATATGATGATTTGTTATGTTTTAATTCTGCAATCTAAAATTTATTGTATTATTTAGATTTTATCTTAAAATTTTTTACCAGACTTTCGTGCGCACTTTTACCAGACTGATTTTCTTCTCATTAATCAGATGGAATGACGCTCTCTCTACAAATCAAGTTTGTCGGCGCGTAATCGGTCCCGGCACGGCTGTTTATTGAAGTCTCTTCCCGACGACTCCAATTTAATGACGGCGGGCGGTCTTTTACTTTCAGTTGGGCGACGCAATGTTCGTCGAGCTGCCACGCGTCCGCCTGGATGGCGGAGCACGTGCTTTTCGGCAACATTGGGGCTACGAGACGCGACCGTTGGCACCACCACCACCGCTAATCGAGGAGGACGAGGCGGCCATCGAGCCGGAAACGGTCAGCCTTCGGGAGGCCAACACCGCATCTCCGATAGGTGAGTACCTTGAAATGACCGCTCGCGATGGTCTCGTTTCCGCGAATTGCACCGATATACTTTTCACGTCCGGTTGCTATCCGAGTGGGATGGAATTTTACATTACCGCTGCTCGCGATATCTAACATCTCGGGTCCGAATTTCTCTGCTAAACATATAGCATTTATGTGACGATAGGTAATATAATTCTTCTGAATTTTTTTTATTAATGTTCTATTAAAAGTGTGATTAATGTTCTATTTAAAAAATGTGATCTTATATAATTACTTTAAATTATTATGTAACATTTAACTTGTGGACATCTTAAATATGTTACAAAATATTCATTTTCTTAGAGAATTATTTATATAAGAAGGCAATATATATAGTCAACTTGTGGGTAATTTTTTTATTGTATAAAGATAGGTACCTTGGTTAAACTTAAATGTATAACAGAATGGGAAGAATTTAAAGAAAATTTTTAAGCAAAAGCGGATTTTTAAACGAGGAATAATGTTATTTGTTAATAGCATCAATTTTAAAAATAGAAGCATTAAAATAATAAAATGATTAAATATAATAATTATTCTTGATTCCAATATTCCTTTACTTTTAAATCTTATCTCTCTGCAAACGGTATGGATTTGACCTCTATCAAGTTAGCCCCCCCACTATCGCAAAAAAATCTGCACCTATTAAAAAATTTGGTGCTATTTATGTGCTAATTTGTTGCTCTAGTCTGGATTTTGTTGCTCAAGACGTTTAGCAGGAAACGGCGATCGAAATGGGGGGGGGGGGCCAGCTTGTCGTCAAGCTAGCCCCCCCCATAATAAAAAACTTATATAGAGTGCTCAAATCCAAAAAACAAATACACTAGAGTTTCTTGCTTTTTTGTTGCTCCAAGATAGCGTAAAAATATTTTTGAAATATAACGTTTTTTTTAGAAAATACGTATATCCAAATACTTAACAGACAGCACTATATTGACTACATCTTAAACAACGTTATATTTCCAAAATGTTTTTACGCTATCTTAAAGCAACAAAATAGCAACAAATTCTAGTATAAACGTATATTCGATTTGAGCACTCTATATATATTTTTTCGCACGGGGGGGGGGGCAGCTTGACACAGATTCTAGCCCCACCACATACTAAAAAACACAATAGAGTGCTCAAATCCAAAAAAAAAACAATACACCAAAATTTGTTGCTTTTTTGTTGCTTTAAGATAGCGTAAACAAATTTCGAAATATAAGGTTCTGTAAACAATGCCACTAATAAATACTGCATCTTCGACCGTTATCTACGACTTCGATGGCTCAAAACTAAGTAAAACAACTTGTTGCTCAGCTCTTTTTGGTCTTAAAATATTCTATGGATCGTGCCCTATCAGAATATGCAACTTACGATTTTGTTGCTCGCCCCTAATTGCAAATAAACAAATTATTTATCTTCGCGTCGACCGTTATCTGCGACTTCGATGGCTAAAAACTAAGTAAAAGAATTTGTTGCTCGGGTCTTCTTGTTATTTAAATATTCTATGGACCGTGCCCTACCAGAATATGCAACATATGATTTTGTTGCTTGCTCCTAACTGTAAATAAACAAATTATTTATCTCCGCGTCGACCGTTATCTGCGACTTCGATGGCTAAAAACTAAGTAAAGGAATTTGTTGCTCGGGTCTTTTTGTTATTTAAATATTCTATGGACCGTGCCCTATCAGAATATGCAACTTACGATTTTGTTGCTTGCCCCTAACTGCAAATAAACAAATTATTTATCTCCGCGTCGACCGTTATCTCGTCGACCGTTATCTACGACTTCGATGGCTATAAAAACTAAGTAAAAGATTTTTTTACTTTATAGTTTTTAGCCATCGAAGTTCATGTATAATTTGTTTATTTGCAGTTAGGGGCGAGCAACAAAATCGTAAGTTGCATATTCTGATAAGGCACGGTCCATAGAATATTTTAAGACCAAAAAGAGCCGAGCAACAAATTCTTTTACTTAGTTTTTAGCCATCGAAGTCGTAGATAACGGTCGACGCGGAGATAAATAATTTGTTTATTTGCAGTTAGGGGCGAGTAACAAAATCGTAAGTTGCATATTCTGATATAGGATACGGTCCATAGAATATTTTAAGACCAAAAAGACTCCTGTTGAGCTGGCCCCCCCCCACCTTGCAGAAATTAAAAAACAAATAGCGCAAAATTTGCTTTTTTTAATACAAGCTATTTATGAGCTTTCATATCCCACAGATTAAAAATTTTGAGCTCGTCACACTGAACAGGAATTTAATATTTTTTGTGGGGGGGCTGAGTCAACGTTGATTCAGCCCCCCCCCCCCCTACTACTTAAAAATAGAGATATTGAATTGATCTTTGCCGCAGAATTAGGAGCTATTTATGAACTTTCGAAGTGATATAGTTTCGATTTTTGAGCTCATTACCTTAACCCCGAAACAACCCTTTAATTTTTAATTGATTTAACTCAAGAGAAAAATGTTGAGAAAAATTTAAATATATCGTATCGCGGATATAATTCGTATAGCGTATAAATTCTAAACTTGTAAATTACGCGCATTTCGATTATTGAGCTACAACCCCTTCGCAAAAAGACCACCCCATCTTCCCGGCTTAAAAGAGAACTGTACTTAAAATGAATAAAATTAATTATTTTGCGACTAAATATTATTTACTAATTTATGAGCTCGCAAAATACATGCATTTTGATTATTGAGCTATAACCCCTTCGCAAGAAAACCACCCCATCTTTTCGGTTTAAGAGAGAACTGTACTTAAAATGAATAAAATTAATTATTTTGCGATTAAATATCGTTTACTAATTTATGAGCTCGCAATATACATGAATTTCGATTATTGAGCTACAACCCCTTCGCAAGAAAACCACCCCATCTTCTCGGCTTAAGAGAGGACTGTACTTAAAATGAATAAAATTAATTATTTTGTGACTAAATATTGTTTACTAATTTATTAGCTCGCAAAATACATGCATTTCGATTATTGAGCTACAACCCCTTCGCAAGAAAACTACCCCATCTTCTCGGCTTAAGAGAGAACTGTACTTAAAATGAATAAAATTAATTATTTTGCGACTAAATATCGTTTACTAATTTATGAGCTCGCAAAATACATGCATTTCGATTATTGAGCTACAACCCCTTCGCAAGAAAACCACCCCACATCTTCTCGGCTTAAGAGAGAACTGTACTTAAAATGAATAAAATTAATTATTTTGCGACTAAATATTGTTTACTAATTTATGAACTCGCAAAATACATGCATTCTGATTATTGAATTGCAATTTCTTTTGTAGGAATATTTTATATTCCTGCTATACGAAAAAATTTTGTTTTATATATAGATCCAAATCACATGCAATAAGAATATAATAGATAAATTTATTTTTAAACAGATAGTGAGAATTGTTATTAATTTCGGTAATTATTTTATATCCTTTTGAATAAATGTAAGAATAAATGTAAGAAAATTATTAAATGTTGTCTTGTAATATAGAATAAAAAAAAAGCGCCAAGTACACGCGCAATGTATGTTGTAAATCCAAAAATCTTAAATGGTAGTAGCTTTATTTCTCCCTAACAAAATAATTCACAAAATTCCGTTACCTAACTCAACCCAAATGATATGTATTTCAAAAAAAGATGTAAAATCTTTAAATTGCGCTAATTGCAAAGAGAATATTTATATATTGCTTTGAAAAATAATTGTTGCGTAACTACTTTTAAAAAATAAAACTCAAGTGGTACGTATCTTTGTATTCCCATTCAAGGGTCTTCTCATTCCAACCCAAGCTTTAATTCTTTTTAACAAAATTATAATATTACAAAGAATCATTTTAATTACAAAGAATTAAAGAGATAACAGTACAAAATAAAAATATTTAATTAAAATAAAATAAATAAATTTTTCTTGTAAAAAAACTTGGCGCTGCTTTTTTACTCCTTTAAATTCAATCAAAATTTTACTACTTTATTAAATTTCAAGATCTAGCAGCAAGGTATAGTAGCTTTCATGAGTTTATTTCAGAACAGTATAAAAATAAATTTTTACAACGAACTTTACGGAAAGCTGTTTTAGAAACTGCAACTAGAAAAAGTATCACAGGAGATCTATTTCTAAACGAAAGAAACATAAAAAAATATCAAGAATTTACTAACAATGTTATTAATGTAGTTTTTCTAATATTTCGCTGAGAACATATATTTCAAACAAAGAAATGACACCATCGCCCAAAAAATTCAAATTATGAAAAAGAAAAGAAAGATAAAACGGTTCGAAAATAACAACTATAAATAAATGTGAACATTTCGTTTTTATTAAACATTCACTTATTTTAAACCTAATTTATCAGATAATTTTTACAAAGTGTAAGTAAAAAAATATAAAAAGTAAACATATAAAAAGTAAATTGATTTGTCCTAAACTATTAAACAAAAACTATTTCAATTAAGGTAATTAGGTACCAATACCCGGACATGTACCTATATCTGGACACCTTTATTATTTATAAGTATAATGCGAATTAAAATCAAAGATAAAAGTATTTTTTCTTGTAATTTGAAACTTTAGTTATAATATCTAAACGTTTATTTCCATAAATTTATATTTTTTTAAAGGTATCCAGACAGGTACGTGTCCAGGTATTGGTACATTTACCTACTCTTAAGGTCCGGGTATTGGTACCTTTACTTTACCAATGTATAGACAGACACGTGCGGATATCTTTCCTTCCATTGATTAATCAATTGATTATCCAATTGATTTGTACAGAACATGAAATAAAACTCCTGCAGTTTAGGGCATTGTTTCAAAATAACGGAACAATTATCAGGTATATCAAGTTTCGCGCCAACAAAATATAACTTTTTCAAGTTTCTGCACTGTGCTAGTAATTCCAACCGGTGATCAGTGAGGACAGCATAAGACAAATAAACTTCTTGCAAGTTTTGATAAGAGGAAAGTAATTGAAATAAGCTATCATCAGTAACTGAATAATCGAATCTGTAACAAAAATCATATAATTAATACAGTACTTTAATTGCAAAGAGAAAATTCATGTAACTTTTTCAAGATGCTCGCAAAAGAAGCAAACAAATTTCAATAAAGAATACAATAATGTGTGTTTTAAAAGAAAATGTAGCACACAAACTTACTTAAGTTTCACTTTTTGTAAATTCTTACAGTTAGCGAGAGCATTAATATCCTGAGATGTAAGATGACGTGCGTACAGTAATGAATCTATTAATTCCAAGTCACGACACGAATTTCCCAACTCTATTAGAACTGCATCGTTTATACGGTCTGCCGATAACTGACGCATCCGTTGATTATTTTGCAGTATTTTGCAAAGACGTTCGGTTTTTACACCAGTATGAGAAAGGTTTAAATGTTCCAAATTATTTAGCCCCTCGAGATACGAAAATCCTTCGTCGTCTATGTAAGAATAACTTAGATCCAATTCTAAAAAAAATTTATATTACAAATTGTTATACAATTTACCAATAATCTTGACAATTATATACATATACTATATGTATATACCTTTCAAATTTTTGCATGTCTCTGAAGTTTTAAGTAGGACAGGATTTAAACATTCTCCATTGTTGCAGTCACTTAATCTTAAATGCGTTAAGCGCCTGCCGCAATTATCAAGAAAGTTTACGAAATCATTAACATCAAAGTTGCATCCTGTAAGATCTAATTGTTGCAAATATTTACATCTATGTGTAAAATAACAAAATATATTGGACATATATTTCTGAGATTTAAAATATCGCATGTTTAAACGTGTATAGAGTAGAGGATCCCGTGTTAAAATATCAAAGCGCATATTATTTACTTCATTCATGCGGCATAATGTTACCACATCTAAGTATTTAAATATTTTTAGTAGCATTTCATTCTGTAAAGATAAAATATAATTAATATAATACAAAATAAATACTTTAATACTCAAAGTACGAAATGTCATTGTAATAAATATTGTGATGAGAAATAGATTTCTTAGAATACTTTACTGGAAGCGCAAATAAACTGCAACGTGATAGCTCCTTGGATTCATCCAATGAGAGTTTCATACTCTTGGCACAATTCGAATTACTTTTCAATAAAATACGACGCGGACATCTCTGATCAAGAGGTTGCTCATAACCGGGGATTACCTCCTGAGATACCTCTTTGTGCTTCAAATTATTCTTATAAGAAATCCTTCTTATGTCGCTGCAAATATTATCGGAACAAATTAATTTTTATTATTAACAGAAAAAATGGATTCAAATATTATTTCTAATGTCGATAATAATAATACCTTTTACAAATAACACAGTATTTGGAAAAATTCTGTTGCAGATAAACTATATCTAAGTGTGCACTTTCTGAATCTGTTGTTAAATTATGAACATCGTCATGGTATGGAGAGTACATGCAGTTAATTTCTTTGAACAGATTAGTTAAACTCTCGTTAGGATCTCTAGATAGGATCAATTCTGATGTACCGATGAGCATCACAGCATCTAGCTTTGTGTAAGATAACCATGAACTGTCCTTAAATACTAGTTTGAGCATTTTGGTTTTAAAGTTACACGGATGCGACAACGGTGGAGAAAATAATCTTGATTTCGGGGGTACAATCTGAGACGATTCATCCCACAACTGAATCCAGTGATTATTGGAATCTTGAGCCAAAATTTGAATTACGCTTCCAGGATTACATATTTCGTAAATACAGACTCTGATTGGATATACAGCTTCATGAAACTCGATATCTTTAAATAGAAAATATTATTATATTTACTCTTTTCTCAGCAAAAGCGTATCTTCCTTAACAATATCTTATTTATCGATTTAAATATTACATACCAATATATCTTTTTGACGCATCATAATCGTATAAGAATGGTAGAGGCCCATCAGCGGATCTCATGAAATTTTTGTTTTGCCATGGAGATATTGAAATACCCTTGAAATACTTCTATATTGGAAAATCAAAATTGTCAAATAGTAGAAAATCTTGTTACATATAATATATAGCGATTACTTTGTACAGGACTATAACAGAGATAGGTAGTACCAGAAAATACACGTACCTCGAAATTACAAAAAGAGTTTGGTAAATGAAATAGTTGTCCGTAATTTTGAAATTTGGGTGGCCCAATTATGTCAGGGGCAGTATGGAATATGCTAATACTCCAGTGGTCCACGGCAACAAATCTTTTCTTCACAAATTGATAGATGAAGTCAACACTATTTTCTTCTCCTACGGATACTCTGCCGACATAGGGATATCGACTACAACTCTCGCAATATGAAGATTTATTGTGGGTTGTCATATTGTCTCTCTAAAAGAAGACAAAAAATATGAAGAATAATAATCCTTTCTTTTTTAGCATATGCTAAAATGCATTATAATATTATATATTTTTATAATTATAGCGTTAAGATTATATGTATAATCTAACAATAAGTTTATCTTGCTTTTATTCGCATTGCTAAGTACTGACATTATTACATAGTCTGCATGTGTGTGTTGAATATCGTTATTAGATAATTAATTATTTTATAGAAAATAACAGTTATTTTTTAATGTTGTTAATGTAGAAAAATGTTCTTTTATAAATCTGAAACATCGGGAGCTCTGTGTTCTTCTACTACCACGTGGCACACACCGTGCACGAGCACAAAAGAAAGAACAAAAAAATTACACAATTTAGATTGCTCACATTCGCCAGACTTACGCTTAGTTTCTAAATGACAATAAAGTTTCATTCTACAATAGTCGTAAGAGTAGATGTAAGACGCGTAAGCAGTAAGCTATTGACTAATAAGATTTTTACAATCCAAGAATAATCGATTGTAGTTGGTCAACTTTTACTGCTTACGTCTTACCGCATACTCTTACAGTTATTGTACAATGGGTTTAAGATTTTCCGAAATGTATTTTTTATCTTACTCAATGTATCTTTTATCTCATTTTCCGATACACGTTATAACATGTTCTACCACTAGCCCAGTAGCAGGGGAAAAAAATAGGTCTTGCCCTACAAAAGGTCGGGTAGTTCTGATTTTTGGATATGTTTTATATTTTAGGGTCCTAATGAAAAATCCAAGTTTTCGACCTTGGCGCACACCCGGGCGCGCCGCCATCTTGAAAAAATGGAGCACAAAACCGGTTTTTTCGGAATATCTCCTTACCAGTACGTTTTAAGGCAAAAATAGTTATTATCAATTTTATAGAAGATATAATTCCCTACAACTTTTGTCTGAAACATTTTTTCGTATATGTAATAGATAGCGAGCTACAGCACCGTAAATTATTAAAAATTTCACAAAAGGCTCCTTTTTAAGCATATTTTATTAATTCGATCACCGAGGCATGTGATGATTTTTCTCGCGAAATAATTTTTCGTGTGAATTTTTAATACTATTTCCAATAAATACTGCGCGCCAACTTGAACATATAAATTAATTATTATTTATTTATAATTAAATAGAATAAATATATGTAAAATATTTTCAAAATATTTTTCGCTTTGTATGGTGGTGACATAAAAAATGAAACATTAGATGCAGTGCGCTACCAACGTTTTAGAAAGTCAACTACTAAAAATCAATTTAATCTTGCTAATCTGCCGCCAACAAGAGATGCTGCACGATATCACTCATTCAGGACGTACCATCAAGTGCAAGCATGGTATGGAATTGAAAAAATTCCACAGGAGAGGGGCTGGAAACGTAGTAATAATGGGCTCACTCCTGTAAAAACTACAAAAGATCCAGCTCCTCAGGCCTTGCTCAATGTAATATCATGCAATTGCAAAAAAGGATGTAGAGGAACATGTGGCTGCAGGAAAGCTGGATTAAAGTGCTCCATTATTTGTGGATTTTGCAATGGACAATCGTGTGAAAATGTGCCAGAGCTTCTGATCGACAGTGAAAATGAAGAAGGAGAAACGCTTTCCGTTATGCAGATTCACGAGGAGATCGAGACTTATGACTCACAAAACAACACCGAAAGCTATATTGTTTGTGAGGACATAGTTACCAACAAACCGGGACCATCAAAGCGACAAAAAATATAAAAGGTTTCTATATATTGTTTTTATTGTTTCTATTTAAAATATGTTTAAAACGGAGCCTTTTGTGATATTTTTAATAATTTGCTCCACTTGACAGTGCTGTAGCTTGCTATCTATTAGATATACGAAAAAATGTTTCAGACAAAAGTTGTAGGGAATTATATCTTCTACAAAATGGATAATAACTATTTTTGCCCAAATACCTACTGGTAAGGAGATATTCCGAAAAAACCGGTTTTGTGCTCCATTTTTTCAAGATGGCGGCGCGCCCGGGTGTGCGCCAAGGTCGAAAACTTGGATTTTTCATTAGGACCCCAAAATATAAAGCATATCCAAAAATCAAAACTACCCGACCTTTTGCAGGGTAAACTTACCTAGCTACTGGGCTACACGTGGTACTGTGTTTCACACGGTAGAAGAATGTACGGCATACATACGTTTACGTGCACCAAAGAAAAAAAATTGCAAAATTTAAATTGCTTACGTTCGCTACACTTACGCTTACGCTTTTAAATGACTAAAATTTTTCAAAATGTATTTTTTTATTTATTTAATGTATCTTTTATCTCATTGTTTGATATAGGTTATAGCGATCTAACAATAAGTTACACAAAGGATCACACAGTGAATAAAAAGAATTAATTATCTACCGGAAATTTAACTCGGAACTGAATCAAAAAATTAATCAGTAAAACTAAATTCTATCGATTTTCATACTACTTACTGTTTATCAGCAAGGCAGTTTTGATTTTTCTGTATAGAATGAAAAAATCATGAAAGAAAAGAAATGTTGGAACACGTGGTGAGCACATACTATTGCATACTATTTCTGTAGGTCCACACAGTACTGTTATTTCGTGGACGTTGGGACCCCCCACCATCTGGCACGGACGCGCGCACACAGCAGCGAACAGCCATGCACGTGTGCGGCGGCTATGTGCTCGGCGTTCGGCTGTGACCGGACATGGGTCTGTGTGTTGAATAATTTTCTTAAAATGTACTCACTCGTACGTATAAACGGTCGCCACTTCGTTTTAACTGCGATTACGAAGAACGCTGATAGGCTGCGGTTGACTTCCGATTGCCGTGAAATTGCCTCTTTACGAAGTCGCGCAGTAGTATTTTGGATTCGAAAAACGATATATTTCCGAAAAATATTTACTTCCGGATGTTAATAAGCTTGTAATTAAGCCTGCGGATAACGGTCGCGGCCGGATACTTTCTCTACTCGTCGGATGTCGAACGATTATTCACGGATCACTCGGATACGCGACGTGGACCCGACACGACGGTTCGGCAGGAAAAGACCATCTAATTTCGATAATATATTATTAATCTTGTTGTACGGATTACAGTCGTAGCCGGGAACGATTCCTCTTTGCCCGATGTAAAACACATGCAATACACGATTCCGAGAGAGTTCGAAAACGATGTGCACACGGTAAAGGTTCACGAGGAAAAGATCTCGCTTCCGGTTACATATCGAAACCAGGCAGGGGCTCCAAGCTACCGTACTAAACGCGGACGCCTAGTTTTAGCGCCATCTACAAAAGCGGGGGGAAACTCGTAGCCGGATCTTATAGTTGCAATTTCATGGACGCTAGAAACCAGCGGCAGCGTCAAGAAAATGTGGTGGGGGAAGAAGTTCCGTTGAATTTTGCGGTACGCTAAAAAGCTGAGACGGTCTGAACTTTTTCCCCCACTACATTTTCTTGACGCTGCCGCTGGTTTCTAGCGTCCATGAAATTGCAGCTTAAGGCTTCTGTCCACAGGACGCGGAAACGCTTGCCGCGCGGCAAGAAGCGACGCGGTAGCCAATGCGACAGCATGCAGCTGTTTTAAAATTGGGGTTTTTGACTTCGTGTGACAACCGAGGGTTAAAGACAATATATTTATGTAACAACATAAAAATAAAAAAAATATATACATTATTATTTATTAAAACTCTTATATGTATCATAGTATGCATATGCTAAATCATGCAATTTACTCGTTTGTGTTAGTGGAATCCTAAAGCCCTTTAAAATATTATTAATTGTTTTTATATTACGCGTTATACATCCTGGGATATATGTATTTAAAATATAATTTTGAATATGTTTGTGTTCACAGTCTATACAACTTAAATTGTATTTAATACGAAATTTTTTTTCCGAATTAACGATGCACCCTTTTACCTCGCACTTTTTATGTGACATGCTTCCTAAAAAAATCAGTGTTTAATAAATAATATGTTTAAATACATGAGCATCTTATATAAGACATTATAAACTAAAAACTAACTGAAATTATGAACTAACGTTGCAATTAAATTAATAAACATGCATACTGTAATATAAAACAGGTACTTGTCGAATATTCAAAGTCACGTTCAAAGTCACATTCAAAGTCACAATTATACTTTGATGTATCCAGGGCTGTTGCACAGGTTTTTCAAATCGTGTAAAAGCTACGCCGACACCGGTAAGCGGAACAGAACACGGCCCCAGATGTATCTGTGTAGAGCTCATCGATGTGATGTATATGTATGTGGTAGTAGCCTACCTAACGCCATCTACAAATCCGGGGGAAAGTTTTTAGCGAATCATGGGATCCAGTTCGTGTACGTTAGCTTGGACCCCCTGATCGAAACTGGCTAGGCTGCGTTCGGAAATGCTACCCTGAAGGAAGACTCGGGTGAATAGTGGTGGGGGCAGGGTGCACCCCGGATGTAAGTAGTTTCCGAACGGTAAATAAGTAATAAGACATGGCGGATGAAAGGCAATCCCGAGAAAATATTATTGTATCCTGCGCCATGACTACTGGACAAGAATCGATAAGTACCTGTCTACAATAGGTGTTTTAAGCCCTAAGCCTTAAGAAATTGTTCAATCACAGTTGAATTTGAGGAGAATAATTGACTGTGATTGGTCAATTTCTTAGGGCTTAGGGTTTAAAACACCTATTGTAGACTGGGACTAATCACAGGATAGCTTTAGATAGTTTATATCCAGATAGTAATGACACAGTATAATATCTACTTATGCTGTGGTAATGATGAGCCGTTGAGTGTTTCTACAGCTTCTACTTCCTTTTAGTAAAATTAGTGGCGCAATTACCAAATAACGATGAAATAATATATTTTTTTATTTAAAATTATCAGTTATTACTTTACAAAAGGAGTGTAAAATATATCGATTGCTTAAGCAACTGTTAAAATATACCTACATAAGATGAATTATTAATTAATATGAATAATAGAAAAACATAATCGTAATAGCGTCAAGATATTATTAAACGTAGATAAAATCTGATAATAAATTAGCGGTAGGTAATAGAATATAATTAACCTTACTTAAATCCAACTAATCAGAGTTATTATAGGTAACAGTTCGACCAATTTAGCAAATCGCAACGCAAACCCGGCAAAACATTTTTTATATAAAAATATATTTAAATATATATAATCATATAATATTAGAGGAAAGTCCCCTATTATGAGACACCACATCTATTTTGTGTGATTATCGGAAGTCTATGGGCAGAATTGAAAAAGGTAGTAGGTCATTTTGAAGGGAATTTAATAAGCTTTAAGATGCTGAAATGTAAAATCTAATTTAAATATTAATTTTTCTGAAAATTAGAAAAATGTAAAAAATAAGCTTCATGCAAAATCGAAAAAGTGTCCTCCTAATATGAGATACCCCGAGAAATCGCTAATAAAGTGCAAAATACATCGGTATGGCAATTAGAAAACTTCATTTAATGTCTCTGAAATACAAATGTAATAGAGAAGTTTATTTGCAATAATCGCAAATCCACTTATGCTCAATATTTCCAGCGCAGCCAGTGTGCGCCCAGCATGAGCATGCGATCACTATCAGCACACTTTTATAAGTTCGTATGAACCTTCCCTGAACTTTAACATAGTATTTTCCCTCTTTTTATTACTGTACAATAACCTTCATACTCTAGCAACGATCGTCACCCTGAATATCTCATATTACGGATCCCACGCCTTGCGGATTCGCGATCACCAAATCTATCCTCTACAATTAAGCAACTCAACATATCCTGTATTTTCCTATTAATATGACCTTACTCTATCGCTGCATACAGAACTCATTGTCAAATATTTATTTATTATATAACAAACAAGGTTCGAAGTCTCACCTTTATGGAACTTGACAACATCCAAATTCACAATTTCGATATTTGTAACGAGTGCATGCACGATCGAACAATGAATTTTCTTCTAAATAAAGGTTTTACACCAAGGGCGATAAGTTCATGGTGGAACCAACAAATAGAACCTATTAGTTTAGCAGAAAGCCCGTTATCGCATATTAGGAGCTTATCTCATAATAGGGGACTTTCCTCTATATAAAATATTATATAAAATATGTCCATATATGTCCATACTATGTTTTTTTCTCTTGTATAATCTCTGTTCGTATGTACAAGAAAAATAATAAGAAAAAGAATTAGAAAATAATTAAAAGAATAATTTTTTCATTGTTTTTTTATAACAAAAAATAAAGTCTGAGAAATTGTGAAAAATTTGCTCATATAATCATATATAATCATATTTTATATACAATTATTACATTTATATATGATTATATATAGGCAAATAAATAAACAATGCAAAAACAAAAAAAACAATGCAAAAATTATCTTTTTAATTCTTTTCTAATTCTCTTTCTTTTTATTTTTCTTGTACATATGAACAGAGATTATACATAAAAAAAACATACATGGACATATATCGACATATTTTATATAATATTTTACATAATATCATATAATTATACATATTTAAATGTTTTGATATAAAAAATTTTTTACCGAGAATAGATAATGGAGCTACGAATTCAAGTATTTAACGCACAATACGCGATATTCGCCAGCCTCGCTTCGAAGAGAAAAGATACGTAATACTTGGTGTATTGTATACGAAGTACTGGACACAGAGGAGAGATACCGATTCAGATCTAGCGTAATCTAGGGTGCTCGCGGCGCTGCGTCTACCGTGCGTTGGTAGCACTGAAGAGCGAGCGTGCTTGCGAGTGTGCACGCGAGCGTCTCCAGAGAAGTACGATAGTCGTGCTACGTAACAGCCATTTTTCTGTATGTTCAAGCACAGAATAAAAGTCTTGATAACAATTCTTCCTGTTCATTTCAAAACACAACAGAAGTGACACTAGAGAGATGAGAGACGACGACGTATCTTAGGCCGCAGGGGGAAGTGATCCGCGCAGTTCCTTGGGCTTAACCTACGGCATCAACCCGAGTTCTCGACACCGCGGACATACACACACAATTACACATACTCGCGTCACTGAAATTGAAAATTAAGACACGCTTCACGGCTCATACGACAATTGGTTTGTCCTGGCCATCTTAAGAGCTGTATAGCTCGCAGGCCATAAACAGAAGAAGAAGAAGAAGAAGAAGAAGACGTATCTTAACGACGACGTATCTTAATAAATATATAAAATTTTCACATTTGGACTTTGCGTCGCAATATCTCCGCTCGTAGGACACGTAGCGGAAAAATAAAAACATTTTTCTTTATATATTGACCTCAAGCTATCGATCAAGCCTACTTAGAACTTGATCCGTTCACTCGTTATTGAGATCTGAACATCTCGAGTACTCGCAACTCGTCGCGTCGCGTAAAAGAGTCACGGTCGGTCTCGCTGCGCGTGTACTTGGCGCGAGACACTACCGTGTCTCTTGCTTTAAGATTAAATTCTCTACGGAATTTACCTTTTATATTTCACATATTAATATAATTTACGTATTGATGTAATTCACAAAAAAAGCAATTAAAATGTTAATGCAATTAATTTAATTTTTTTAAATTTATGATTTACACGATGTAAACAAATTATTGTATGTACTTTGGGCTATTAAAGAATTAATTCAAATAAAATGTAAATTAATATTCTTTAAGTATAACTTATAATTTTTTTGTATAGCAAGAATATAAAATATCCCTACAAAAGAAATTGCAATTCAATAATCAGAATGCATGTATTTTGCGAGCTCATAAATTAGTAAACAATATTTAGTCGCAAAATAATTAATTTTATTCATTTTAAGTACAGTTCTCTCTTAAGCCCAAAAGATGGGGTGGTTTTCTTACGAAGAAGTTGTAGCTCAATAATCGAAATGCATGTATTTTGCGAGCTCATAAATTAGTAAACGATATTTAGTCCCAAAATAATTAATTTTATTCATTTTTTAAGTACAGTTCTCTCTTAAGCCGGGAAGATGGGATGGTTTTCTTGCAAAGGGATTGTAGCTCAATAATCAAAATGCGCGTATTTTAAGAGTTTATTCTTAGAGTTTATACGCTATACGAATTATATCCGCGATACGATATATTTAAATTTTTCTCAACATTTTTCTCTTGAGTTGAATCAATTAAAGGGTTGTTTCGGGGTTAAGGGGATGAGCTCAAAAATCGAAACTATATCACTTCGAAAACTCATAAATTCTGCCGTAAAGATTAATTCAATATCTCTATTTTTAAGTAGTGGGGGGGGCTGAGTCAACGGTGACTCAGGCCCCCCATTAAAAAATATTAAATTCCTGTTCAGTGTGACGAGCTCAAAAATTTTAATCTGCGGGATATGAAAGCTCATAAATAGCTTGTAATTTTGCGCTATTTGTTTTTTAATTTCTGCAAGGTGGGGGGGCCAGTTTAACAGGGGTACCAAAAAGAGCCGAGCAACAAATTCTTTTACTTAGTTTTTAGCCATCGAAGTCGTAGATAACGGTCGAAGATGCAGTATTTATTAGTGGCATTGTTTACAGAATCTTATATTTCGAAAATTTGTTTACGCTATCTTAAAGCAACAAAAAAGCAACAAATTTTGGTGTATTGTTTTTTTTTTGGATTTGAGCACTCTTGTGTTTTTTAGTATGTGGTGGGGCTAGAATCTGTGTCAAGCTGCCCCCTCCCGTGCGAAAAAATATATACAGAGTGCTCTCAAATCGAATATACGTTTATACCAGAATTTGTTGCTATTTTGTTGCTTTAAGATAGCGTAAAAACATTTTGGAGATATAACGTTGTTTAAGATGTAGTCAATATAGTGCTGTCTGTTAAGTATTCGGATATACGTATTTTCTAAAAAACGTTATATTTCAAAAATATTTTCACGCTATCTTGGAGCAACAAAAAAGCAACAAATTCTGGTGTATTTGTTTTTTGGATTTGAGCACTTTATATAGGTTTTTTATTATGGGGGGGGGGAGGAGCTAGCTTGACGACAAGCTGGCCCCCCCATTTCGATCGCCGTTTTCTGCTAAACGTCTTGAGCAACAAAATCCGGACTAGAGCAACAAATTAGCACATAAATAGCACTAAATTTTTTAATAGGTGTGGATTTTTTTGCAATAGTGGGGGGGCTAACTTGATAGAGGTATGGATTTGAGTACATATTATAAATTCGGAGAAATAGATAGTATATAATTTTTTTATTGAAAATCTATCTCTTGCAGATAAAAAATCCTAAATACAATTAAGTTGATTTTTTAACATCAAGTTTTTTTCATAGCAATTTTATCAGAGATCGTAATATGTGCCCAATTTTAATGAAATACGATAACTGTATGACATATGTGCGTGAATAACCATTGTTGCTACTACATATACGTATGAATTTGGCAAACATTGGAGACAATTTCGTTAATTTTAATTACAATGGAACCGTGAGTCTTTAATCTGGCGTTTGTGTCTCGCACAACGAGCTCGCGCGATTTTTTCGGAATCGTCGAAATGCTTTGTGTCCACGGAAGCGCGTTAAACGCGGTGGTGTTATCACCGGTTAACTTTATCTTCGATATAATAGCGAGAGAATCGAGGCCTCTCGACATTAATTGCGCTTTGTTTGAATTGTTGCTGGCGTCGCTGCGACTGACAGACACCGAACGGCGGTGCGTCCTAACGAGTTGATATTGTTCAAAAGGAATCAAGCGTACTTTTTTCCCCTATCTTTCGGTACGCTCCGTTTTTGCAGCAACGCGAAAGGGCGATGGAGAAAAAACACAATTATGCGAGAAATGAAATAGAACGTTCTACATTTACAGCGTAATACAGTCACGAATTTGAAACACAATGGAAAATGGACTTTCGTATATTACCTAAAAGTATTTTGAAAGTAAAATATTATGAGTTATTGAACAACTTACAACCATAAAGAAGGAAATATATATTTTAACATAACTCGTACTGTTTATATATTCTTTCTTTTAATTTATTATACAATAAAATTATAAAATTTTTTTATTATAATTATGAGCGCAATTTTACGTTAAAATGACAAGGAGCATTGATTTGTTACAATAACTTTTTAAATAGTATCTTTCCTCGATATCTAAACAAAGTAGATACCTAAAGTATCCAAGATATCTAGGATAAAACAGTTTCCTATAACAATTTATTTTTATTGTATTGCGATAGGATAAAATACAATTTTATAAGTTTATTTAATACTTGCATAGATATCTTTCTAATCATATATTGCATTTTAGTAAATTATTAATATTATTTTTTTTGCATTTCCTGCCTTACCGATACATCTGCCGTATCATCTACGAGAAAGCAAAGATTATAGAAATTTCTATTACCAACTGTCGGTACCTTATTTCTTCTCATAGCTTATAGATGGCAAAAGAAGCAAAGAATTCATTGGCTATGAAATTTCCGCAGGGATGACTGATCTGCACAATCATTTGGGATCATTAGCGAATCTATAGATTGAACTCATTAGATATAATGCAAGCACTCATACACATTTACACATTACAAAAACCCGTATATGCAGATTTTTTATGCATTATCCCC
This sequence comes from Temnothorax nylanderi, assembly GCF_030848795.1. Lineage (NCBI taxonomy): Eukaryota > Metazoa > Arthropoda > Insecta > Hymenoptera > Formicidae > Temnothorax > Temnothorax nylanderi. The sequence continues at coordinate 518,252 of NW_027249129.1, forward strand.
GTTTTGCCAAAAATTATAAAATCAATATTTCAGGATTTATATTGTATAACAATATAATTATTAATTGTTAGTTTCTTTAATAAGAAATTAATTTACATCTTTTCCACAACTAATTTTTTTTAAGAATAATTCTGTAATATAAACAATTTAATATATAAAATACTATTAGAAAGAGAGCATAGAAAAATATTTCGTTTTTCTGTCATTGGAATTATCGTGAAAAATCAAGAATCGAAAGATAATGAGAGATTTAAATATCTTTGATTCCAAGAATATAATACATTTTGCGATCCACGAACTATTTTTGTATTGAGCTCTGCAATACAGCTCTTTGTTGAAGGTGTAAGAAAGAAAAATGCCTCTCGAGCTTCCGTCGCGGATAGAACTACGATATAACTACGACCTAATTTCGGTAAGAGTTCCGAGAAAATTCTGTTTCTTCTTTGTGGTATTTAAAAGTCTCATTGTAGAACGTTCCACTCCGCTATTGTGCGTGGGAGTGTTGGATGATCCAGAAAATACGGGTACAGATAATGGTCTCAATAAAGCGACGTTGTCGGACGAGAATTTGTTAGAAGAATGTCATCTTTTATATATTTAAATTAGCCATGATCGATTCATTATTATCTGAAAGAAAAAGTATCTCTTTCGTCTCACACCCGCTGTGTCAATTCACTCGTTTATTTCATCTTTTTCAATTAACTTCTTCCACGGCCTGGTATATTATCACTTTTTTTCTGCACTACGTCGTGTATGTATACTTGCATGGAAAACCCGCGTTCGCACGAACGCGCAATGACGATGCAAGGATAGCGGTGCCGACAATGCGGATTTTAATATACACCCGATGGCCTTCGATATCTTCGTCACGTGCAAACATTACCAGATCGTCGATGCCGCAAAAACCTGAGAATTTTTAAAGAAGCATAAATATCCAATTCGACAGAAACTCGTGCGACCAACGACGCTTTTCTCACAAACGATTGCGCTTTGATAAACTTGTATGCGCTATTTCGAAAATACATCAAATAATATTTTATTTAGATTTTATTTAATAAAAAGGATATATATTTTTATCTGATAATACATATCGAACACCGAAATATCAGTTGTCTGGTATACTTTTTAAAGCGAATCTTTCACGACGAGTTTGTTTTCTATTAAAGCACACCTTTTGTTATCGCGATACCTTCGCGTGTGGAATCGATATTAAAAATTAAATTTAACTAGCTCTGATGAGCTTATTTACCGTGAACGAGATCGAAAGTATCGGTAAGCGACGTGTCAGTTTAGTTGAGAGCCTCTCGTTGACAGCCTTCTCTCGTCGCAATCGTCATCGCCGTGGTATTGTCTGAAGCACCGGAAATACTCCCGCCGGAAGAACCATCCTAGTAGTCCCGGTTCGAACCACGCACAACGATCCCCTCCTGTCACCAAGACCTGCGTGGGTCTTGGGCGCGACCGCGCACGCATGAATGCCCGCGCGTTTCCATCCACGTAAATGCACGCTCGATCCCGGCACTACCGTTGCCAATCACGTTCGGTACACGAGACACATCGCGTAGGATTAAATAACGAACGGGCTCGAGAAGCGTGAATGCTAATTGCAAAGGATCGGTCGGCATCAAGATGAAATCTTTTCGTCCAATAGCAATTTTTATTGCTATTACCTTGAACATATATGTACATCATACATCAGAAATAATAACAACGATCGTTGAAACATTGATATACCGTTGTGAAAGATACTTCGCTTTGTTTGCAGACAAAAATTGATAAAAGAACGCAATGAAAATCTGTTTGAAATTTGTGTCCCATGTAATTAGAAATTTTAATTATATTGGTATAAACGTATAAATTTTTGAAAAATTTATTACGTGTTGGTGTTATTATATTTGTTTTGCGAATTCTGTATTTATGTGATATCAGTAATATGATCAAGTTATATGGATTATTATATATAAAGGATTTTCATATTTCTCTGAAAAAAGTCAGAACCTATATCTATTTCTACCGAAGGGGTCAAAATGAAAAAAAAGAGAGAAAACAAATTTATAAAATTAATTATCTGTATATTTCAATAAAAGTCAGAGAAAAATTCAGAAATTGTGATGTTTTAAAAATAAATAATAGTCAAACAAGTCATTTTGATCCTTTTGGTAGTTCTAGTGTTGAAGAACTTCAGAGAATAATGTAAATTTTTTTATTTCACGTAAACTTAAAACTAATGTTGATAAACTTTGAAGAGATTAAACACTAAATGTTAAATATTAAATCTTTCAATTGATATCAAGATCCTTTTGCTTCTTGGCAATATTAAAAATTTAGTTCACTGAAATGACCGATTCTGATCTCTAATATAAATGTACGCATCTCGGACTTTTAATCGTGAAATCGAACATGCGACGTGACCCTTATCTCGCGTCTCGCGAACTCGACAGTGAAGACGGCAGAAGATAGATGATCGTTTCCACGCGATTCACGATATCCTCGAGAAAAATCGTGCTCGTGTCTGACGAATGCGGACCGTTAGCTGCCAGAGAGCCGCCATTAAAGTGTCTTGTCGTGAGTTAAGCTCGCGATTTGTATGCACGAAGTGTACCGAACGTGACACATCCAATCGCGATTCCAACCGACGAGCCCGAGCAAGACAGAAGTTTTTTCTCTGAAGCGCAATGATTAGATCGTCCAGGCAAAAGGATATCGCGATGACTAATTTTGTTGGATACTATTGGATAATTAGAGTAGCCTCAGAAAGTTGTAAAAGGAACGTTCACGAGTAAAAATTTCGTTTATTTTTTTTTTAACTCTTGGACTTATATATTTTTTAATATAAACTATGCTTTTAGTGTAGTACTGATCTTATGTCAATCGCCAACGAACTCTATATGTATCAATATGTATAACGCGCTTATATTTTTAGTATAAGTTCTAAACAAACGTCTCCTGAAATATCACGAGTTAGTTAAAAGAACAAGGTCATCAAAAGAATAAAATATCTTTTTTATCTAAATGATAAATTTATCTATAAATATCAAAAATCTTAATTATTATATCTCGCATCTCAATTCCATAATCTTGGAATCTGAGTTCTAAATTTCGTCGACAAAGACAGCAGGAAATCATCGCGTTGCAAGACGTTTCTTAACGCTGCTTTCATGAATTAATATATAATTAAAATTGCGTCGATCTAAATCTAATCTGGTGGAAACGTGCGCTCGTTAACACAAACAAAATCCTTTCTACTTTGCTTCTGGTAGCGGCGCGGAATGAAGATCGCGTCTTGCATCGCCTACTTTGCGCCTGCGTCCCTAATCTCGCCATTGTTTCACGAGGATTATTTCGCGGCGGAGGTGGTTAATTGCATGTCGCTGTCGACGCGCGTGGGAAAGTGCTAACGATTTCCACGCGTGATTTCACGAGCGACGTTATCTCGCTCGTATCGCTCCGGCTCGAAGAAAAAAAATCGGGAATCCATTTTCGTCATCATTGAAACTTTTCTTTCGCACTTGTTTCAAAATTATTCACAATTCATAGAATTACTTTTCAAACGCATTCTCAGAATAAACACTTGACACATTTTGATAAATATTCATAATAATTTGAATTTTCTGTTCAAGTGCAGATATTCGTAGAATCGAGCAAAATCAAGTGGAAATTAATTTTATCAATGAGGTTGGGCTGAAATCGAATATTCTTAGGATCGAATAAATCTAATCAATTTTTTTTCAGATAGGAATATTTTTTACAATTTTTTTAAAATATTTATAAGAAAATATAAAAAAACATATGTTGTTATATTTAAAATTTATTATTCTTTTATATATAGATGATTGTAATATTTGACAAACTGATAAGATTCGAAATTATCGATTTTTATGTATTATATAAATTAGTCTTTATTAAGCTAAACTTACACTAAAATATACTTGAACAATCTGATAATTTCCAGTGCATATCCATTTTTAGTATCTGTCATATTTTTTAATTTTAGGTTCTATACTTCCCCGATACTTTCCTAGATTGATCTAGACAAAAAAGAAAAATAAAATCTTATTGAATTTTTCGCAAACTGGGTGCCAATGATTTTGCGACGCATTTAATCCATACGTTTATTTTGGGAAAACGCAACTTCCGTCATAATCCAACGCTTATCGTCACCGGCGACCGCACGCATCCTCCGGCGATTATGGAATGAAGATCCATCAGGGACAGGCAGTCTGTCTCGGACAGTTTGCGTGGTCTCCTCCCATCGCCATCGTCGCGACGATTGCACGCGTGTGACTCGATTGACGAGGCAAATTGAATGGCATCCGGAAGCCCCTCCGTGTTGTTTCGTCTTACATGGTGTATAATGTCGCGGAAGCTTTTCATCGACCAATTTACATTGTTTAATTACTCGTTGTCATACTTAATTATTCTCCTCGCTTTCTTTTATTCGAGGACACATGCAGGAAATGTTAATCTTTACGACAAGCTTGAAATTTATATTATTTTTATCGTCGATTGCTCTCTCATTAATTTTAGGAATTAAATCGCGCTATTATTTCTGCACGTGGAAAATGCATTGAAATTTCATATTTCTGTATTTTCGGTTATGCAAACTCAAAGCGGGAATCTTTTGGATCCCGCGCGGCTTCCGATTGAAATTGCATTACACGTAGAAATAATACATGGATATTGTACTGCGGCAACGCAACGCTGCGATATATCGCATGTATAGATATTCGATTTCCAGACTGAATTGAATAGAAATTATATTTACTTCACGTTCAGAAACGCCGTATGTACTACATTCGCAATAACGTAACAACTTTTGCGCACAAGCAATTCATACATTTAGTTACGAAGGAAATTTTCTCTCGAGGCCCCAAAATAAATAAAACCTGATGTAAATAGAAAATACTCGTCATAACAAAAACCTTCGCCGGTGAATCGTCCACGAGCGTCAAATCTTATTTTCGTCCGATAGATAATCACGAAATTGATTCGGAATGTGTGCGGCGCGGCGCGATTATGCCTAATTAATAAATCTACCAAAAATAGAATCATCTTCGTAATCTCGTGATCCTAACTCGAGTCTACTCCTCGTCATCGTAACCCCTCCTCGCGCCGCGTGCGATGATTTCGCACGAGCCGATTGGTGCAGCGAACGCTAACGCGCCGGAATCCTCCTCATCGAAAGAGTCCTCGGCGCCGGATGCGATAAAACGGCTCGTCGTCGTCGTCGTCGTTGTACTCATCATCGCTCGCTCTTCCGACACGACACCGATATAAGTACGTTCACGCCGTCCCTCGGGCGGACGTTGCGAGAGCGGCGCGGATAAAAGTCGGTGAAGTGTGCTAGGTCATTGCTTTTCAGCGACCAAGCCGAGTGATCCGTCACAGTTGTCGTGGTACACGCGGTCCTAAACGGTCATCGTGTTCGACTCCTTTTTCTTTCTTCACTGCTTGCCAATTTTTCGTCGCAACTCGTTATCGTGACGGTTTATCGAACGAGCCGAATCCGCGTATAAATAATGTGTAGCAACGCGAGTGCCGAGAGAGAGGAGCATTCTGTTAAAAAAAAAATCAGATGGTGTGTGATGATCGGTCTTCATATCTGTCATATTTTTGGTTCTGTATAAATTAAAAGGATATCTCATCGGAAAGGGAGAAGGAATACATACATGCTTAGATATTGGCGCGTGTATTCAGAGACTGACCGCGCGTGGACGGAAAGCGGTTACCGTCGCGAATTTGTAGGGACTGATTGATGGTTCGATACATCTCGAGGGAGTGGTCGTGCTGTTTGTTGTTTGACGATGACGCGTCGATAAGACGCGTTTAATTGAGGGGAAAGAGGTCGGGTGTCCCACTTGTTGGATCATACCATTACCGGTGTTTACAATACGAGAGTTTGCCGTCGTAACTGCAAACGAGACAAAAGTGTTCCGCATTGGGGGCGATTATCACTCGATTACGCGATCGTCATCGCGACGCGGACGTTAGGATGAGCCGCAAGAAGGTGTGGAACTCCATTATGCGACGGAAGAAGAAGAATCACTTGGATTTAAGCTCCAAAGATGAGAGTTCTCCTTCGGGCAACGTTTGTAAGTTTATGAGGGAATAGCGCATCTTGTTTTTAGAGAGAAATCTTCATTAGCTTCTTTTCAATGTCTTGTTTCAATAACGAGCGATTCAGATGGATAGATAAGTTCGAAATGCAAAAATGTCAAAGGATTTTTTATCTTAAAATATGAAGGTTTTTCTCTAAAATATAAATACGCACTATTGCTTCTCGCTTTGACTTGTACGGTGGATTCTTCGCTAACAGCAACTGCAACAATGAACGCTTCGCTGGTATTATTCTCGATTAACTCGCTTCGTACATTGTTTCAATAATAGCGCAGCCTCGCTGCGAGTTGCCGGCAGAAGCTCAGGGTCTTTTTGCGGAAATGAAAACCACAACTTGTTTGCCTCACGTCATTAAATATCCCGAACGCGCGAAAATGTGTGTGTGCGTGTATACGTTGTGACTTCACGTAGCGCTTTATCGCTTGTAAAACCATCGTCGAATCGTCCAGATTTACCGCGATTGCGTTAACTAGTAGATTATTCATCATCCGCGCGAACCGTGATAAAAGTGCGCAAGCGTTTCTAAGAAACGTCGTCTTTTCCTTATTTTGTGTTTTCTTCGCTCACCGATCAAGTGTAGGCGAAGCCGCAATTTTGCGTTCCCCGTTTCTCCGCCAGATTAATTTTATACCATGCTTTGTTTCATCTCGCAAAATTTGATTCGAGAGGTTTCTTTATCGCCGCAATTTTTCATTCGGCTTTCTACGGAGGGAACCAATCGGATATTACGCGCTGTACCTTTTTATTTCCTATAAAATTTTCATTTCTACCCGTTCCTCAGTCCTCGACGTTACATCGACCTGACGCCTTTCGCATTCGACATCCCACGGTCGGAAGAGAGAAAAAGAGAGAAGTCAGAACTCTGGCGGCATCTGCTGAAACATCGAGCGGGAACGACACCGTATATAGTGGAGGAAAAATATGACGGGTCGCGAAGCGGTAGCTCGCGCGAGACGGAAAGGAGGAAAATAAAAAAGAGAACTAAGTGTGCTTAACTATAATGTAAGATAAATTCTCTTCAGGAACTCGGTAATTCAGTGAAGTTGATATAAAATCGGAGTCAGGTCGAGGAGGAGCATTATTGCGTTTCACGGACAATGAATGGCTCCGGAAAAGAGCAAAAGGCGGAGAAAATAGAACGGAAAAGAAACATGACTGTGGACATCTATATAACAGCGATGAAAATACAGATAAAAGAGCGGAGAAGCCGATAGTGTGAATAAGCTCCTAATTGTATTTTATTGATTGGATTGACATCCGTTATCTAGCTTTCTTTTAATCCGGAATCACTGCCAATGCCGTCAAATCCCCCTCGAACTTTTTCGCGATCTGGAAGCAAGACATGAATTATTTACGGCGCTTTCGAGGTGGATTTAAAATTCGAATCATCCTGTTTCCATCCTCTCTGTGAATGGGGCGGATGAATAAAGAGGAAGAAAATGACGGGACTACTTCTCCAGTCGATGGTTTTAATTGAAATGTCCGCGCATTTAATTAAAAATCACTGTCTGCTATGATACCGACCTAAAATCGGCTGTCCTGTGGGATTCGATTTTTCACGCGCGGTGAAATTGCGTTTTGTGATTCCACTTTCGAAGCAAAAAAAAAGGCAAAAACATTCTAAAAAAATAACGAGAGTATCGTTGTAAATATATATCGCTAGATCGTACTCGCCTGTTGCGCAAAAGGAGGTAACGCGAACAAAATTAATTGAAGTACACGTGTAGTATAAGAAACTCGATTTAAAATTCTGATTAGTAGGAAATATCATTCTATTTCTGCTATTATTTATAATTCAAGAATATAATTGAGCGTATATGTTAAACATATTATTATCCAGGCTGCAGCATTTTTCACAGATGTATCAGATTTGAGTTTTAGATAATATAAAAATTTAATACGCATCATTAGAAAAATCTTCGTCATATAAATCATAATAAGTAAATGTGAATTTCTTTACAAATGATTAAATTTATATAATATGAGAAAAAATATGCAACTAATTGTCTCAGCATAATTATTTTGAGATAACATGAACCGTTAGAATTTTATACTCGCAGCGTCATGAAAGAGTGACTACAATAAAGTAATCGGACCAGAACTTTTACACGCTTTTCGTTTGTGTTTCTTAAGACGAGAGAGACAGATTTCGTTGTTCGTTTAAAGAGGCCTATTTGTCGAGATATTAAATAATTTCGATGTACCGACATTTCGAAGCCGTAATCGTTAATAACGCGACGCAAATGAAACAGTTACATGGATTAATTGGCGGAACGAATCGCCACGGGGATCGACGCACGGGCGCAGCGTTATATGGATCGTTCCAAATACGGAACCGCGCGCGCATTGAACGACCATTTCAGCTTCTTCCTTTTTGGAAGCGGAGCACGGAACCCAGGGTGCGAGAAAATTGCCGCCTCGAGGATTAACGCGTGGGGTAATATCCGAAATGGTGGCCGGGTAATTCACGCGGATGGCGTAAGACGAAACCGTCATCTCTCGCACGGGTGGAGGCCGGTTTCCAATTTTTCCGAGTAAATAGTTAATCGCCGCCGTCGCTGCCGCGGATCGGATCGCGGACTATGGACGGTTCCGGATATGGAGCGACGCTGGTACAAAGGAGAAGAAGCGACTCAAGGCGCGGAACACCGAGTCACGAGTATCCTCTTTGTACTGCGACCTGGTAATGCAAGCGAATAATGATGTAAGGCGAGTCCACGCTCCCGTACTTCGATTTCACGCGGTGTAACTATCTCGTTTAATTGGTGATTACGGTTGTTAAGAGGGAATTATTTCGACCGATTTAATACATGATCCCATTTCTTGTTTGTTGATACATTCGAATATTGTTAGGTTTGTTTTGTGAACTACATATAATTAAAAAAGAAAAAAACATTTTATATGTGTTATAGGTATTGAAATAGAATTGAGTCTTTTGAGTTTTAATTTGTACAAATTGCTATTCTTACGATGTAAATTAATAATTTACACGGTATTATAAATTGGATTAATCTGGTTGAAAATGAGTGAGTGTGAGAGAGAGGGGGGAGGGGAGAAAAAGTCTTTTTTGTATAGATATAATATTTCTAATTTTTGTTTGTAATAACATTTATTTGTAATAAAAATGTATAATAAACCCTTCAGATTTGCAGATAATGATTTTTGACAATGACAGAAATATGTATGTAGTACAAAACTTTATTACAAAGTAATTTATATTTAAATAGAAATTTTGATGTAAACGCTGAAATATAGAGATAATTTTTTTTTTAATTTTGCATTAAATGAGATCTGTTATTGCGTATTTTACGTAGACTCTTTATTTTGGCGAGCCGAGTGTAATGAAAGCTTCGCAAGCTTTTAGCCAAGGCAAGAAATTAACGAGCGGCGATAACGAGCTCTCAATAAATTTTGAAAACACGAACATCATATGAAATGACCATGCACAAAAATATAGCAATAATTATCATCCGACTGTACGTTTATCCGGTTGCTTTCTTTTGCGCTGCGGGATCGTCCCACAACAGGTACATTAATAATTAGAAGCTTTACGGCGCGTACCGTCAGCTGGAGGACGAGAGTAATGGTAGCTTTGTCTTTCGTCTCGAGGGTTCTTTCCTCTTCCGCCGCCTCGGTCTTCGTGTGCTCCGCTCTCGTGCGAGCGCGATTCCTACGTTCTCCTCACCCACTCTCTCCTCCGCATCTCTGTAACATCACGCATCCGTAATCTCTTTCTTCGCGAGGTAGAATCTTGAGACGGGCTGGGTGCGCAAACGCCAAAGGGCTAGAAAATGGTCGAAGGAGGTATCTCTTTACACGTTTCTTCGAATGTCTTTCAGGGGAAACAGAGCTTTCCAGTTTACTGAGTTTTATGAGAATACACTTGCCGCGTGATGTCTTTTAGAAAAGAGCTATTATACATAGAGCTACGAAAAAAAGCGGTTGCTGTCATTGCATTTGATGCATTAAGAATATTAACATTTGGATAATCTTACCTCCTTATTTTACCAATCAAATATTTTTTAATTCGATAAAAAATGTATGTTAATTTACACAGTAAAAAATAAAATGTTAATTGTAACATTTTTCAAATGTCCCAGAAAGTCCACTCTAAATTTTATGTTAAAATAACTCATTCATCGTGTGTTACTTGTTGACAAATTAGAAATGTTAATTTATTGACACTATATTTTACATTTATATGTGTTCTTTTAACTTTAAGTATAATGTAAAAATAACTTGTACAAAATGTCGATATAACATTTTGCTCCGTCTGATTTAATGTAACTCTTACGAAATGTATATTATACATTTTATTTTGAGTTATATTAACACATATTTTAGTAAATTTGATTATTTTATATGTCAAAGTTTACGATTATTTGAAGATTTACTTTAACTTTTGTTTATGTTAAAATAACTTTAAGACGTGTTGATTTTTTGAAATAATTATGTTAAAAGAACTCAAAATAATATTCAATTTCTAAATGACATACATAAAGTGTTAGTTATCACGTTGACATAAATATAACACATGAAAATGTTACGAAAATAATAACATAGCTGTTGTATGTTAATTTTACATTGAAATAATAGTCAAATCTTGGTAACACAAGAAAATTTTAACATTTGGACGCACGATTTTTTACTGTGTATAGATATGATTTCAAAGGCTTCACAATTATAACAGCATAACAAATGACAACGGTTAAGAAACGGTTTTGTTTTTACGCGTATTTCTTTATCCGGTATAATAACAATCAGAATTCGTCTCGCAGTTCATCACGATTCGCTGAGTCAGAGTTTGTTTTTGCCGAAGAAGCCAAATCGAGCGCGGATTTGCCATAATGTTTTATGGCCCGTAGAATAATTTCTTTTCCTCTGAACTCGCGCACAATCGAAATGCAGTAATTATGAGTGTCGCTTGCCTTTTAAGAGCTGAAATAGTCCATTGTAGTCTCCGCACTCTTTTCTTCTTGCGACAGCTCGTAAAAGCGACGCTCTAATTATACACCATAAATGCTTATGCCCAATCTCCGTTAAATACACTCAACTTGGATATATTCGCGATCACTGAACAATAGATTAATAAAATAATTTTAATGACTAGCCAAATACTATTTTGAAATCGCAAAAATAAGATCAGTAATTTTGCCTCAAATTGAGATTTTTTTCATCAAATGATACATTTAAAACATAATTTTGTTAATATTTTTATTTTTGTTTTTTTAATATAACAGAATTTTATTATGTTATGGATGTATTATCTTAAAACTCTAAATTAGAACAAATGTATTCACTATTTTGCATTAATTTGATGCTAAAATATATGCCTAATATTATACATAGGTATAATGTTGCGATAAGATAGTTGAACGAACCGGTTGAGAATCTAGTTTTCAAACGGAATCATCGTATTGAGTAGTGGGCTAGGTTCATCTGGCTCCTCCTACGTTGTCTTATGAGTCAATCTCCTTTTACGGCAAGGAGTAGCGCGTCTGCTTATTTCGCACCGGAAATACAGCGTGGTTGACGAGATGATGGTCTTTCCTCATTATGAGCCACGCCTTATTGCTCCTTTCTTTCGCGATTCGCGAAATGGCTTGAATTCTTTCGATTCTCGGATTTGATTTTCACAGAATTGAAAGATATATCTTTCGTATTTGTAATTAATTGGATTTATAATTTTATTTTGCATCATATGAAAATTTTTTAAATCTTTGGACCATTTAATTGTTTTAGAAAGTCAAAATAGAAATGATTATCTATCATAAAGTTTTTATTTGACGTTTTAAATTCATAAGTGTTAAATAGATTAACAGAATTAATTTCTGATTATGTTGCACATATGCACGTGCTATAACACAGAATGTTTTCTTTCAAAATCATTCTTCTGAATGAATCCGTGTGACGGCGCGTTGTGAAATCGTGGATTCAACACGGGGGGTAAAACTACGGATGAAATAAATCGCAGGTATTACGGGCTTCGAAAGTAAATTTATTGCACGTTCGCTAAACACGTGTAATTGTGATTTGGAAATTGACCGCGCTTTCTCTTGTCCTTTTGCTAATGAAACGGCGCTTTAGCGTTCTGCCGATCAGTACATCGCGCAATCACAATCGCCGACAATGCATCACAGATTCAACAGTATGTTGCAATATATCAACGTGGTCCGTTTACTGCCATGCGGTGGACAAGATAACATGAACTGGTCATCGGTTTTATTTGCAGTTTATTTTGACGTATTCATGTAAACATCGCTTAGAAATTTTTGCTGAACATAAGATCTACGATGATATTCTTAAAATATTATTTATTTATTTACATTTATAGAATTGTCATTAAGATGAGGAATGGAATTAGGGATAGCTTAGAATAACTGTATTTAGAGTGTCTAATTTACGATGAGTGATTTAGTGTAATTTTTAATTTTTAATTTCATTTTTGAGAGAAAAAGAATTAAGACAGATAAGAAAATGGCAACGATAGCAAAAATATATGTGTATACATAATATTCATATTAAATCAACATCAACGAATACACTGAGAAAAAAATTTGTTGAGAAAAGCACAAAATGTGTTTCATCCAACTAAAATATTTAGTCCGATACGTTCAACTAAACATTAGTTGAATTAACTAATTCTTGATTAAAAATTTTTGATGGTTGACATGAATAAACTATACCTTTTTTAGTGCAACATAATAATTGTTCAATCAACCATTGGATCAACAACTATACAAATTTAGTCCGTACAATTAATTTTTTTTCTCATTGTAGCAATATACATAATAATTCGAAGACAATATGTGGGACAACCGGAAGGAAAAATACCGCAATGCTACGTCTATCTATATTTGCTTCCGTCAATTTTGGAAGAAATGGGTTACAAAAACAAGTCTATAGACTTATATATAGTCCACAGACTTGTTTTCGTGTGTAACCTATATTTCTTCCAAAATATATAGTTTATAGACTATAATTCATAAGCTATCGAATACGAATGTGTACGAAGAATATAACGTGGTGTATGCGGGTATGCATGTGTGTATGACAATTTCAGCAGATTACCGCGCAGTCACCATTCCGACGGAGATGAATGGACCAGCATGTCTCTGTATTAAATATCTGTTTTCTCTCTCCCCTCGCATCCTTTCCCTCATACGTCGATGCACATGCGTTCGCAGTACGGACATACGTGTGCGAAGCGATAGAGTTACGGAAGCGTTTCCGTATTTTGTCGTCGGTCTTATCTGGTTTTCTGATTGCGACAGTGGTTCTCAATCGATCGGTGCTTGTAGTTTCCGGATGTTTAAGATGCTTAAATATCTTTTTCCATCTGAAAGATGTCTCGTGAATTATCGACGCTTATCAAACACGCACTATTTATTAAAACATTGGATATTATTATGAATAACAATATACATATTAATCTTTGCTATATTTACCTAAAAAATATACTATCTACATATATTCTTTATCTATTAAACATTAAAAATTTACAAAATATCGCTCATTTTTCCAATCACAGTAATCACACTTTACTTTTTACTAACTTGAAAACATTTTTACTAATTTGACGTATGCTTGACAGACACTATATAGCTTTCTCGATAAGGCTACGCTTATCCTTTTCATATTTTCATAATTTTGGATTTGTCAACGCAAATGTAATGCCCGTATAGCTCCGTTATTACGACGAGTTTCTACGTTGCCAAGAAGAGGATCCCAACACAGGCATACCTTGGATCCGGAATTGTCCTCGTTGCGCGAGCATGATAGCAATCATCTTTTCGTGGAGTGTAAGTGTGCTCTCGCGTAAATATATTTTTATAAATATTATCTTATAAAAAATGTATATATAATTTCGTGGTCATAACTAAAGAAGTTTCTAGTATAGTATTTGTCGATCTTTTCGAGCGTTTCCTTCGGTAATAACAAGTTTTACAAACAACCAACCTATTTTCTCAGATCATTGCATTTATTTAATTTTGCTCTTTTATTCGTTTGATTCACATATCTAGAAAGATATTGCTTTTCTCGTCACGATCATGTCGAAAGATGGTAGAACGATTTTCCTAGTGTTTACGCGAGAAGATCGACCGGCTGGAATTGAGCCAGCAGTATTTTTACGCGTTTCGTCGGTCGAATGAGACGGGAACTGCTGCGCAAACGAAAGCCGCAATATAGAACGATCTATGGTCGCCGTTACACGAAACTACCGGAATTTCGGGTCGCGGGCAAAAAGAGTTTTTCGATACAGTTGTGCGGGTAGTATTGCGGCACTCATGCGCGCAAACTATATGACCCATATTCGCGGGCCATCCGCGAAACTGAAATGAGAAATCGCAGATGGAACGAATGTGGGCGTGCTCGCTTATTTACTCTGTACACAATGCGATATTTAAAATTGCACTCAATCGAAGAACACGGATTTCTAGATATAAAGTTTTAATTGACGATGTGATTTGTACGAAACTTGTGGAAGACATACATCGAATATTAATTTTGAACAGTAATGTAAATGAAAATAATTGAACAGAATAATTGACGAAATGCAAAATTAAACGAGAAAGAATGAATTAGAGGAGAATGAAATTACTGATTAATTATTATTATCCAAACCGGATCTTTTGTGATATCAAAATGGACCGTCCAATTTTCTTTATTTGCATATCATTGAGAGTTCTTTCTCTGTGAAAGTGAAAAGCTGTGATTACCCTACGAAATTCATGTGAAACACAATTGAAAATGGTGGAGCGTAATCTGCGAAATACATTATATACTTATCTCATACCGTCGCAACAATTTTCCTCGCCGTTTGCAGATCCTTAAGCTTGCTAAGCATGCGAGATTTCTTCAAGATCTCGCGCAGATTAGGGCGGAAGTAGACCGAGCGCGTGGAAATTGGCAGAGGTGCGCAATGAATGCGGCTTTCACCGGATTACGCAAAAGAGGCGGCGAGGCTGCAGTTCAAAATGCAGAGAACGCGAAACAATGACCAAGAAACGCGAGCAGATTCAATTCACTAACCGGCAGGAAAAATGTGTCCCGGTTTCTCAACCGGAAAAAGACAACCGGTGTGCAATTACAGCCGAAGAATATCCTTGGTGTCTTTCGAGTCGTTTCTCTCGTTCGCCAACCCTCTTGTTAATCATACAAGTTAAAATGCATGGGCGTTGAATAGTAAATAAATCGAAATTTATCAATTTGCCAATGTATTACAATTGGACGAGCAGGATTGGAGATATTCGCCGCGAATAGATTACAGATAAAGCAATGTAAATTAATATAATTACATTATTGTAATTAATTTTAAACAATGTTATTAAATTAGCGAGTTGTTAATTAGCTATACACAATTGTGGGTAACGATCGATTTGCAGATATAGATTAAAGGTTAAATTGATAAATTGATTAAATTGCGTTTTGATGCTAAATAAATAACATATCAATTTTATTCTAAATAATATATGACTAATTCGTTTTTATTGTATATTATTCTCAGCAATTAATTTTATTATTTTCTTATTTGTAGCTCTTTAAATCATAGTAAATGTAATCGCTGTTATTGGACGAAGTATTCGCGTAAAATTTCATTTTATGTCGAAGCTAAACTCAATTGTATGTACCGTGATGTATAAAATTAATGATATTATGCGCCATTTGACGGAGCAAAAAAAGATCATCTCGTTACGCACTATGACCTGGTTTCGCCCTATAGCGATTAATTTCATTTGTGCCAACGACAAAGGCGATTTCGTGGAAGAGTATGAAAGCGACGGAGAGCAAACGACGATTTTTTCGCTCTCGGGAGAGTTGCTCGAGTATTAACGTGAACAGAATGACGCAATGAACATAAAGAGAGGCAATGGGATTTCGTAAGAAACGGACGATCTCGCGATCTCTTCTAATGTGATCTCCTTTATTTCGAGCCCTCATCCGCTTTTCTCACCATATTCTAATCGTTGCGCAACGTGAGAAGCGTTACCGATTTCAGAAGATTTCAGATAACATAGAAACGCGCGACGCACAGAAACGTGGAATTAGTAGTCCGTAACGGTTATAGTTATCCTATTCTAAGTAACATAATGACAAGCGCGGCGACACGCCTTCTGACACGCGAAATTCGTTTCTGCAGATCCTTATCGCATGACTATAGGAGACAATTAAAATGGATTACTTTCGGTATTTAGCGCTCGTATTTTATTATTATTTACTTGACAACATTAAAGGTCAAATTTCGTGGTATAGAACATTTATTTATTATATGATAATGTAATATAGTTTTTGTTATTGAAAACAACACTCATATTGTACGTATAAATGCAGATAACACTGTATAATTAATTTATATAGAGTACAGATTACAATTTAATTTAAGATGTTTTTGCAGTAAAATGGTTTTTTCCAACATTTCAACTTGTAAACTTACATGTAACGAAAAATATACGCTGATGTTCAAGTACTTTTACAGCACTTTATCGATTTTGATAAATATGCGTTTTTATCTTTAAAAAATAGCAGACTAATATGTTAATTGGACTTACTAAATTAGACTTACATGTTAATTTTTACATTAAAACAAATATTTCATAATCGTGAAATAAAACTGGTCAATTGGCGAATTACTCACCAGAGCACCTAATGAGAAGTAACCTCACGCGAGATGAATCGCCGGCTTACGCAATGAGCAAAAGTCAAAGGTGATTTAATTACCGGCGACCTTATTTGTTGCAACGTTAAACTTTGTACAGGAGACATTATTGTTTTTAGCGAAGCAATAGAAACTACTATTCATTCAATGTGTATTTGCTTTTATTACTTAAATTGATAATTTTAATAAATAATGGACCATGCCCCGAAATTAATCTCACTGACTGCGAAAGAGTGAAATATGGAATAAATATAATTACAGACAGAACGAGAGAAAGAAGAAATAATACAATGAAAAGAGAAATAATACAAAATAAGCGCTAATGGTGTTGGCTTTATTCATGCGTCACTGCGCTGAAATAATTCGCGATATTACTCGACCTGTTCCTCTATGTTGCTAAATTAATTTACATCGTTGCCGCGAGTAATTACGAAAAGCCATATTTACCCAACGCAACATATAGCAACGAACATATTTACGGTATACCGAATTTCTCATATCCGCAAAAATTATTATATCCCAAAAACGCGTGACATATATTGCAGTTTTTCACCTATGTCACGGCGATCTTCGTTAGCGCGATCCACTGCGTATAAAGTGTCACAAACGAGCGCGGGATTGACAGATCAACAGACGTGGTGAGAAGGCCTTAATTGGTTCATGTAATTTCGCACGTATATCTACGTTCCGCGTTTGCACGAATGCATCGTTCGCTCGCGGTCGTGCCCCGTGATCCGAATGAGTATATATACGTATGTGCATGCGTGTGTTCTGCCTTGCGAAAGGACGCGGGAGAAAATCGCCGATAGTTTCCGACAGACCGAAGGGTCGCCGAAATTGGTTTAATTGACCAGATTGGGCTCAGCCAGTACGTCCGATCGTGCGTCGCGGTGCTTGACCCGGGTCGAATTCAATGAAAATGCCTTCATTAATTTTTATGTGGGATGCCTAAAGTATACACGAACTCGAGGGAAGTTCCATCCCTGCCAAAGTCTCCACCCGCGCGATTGGAGATAATCCGTTGCGACACTTCCGGGGAGTGCGTAAATGTGAGTGCTCTGCTAGATTCAGTTGGGCCAGACATCGAGGGTCAAGTTTGCTTTCCTTGACTCAGCGATTTAACAAATAGATCGTCCCCAATAAAGAGACGTCGAAACATCACTGATAATAAATATCGTTCTAGATTGATCAATGTTAAATCTTCAAAGTCTTATTTGTGCGAAAATTACAAATTTGTTTTATCAGTGGCAATATCTTGCCTGGACCAACGTAAATAATTTGAATTTCGGGGAAGAAACTTTTTTATTTAAAAATAGGAAATGTAATTACGTAATATACTTGCGTAATTGTTTCGATTGCATTCTATTCTGTTTAAAACTGTGTTGTAAACGATCGTTAATCATTGTAAAACTAACCTTTCTCATAATATCTTATATTTTTTTTGTTACAGGTGAGTTAAAGTCCCAGTCTTTGCCAAGAGGTTTTCCACCGCAGATAATAGTACAGCAGATTGACGATGAAGGTAAAATCTAGTTAATCAGTCTGCGAAGTTAATTAGTCGCTAATATCAATTTTACAATCAAGCGTGCTACCAGGTCGTTTCCTGGGAATGTTAATTACAAGCGCGATTGTTCCCCGAGAAATAACGCCGCTGCGTACGTCGGCGATCGTGGAAAGATCGGAAGCATTCAATATGCCGGCGCGATTCAATGCGTATTTACGATTGTTCGCTGCTTCAAACGGCAGTATCTTGCGGTGTTTCGCATCGATTAAGAGCGGAAAAATTGAACGCTAATACGATCCGGCGAATCTATTGAAATTAACATAAAGGAATATTGGAATCGATTTATTAATTAATTTTCTCATTTATTAGTGGAAATGCAGCAGCAAGAACCGCTTAATTTTTCATGTGTAATTAATCGACTTACAATAGTCATTAATTTCATTCGCGCTGCGAATTAATTCAACGCAATTTAGAGCAATGAAATAAATTTAGAGCATGAAATAAAATCAAAATCTAATAACCTCCAATAGTAGTAACCTTTGAGAATTCGAGCCGTTTTGCACATTGTCCGTGAACGCAACACCGCTTTACGCAACAAAACTATTGAAATTCGTGCATTGTGCAAACTGCACTGTCAATTGCAGTCCGTGAAAAATCGCTAATTTTTCTATTTGCTGCCGCGCCTCCCGAGGTCGACTCGGTCTGTGGCGCGATCGTTAAAAGGCCATGACATTTTTTTTATTCTCTCGATATAATTTACCAGTCACCTTTGTTTTTATCGACGATATAACCGAGTGACCCTTATTTCTCGGTCCGTCGATTGGCAAACGCATTCGTCTCGCAGGGAGACATAATCTACCCGCGCGTTGGGGCACCCCGTGCGCGTTAATTATTCAAATTGCCGCATATGCGGCCGCCACTCATGGACACAGCTTGTTTGTAGCTTAGGCCGACGAATACCGTGTGCGTTTCCGGTCGTTCCGTGCGTTACGTACGCGCTGACACGCATGAGCCTCGGACATGCAACGAATGCAGCATGCGCTTCTCCGTCTTTGTCTCGTTATCTTCTTTTCAAATGCCATAGGTGCATCTTATCCTTCGGCGCTCGTACGTACGTCATACTCGTATGTCCGTCCGTTCCAGGTCAATTTCCTTCCTCTACGCGAAATTATTCCTTTATTTTCCGTAATTATCTCATAATCTTCTGCTGATCCATGACTTAAAAAATTTAAACTCGACATGTTTAAAGATTTTAGCAAGTATTTTAAGATTTAAAATACTTCAGTTCTATAAAATACTGAAAACTGTTTGTACGAAAGAGAGACAAAGATAATAATTTCTATAAAAATTAATTTAAAAAAGTCTCTGTAAGTGTAGGTTGCAAAAACAATCGATTTTAATACAATGGAAGATACGTTAATCTCTCGATAGAAATTTATCATTGTAATAATTGACGTAAAAATTACTTTTAGCGCTAGTGTCGATACGATACGAATTGTTTCCGATGGCATCCGGTGAGAACGTGTACTTTGTAGTATCAATCACACGTACCGGAACCGGAAGAATATTGTCGGAGACAAAGTAAATCTAGCAGCAGGTGCTCTTCCCTTTCGGCTTCTTTGAGAGTTGTGCCGCTTTCTCGTTGTTGTGTTTTCATTGAACAGTGTCACTTTTTCGTCTTTCCATCAGCATGCAGAGGAAGACTTAACTTCCTGTTTTCTTTCTTCTTCCATTATTCTCCACGGGTTGCATCGAATTCTTTGTTAAACACGTTTCAAGATTGTATCATTATGTCGCTCGACTTTTATCGCCAACAAATTACGTTTAAGAACAGCAAATTGCATTGAAAAGTGTGTACGAATGAAAAGATGCATTAATATATTTTTTATTGACGCTTAAACGACGCATGATCTAATGGGAAATTAGAAAATAGTATTGTATCATTGCCAGAATTTCTTCGACGGTTTTCCTGTACCATACTTAATCTTATTCGTTTAATATTGGACGAAGCAGGTCGCGTAGCCAACTTCCTCGGCGCGTTATGTTTCATGTATAACTTCTGTTTGCACGGGATCAGTTCTTGGCAAGCGGCTCGAGGAAATGCGGGCACAGTTTCATCGATACAAGTTTCAATACCGAACTTTAACTTTGCCCGCTGTTTCTCGATGTTACGCGCTCTGTGTGCCAGCAAATACAGTAACGTACATTTTAGAAATCGTTGGTCATTAAAATTACATCATCACAGCTGTAATGAATTTTAATTAGCAAGTTCGTAACTTCTTGAGATGAAATATTATAAATGCCGTTAAATTTTTTATCGATAGGGGAAATTAATTTTGAAGTCAGCGGCTACCAAATCTACGACGCCGTGACACAGATCACGGAACAGTTTCAGTGCTACTTTAAAAGAGAAAACACGTCTTTCAAATAAGACTTTAATCCGGGTGATTGCCCCATTTGTCTTCTCAGCTAGAACTTATTAGAAGCATTCGGAATGCGCTTTTAGCGCGGCGCGGAAAACTGGATTCAAGGTAAATAAATTTCAAGCAACGGGAACAAACGGCGTAACACAGTGCGTCATGCGAAACCAGAAAATTATCGGGCATGCATGAATACTTCACCTTCGATGTCATTATCACAAAGCGAAGACCTAGCGAGCATTGTTAGCGCGTATTTATGATGCGGCATGGCTAAGAGCCAGGCTAATGCGACAGCATAATGCATCGTTTTGCGTACAGCACATTGTTCGTACGAGTCATCTCCAAGTTGTGTATACGTAACGCGCACATATGTATATCTAGGTCGCCGCGCGCGAATGGGGGATTTTGGAAATGGTTATGCTCCGCCGCTTGCCGTACATATTTCATCGGACAGCCATTAGAGGTGGCCCATGTGCTTGCCGCGGAATTTCCGTCCGCTTCAAGGTCCGCATATCCTCCCGAGGAATTTATCTTCCCGACGATACGGCGCGCGCCAGCTCTCGCGCCCAATAACTATTATTAATCGCGCATACAATAAGAACGCCCTGGAAATATTGATCGATACTTCGCTCCGCTCGCACGATTTTTTCCTCCTCCACTAACAATACTCGTGTGCCACGGTGTACCGATATATCGCGTACATTCCGTTAGAATGTCGTGAGATCTGTGTCGGAGATAAAGAATCGTATCATACGCGAGATAATGTATTTGCTTACAACGAAACCTAAAAATAAGAGCAACATAAATATGTAACGAAGCATTGCAAACAATTTTTCATTGGAGCAATATCATATTTATTCACAATTTTTTGTTTGACTTGTCTTATATATGATTGTTTTATTCATGAAAAGTTTATAGACCGTTGAGAAGCTTAATGCTATCTAAACGATGTTTTTCTCGTTATTAAAATATCAAATGGAGGAAGGTAACTTTGCCGCTGGCAGCTGTTGGCTACGAAAGTCATGTTGGAAGAGAGATCTGCTCGGAAAAGAAGTTTACCTAGGTCAAAGTAATAAGGCGTTTCATTATGACAACGATGGATCGTAAAATTTCTAGAAAGTATTATACTTCGGCAAAAAAAACAACGTTGTTTGAATAATTACATTTCCTCTTTCCTAAAGTATCTTATTCTGTCGCTTTTTTATCAAACGCGATATTGAATATTCATATCCTGTACACATAACAACGTGAAACGCATAGAAACATGTTAGAAATCTCAAATAAGCTAGAAGCCCATTTAGCTTTCTTATCTTCTAAATATTTGCTTACGGTTTATATATAAGCATTTATGATTTAGAAATAAAAGACGAAATTTGTAGCACATAAAACGATATTGTTTAAATATTACGTATAACAATGGGCTTTTTTACAATGATTGAAAAAATCTTATTTATTTATCATCTATCTCATTCATGAACATCATTCATGAACATAGACGTCTTTTTCAACGGTAAAAGTAGCGAATTCCGCATATAAAAAGAGTACTCGACTCTTTTGAAATTCTTTTTCGGACATTTTCTGCGTCCCGTGTCAAACATGTTATATAGCGGGCGTTTCGCAAAACTTTCAAAGTAAGAAGTTCATCGCGCACTTTCCGTGGGAAAGTACAAGTGGTAGTGTCACGATGTAAACATATTTTCGTGTGTGGGCTTCCATTATAGTTAACGCTTGCTGTATTACGACGATAAAGAGATCGGAAAAGCAATCTTCGGAAATTGGAAAAGTTGCGCGAAACGAGAATTCTTTCGTTCCCGACCTCATTTATCAAGGAATATCGCAACGGTTCGAGGAGCAAACTCTGCTCCATTTATGGAACCACCTAATGATCTTCCAGCCTCAAATTACTCAGAAGTTTGTAGACGGATAGATAACTAATATATACGATTCTTTATATCACGCGTTACGCTTAGATCAATCCGGAAACTAATTTTCTAATAGCAATATATATCTCTCTCATTTAGTTTTTTTATTTATCAAAGTATCTTTCGTCTAATCTAACATTTCGATTTTTGGTACTTGCGCGATATTTTGACTTTGATATTTATTGAAGAAGAAACTTCTAACAAAGATTTGATTTCAATTGCAGCAATGTGGATAATATCGAAATGGTGATCATTCTTGGAAACATCTGTTTGTAGCTTTAATATTTAAATAGTGCGAAAGGTGAAGATAAAAGTCATATCGAAACACAAGAAAATGAATGCTGTATGATTTTAAAAATGTCAACTGGATTATGCGCACGTCTATCGTGAAAACGGTATTACATATTCACATAACAGGAGACGATAGCGAGGATTCTTGCTTGAATTGATTTTCCAAGCCTTTCATATATGTATATTCACGGAACAACGGGAGTCCTTGCGATGCTCTCGACGGCGCGGCGCGGCGCGGCGCGGCGCGGCATCCGCAGGCTAAAAATAATTCGTTCTGTAACCGTGGCACTGGTTCGCTCACGTGTTTTGCTGGCGCGTTCGCTTTTACATCGTACGCGAAGAAGCGCGCGGAAAAGAAGCAACAAGAGAAGCACGAGAAAAAAAGCAGCGTAAGTAATAAGGAGAACGTGAAGTCGGTTGGTAGGTAAAGTGCACGCTACGCCGATCCATGCGGGTTCAATGATAAATGACATTCGCTCGTTTAAACCAGAAGTTTAATCGTTTGCATCCTGAAACTCGCATCGTTTTAAAAAAACAAATGTAACATCTCTAGTTTTTAAAACATTGTTTTATGTAACTTAGAATTTAGAAACTGTAAACGAAAAGTACTAAAAAAAGAAGAGGACAGTAAAATGAGATCAAGAATGGGATTGATAAGACATTTGATGCGCAAAAGTGAAAATTGAATATAGAATATCTTATTAAATGCTTGAAAATAAGTTTATATAATTAATTATAATGAAACGCAGAGCACTCTGAGCTATATTATGATTTGCATCATTCATGTATTAATGATCGAATATTCGAAGCATTTATAGTAATAATGAAAATGTAATAACATAATAATAATTATTTCTCTCACTAGTTGTTGAATAAAGTAAACTATTCAGCCTTAACATTATTGCTGAACACAGAATTTTAATAAAATTATATTCTAAAAAACAAAGTTTTTCACGTTGTAGCGCAAAGAAAAAGTTTATTACTATTATGGGAATTGAACACGCAAAGATGTCCGTTCAACGACAGAAACTATCGAGCGCAGGTGCGCTCGCGGTCAAACAGAAAGCGACGATCGGGTAATCGTAATTATATCTCGCACGCAGCTGCCGCACGCATACATGCACACGGGAAATTGCCTGTGTTGAGAGTGGAGAAATTGTCGCGATCGCTATCGGTTCTAGAGATTGGCTAAAGTGGCTCGGTCAAAGGTCAACCTAGCACGGTCAAAACTGGCCGGCACGAAAAAGCCAGGAGAAATTGTGTCAGCTCAAATAAATCAGATTTTCTCCTATACGATGCAAATTGCCCGCTGTCCCTGATGCATTTTAATTGATGTGTCACCGCTTGTACAATGGAGTGCTCGTTCATAAATGCCGAACGGGAACCAAAATACACCGACAATGAGAGCGATGACGCGTTCGTATGTACATTGAGAATATATTACTTTTACTTTATGAAAGTTTATCGTCACGTAATAATGCTCGATGAAATGCGTAAACGTTCTTCAAACATATAACATTTGTTAATTATTCTAGAAATGTTAAAGCATTCGCTGATATCGTACATTACGAAATAACTCTTTTCCATAATTTTAATCTGATTTTCGCTACGTTATCAGTAGCTACAAATGGCAATTTTGCAAACGAGCGTGTCGCATTTTCGTCCTTCGTCTAACGACATTGGTCCGGCTTTCGCCGCCGTTAGCGCATCTCGAAATTCGTTTCGGTGCAAACCGGTTCGACACCGCGCTTCACCACCGCGTCGACTGGCTTACACTTTCGCACGATGCCACCTTCTCGGAGCGTCAGTGAAATTACACCGATCTGACCTATACACGCTGTTTATAGGTGATGTAGGTTTCTCGCTGCGCGAGATCGCACACGAAGGATAGGGAACGATAGAGAAGATGAATTCTAAAGAAACGCATGGCGTATAAATAAATAAATCTGATAAAAGATACGTTGAATTTATATAATGAATTTATATAAATTTATTCATTTATTGAATTTATATAATCTATATATAAATATCAAAGAGTTGTATTATTTTATTATGTTGTTAATTACGTTACGCGTTTTATAGGCTAATAAAAACTGCATCTATTTCGTAATTCCTTTCTAATGTCTAGATGTCTAATTACCTAGATTAGATAATATATAAAAGTTAAATAACATTTACCAATCTTATACTTCTTACACTTTATGTCTAGTGAATATTTTGACGGAAAAATTGCACCGCGCGAAGCATTTGCCGTAATACTTATATATTTCATGAACATTGTATGGGGTTTCCGAACCCCAACTGAGAAAGAGTTCATTCACACACGTGTCAACGAGACTTCGCTTGCTTTTTCTCCGTCGCTTTTCAAAGTTTGTCCTTTTTCTCAATCTGGTGCTATTTATCCTTCTCCCTCTCGCGTTCCAGTATTTCACATTTCTGTCCAGATGACTTGGCACGTGCTCGATTCATGTGCTTCTCGAAATTACGAGCCTTCCTAAACGTCAGTTTAGATCGTACGGTTCCAAGCCTTCTGTTCGTAAAATTATGATATTTGCGCACATTATACCTATATATTCTTTATATCTTAATGTAACATTTAATTAATAATATTATATAATTTTTTAATTGCGCGACACTTCTTAATCATGCAGTAATTACAGCGACAAGTTCTCAACTGCTGACAATAAAAAAATAATTTCAAATGAAAAGACTTAAGTTTGTATGTCTCAAAACAATGTGGAAAGTTCAAGGGCCAATAAACGAGCAAACAAAAGATGTTAAACTAAAAATAAAATAATTTAATAAATTCTAAATATACATGGGACGTTTCGATGTACACCGAAAGTCTTTATCAATCATTAAAAGAAATAAATATAATAAAACTAGTTAAAACCAAAGAACAAAACAGTGAAGGAAATAAAAAAGATAAGAAACGTCGAAAGTAAAAAATAATTTCGTAACTTATTAAACGCACATTTCTTATTTATGAAGAAAAGAATTTTAGAAATCCTATTTTCCGCTTAGAAGAATACTTAACGTAAGGCATATACGACGCATAGATAATTGAGAGATAATTGTTATCTTTTATAACAAGATAGATGAATTCTAAGAACTTATTTCTAGACCTAAAGCTAACAATAATAGTTTTAAAAAACATAAAATATGCAAAATTTATTTAATTATTATTTTACTCCAGAAAAGATCGTCGCGTCAACAAATTTCGATAACTATCATTATCATTTTCATTTTTTACGGAGAGAGTTTTTAAAGATTTTTAAAAATTCTTAAAGATCTAACGAAACAAAAAGTGCTTTTAATTCTGAGGCCAACTGCTCAGACACGTTGGGAATCAGCTGATCCGTTCTGGCGAGAAGACGTATTCGCCTAAACGCGCGACGGCAGCGCCGTGAACGTTGCTGCGAGTGGAGTCGCGCGCGCGCGCGCGCGCGCATACCTACACACTGTCGCGCTCGCGTACCGTGCTGAACCTGCCCATAGCGGCGGCGGCGGTTGCGGCAGTTCAGTTCTGATGTTCCCGCGTGGCGGTACGCGGCGATCCGAAGTGCGCATCCGAACTCGTATTTTCGTTGTCGTTTGACCCACCACCCACGCCGCCCCCTTCGGCCGAAATACTTCGGCTTCGACGCGTAACAGTGCGCGATCGGTGTCACGCTAATGTCGCGCGAGTGATTGAACTTGATCGTCGCGTACGTCGACGACGTCCAGGTGTCCCGGCATCGACGTCGTCCGTTTGATCCTCCTTGATCCCTCTCGACGGCGCGCGGCGCGGCGCTCCGACTTCCGGAGTTGGTGTCCGTGCTACGGATATGCAGGGTATGCCCGAGGGATTTTGTGTGCGCGTATTAAATTCTCGAATGCAAGCGCTTCTGTGTGCGTTTTAAACGCGTGATTTAGCGCCGTTACTCCGCGCTCCGTCAGTTGGAGTAAACAGGTGCATCTTAGCTTTCATCGTCGCCCTGTGTATTTGTAGGTATTGCGTTTTAGCAGCTGAATGAAGTTGAGTGCGGTCCGAGGTCGAGGCAACGGTGTGTATAGAATAAAGGATTAGATAAAAGAACTTACGTTTAACTAGAACTCGTTATCTTATGAATTACATTAGATACATATGCAATCTTATTATATTTTTTGTATTTTATTTCTAATCAATTATTTGTCTCTCAACGCACACACACATCGTTAGTTACGTTTATTAGTTGTCGGTTTTTTAATTAGTAATTTATTTTATTGCATTGATATTGTATATTATACAATATACATTAATGTTACATCTTATTCCTTATTCTTTATACATTGTTGCAATATTTCATCTCAGCTTTTTTTTAAGTTGGTGCAGTTTGGAGTTCCCTTTTATATTGATAGAGCTTTTTTATAATATTTATTATATATTTTATATATTAATCGTTTTTATATTAGATATAACTTAGCGTCTCATTTATTTTAACGCCAATAAAGGCATCATAAATGTTTCGGCATTATTTTAAAGCAGATTGTATTATCGAAAAAGGATTTCTCTAAAATAAATAAGAATCATAAATAAGAAGAGCGCGTATCTTATTGTTCAAATTCTATCACATAGAATTCTATTACGTAGAATTTAAATAATAAGATACGAAATTATTTTTATTGTTATCAGATAATGGAGAAAGAGCCGCAGTTCGTTGTATGATTAAAAACTGTCGTAATAAAAGATTATATAATATTATTGCTTGTACATATTATGTAAGATACAGACAAGAATCTATATATTTATCAAGCACGTATTTAAATATTATAATTTCGCAAACGGAAAGATTGGAGCTGTAAACTGTCTTTAGTAAAGCTCGTAACTAATTATTATTTTATTTTAACTAATGTATATTTCAGTCTCTCTTTTTTCTCATGCCTATCACAATATCTATTTCTCTTTTATCATATATAATAATTTCATTGTGTCTCGGTCTTTCCTGCGAATGTCACTGGAGTTTTAGAGTCACACAGGCACTCTTCCTACGCGAGAAAGAATGGGAGTTCGTAGATAGTCGCGCGCGGAGATTAGGCCGATTAGGTTCCGTTGTGATCGCCGGCTGTCGACCGGCTTGCGCGCGCATTCGTCACGAGAATCGCTCGTTCGCGCTTGTTTACGCACAACCCGCGCCGCAGCTGTTAGTGAAAGAGTAACGATGCACGATGCACTCGACTCGCCGGCTCGCCGCGCCGGGTTCTATGGCGAAGGAGGAGCGATGTAGGTGCTTTATTGCGAATTTTTCCAGGCAACCCTCTCGGCGGGCGTGTCTCTACGGGGTGACCGAAAATAAATCGCCGCTCGTGCGAGCCTTTACGAAATTTAGAGCGTCTACGAATCCGGACGCGGATCGGATTTCCCTCGATATAATTTATCCGCGAACATTTTCGCAAATCACGTTCGCGGACTCGGTCGTATCTCTTCACTCTATAACAAACGTGACACATACGATTTGCGATTCTCTTCTTTCATCCTAAATTGCTTTCCAGTAGTTTTCTTTTTTGTAAGATTATCACGTGCTGGCAATCATGAGAAAGAATATCGCGGAATTGATACGATGGATGTCCTCAATAGGCCAGTAACTATTCGTAGATTAACTCGTAAGATCTCGCGGCGGTTAGGCGCAGTTTAAGCGAGCAATCCCATGCACCGCGAACGAGCGGCTCAACTTTCTTTTCTTTGCTCCGAACCCGATCCTTCAGTTGGTCGTCCGATCGGAACGACTATCTTTTGTGCCCCGGTCTCGTCTTCTGGCGACGCATGAAACCTGTTACTCCATATCACGCGACGTCCCTTCCCGCATCATCCGATGAGAGTGTCAACCCTTTGTGTGTTATTACGCACCGCGATAGGATATAATGTCGTAATAAGAATGATAAGAATTAACGAACTCTCTTAATTAAATCGTCCGTGTTACCGTTCACTTAGCTGGCAGGCTTCGATCCGCTAGAAGTTTGGTTTAAAGTTTTATCAAGAAGATATTTTACACTTTACCCACAAGTTAGAAAAAAAAACAACTTTATCGCGAAACGCGTCATTAAAGAATTAGATGCAATTTTGGAGCAACCTGTATACGGTTGTAGATTTCTGCAGGCTATTCGTGTTAGGTTGCACGCATCGATTGTCACGAATGATGTTCATTGGCAGTCATCGGTATCGATTGACGATTAATGTATTTAAATTACCTTCGTTACATATTCGTTACATATTCGTACATATATTCGTATGTATACATATATATTACGTACGCAAATAATCATTGGCGAATATTGTGGAGTTAGGCAAACATATAGATACAACATTTGCATTATGAGATCTGCCCTCGTGCGACTTCCATATTTGATCCCGTATAATGTTACGCTTAACAATTAGCCATTATTGCCTGAGGGCTTTTATACACCTACGGATAAGTTAGGGTGGACAGCGAAATGAGGCAAGAGTGAAATCTAAGAGAACGAAAATAAGTTTGCGCGGCATCGCTATTACATTACGGCTGTGCAATGTGGTATGAATTACAGATATTAAAGTACCCGTTTTACAGCCGTCGCACACACGCATCACCGTGGAAGACGTAACAATGACTGACCACACCTAAGCGACCCTGACAATGCGCCACTCGACAATACTCCGTCTAGACAATTCTGTCTACGTAAAGTGCACTCCTACTCCTTTCTCCATTATCTAACGCCAGGCTTTTTCTTTACTTCCGCGAGAAGTTTTCCGAAGAAATTTCTCTTCTTGTTGTCTTATAAAATATGCCCCATTTACATTGAAGATAATATATTGCAGGGAATTTAATTGCAAAGAAAATATTTGACGTTTTAATATTTTATTCTACAATTGCGTGTTTCATAACATCTATCTTATTAGTGGACTTTAGCAATTATTTGTTTAACAGATGTCTCTTTTGTACTATTGCGTAGAATATAATTCATAAAAATAAATACAATACATGTGCGTATAATATTTCGCTTCGATTGAATTAAATGTTAATGATAGATTTTTTTATCGCATTTTTAAGAAGATTAATCTAGTCAAAGAGAATTGTTGGCTAACGAGAGCCGATAAGATAAACAGTCTTCCCACGGTTATTCTCGCTATCAGTTACAATACTATTAGCGTTATGATTTGACTGTAGAAAGGTAATACTGTTATAGCGGAAACGTTTCCAAATTTTACGTTTCAACACTTGTCGATAATGACGTGTTTGTTTGAAGAAAAAGGGACGAGTTAATCATCCTTTATTAGGTAAAAAGATATCGCTCTATCACAAACATATGAATGAAACGATAATTTGTCTGTCGTTCAAAACCGTTTTGTACGATATAAGATGGTGATTATGTTGTTACACGTATATCTATCTATAGCATTGTCGTTTTTTTTCGGTGGTCTATCTCTGGGCTTAATGGCAGACTAGCGATTAATCATCGCATCATGTTATTCCACCCAGTGAGCCTTCTAACTCCTTTACGTTGAAACGACCGTTCGTGCGTCGCGACGTGAATGAAAAATTTGACATCTAAAAAATATAGAAAGGATTATCTGAAAAAAAAAAACCATAAATTTAGACTCATATTTACAGAAAATAAGCTGTTTGGTTAACCAGGTCAATCAGAAAAAATAGATCGAAATAAAGACGGCATATCATGAAATACGCGATTAAAGAATATTTTATTATACTCAATATAATTACAGAAAAGTAAATTTTATATTGTTCGAATCATGAAGTGATATATTTTATCGTTGTTCGTTTATTTTATACTTCGTGACACTGATGAATTGTTCTTGAAGAATAATGACATAGAAAACTGTTTTCACGAAAGTTTAGTAAGTTTCGTTATTGATCCGTTAAGTATGAAATCGTTACTCGCCCAGATGAGTCATGATTACGAGTAACGTCATTCTGTTGTTAAACGTCTCGGGAGATTGATTACAGAGTATGTGCCGTTCGCGGAATTGTTTT
The DNA here is from genome assembly GCF_030848795.1 of Temnothorax nylanderi. Classification (NCBI taxonomy): domain Eukaryota; kingdom Metazoa; phylum Arthropoda; class Insecta; order Hymenoptera; family Formicidae; genus Temnothorax; species Temnothorax nylanderi. The sequence goes on from NW_027249129.1 coordinate 549,148, forward strand.
ATACCTCGTTCACTATAGGTGAACACGTTAGTGCAACATACACTTGCATATATTACTGATTAAAGTATGCTTACGCTATGCCATCAGTGGGCCTATTCTGTAACTCTTAACGACAGTTTCGTTATCATTATATTGGCGTTGCGCAGCTTTTTTACCATGTATAATATCTGCGCAACGCAAATATAACGATAACGAAACTGTCGTTAAGAGTTACAGAATAGACCCACAGGACGGCATGAAATATATTTCGAGACAAAACACAAACTTATGATGAGGCGACTCGATATCCAATTGCCGCGGCTTCTTTTATCTTTTTATCAAAATACTGAATTAATTTACAAAATATTAAATTTCTGCAACGCGCTACGTATTCTATAGAGATAACGGTTTGTACACGGAGATAATTTTTTGTTATATTTTACCCTTAAATTCACTACAAACTTGGGACAACTTGGCAACCAAGGAATTTTTAAAATATACAAAAGACATTTTACAAACAACGTGATAAAAATTACCAAGCAGATTGGTAAATTTTGAAAAATTATTGAAATTTCCTAGATATATTTTAGTAAAATTAATCAAACATATTTTATATTTTAATGTAATAGATATTAATATTTTTTATTATGGTAGATATTAATCAGAATAGCTCGCATAAAATTTTTGGTGGTACATGTTGTCCCACAAGTACTATGATTTCAAGGTAAATTTTAAGAGAAAATTCTCTCCGTGTAATAATAATAATCAATCAAATCGTGCGGTATACGTCTGACTAGTTAGAAGCTTCAATATCCCGTTAAAAAAACTAAATACTTGTATATTTTCACGGTATTTTTGTATTATTTTCATTACAAGCTTTGTTTTATTTAACGTGCGGCATTGTTACTCGTTTAATAATCGTGCGACGCGGTTATTCAATTCGATGTACGATAAAAGCAATTAAATCATTGTGCCAGCGCACGTAGCTGCGGAACATGTAAATCGCCATATGCACAAAACTCGCGAATTTATTTCACCGTCGGTGTAATATCACTGGTAATGCCGAGCGCAATTTTTCGTTTGACGTAAAATGCCGCTACGTCGTCGTCATCGTCGTCGTCCTTGTCATCATATAACTCGGGTCAGTTGCTACCCCACACACTCAATAATTAAACAAACGTTTTAAAACGATACGCTTCCACCCACCGGAAGCGAGCGAGCACACATATGTCATGGCATGCCCGAGAGGATCTGCGCCGGTTAACGAAAGTTAATACCCCCGGGGCATTGAATCCTCGTTATAGCGCGATGTCGAATTATCCTATCAGATTGTTCTGCTCCCCGGATTTGGTATCTGCCTTTTTTTTTTTATTACGACCACCCCAATCGACGGAATTATCACGGTCGTTGCGTCTCGTCGTACGCGTCGTCGAAGCCGATTCAGCGAAACATCATCTCCGCTCGGCGTCAGCTTTCCTGCTATCGCGTCGGGATGAATTTATTTGACGGCGCTCTTATTGACAGCCACATGAAACGGTCGACGCCACGAAGTGTAACGTGAATCCTATATCAGGGGGGTCGGCCGGTCGGTTTCTTACTATCGCACATTTCTGCACCTGGCACATAACGTTTCCCTGGCCTTAATTTGCCTTCCGCTCTTTCTCTTCTTCCCTGAAAAAAAAAAAAAAGACAAGATAGTCAGTTAACGTTTTCATGATAATTTCGTTTTGTTAAAATTAATAATAAATAGTAACAGATAAGTCATCGTCATGCTTTGTTCTCTTTTTTGTCAGTGATATATATATCTAAAATAAAACTTGTAAATTGTGGACACGTTTCTGCAGTAAATCTTTCGTTTTTCACGTCCCTTAATTTTTTTATGTAATAACTAATACCAATCCATCCTTTTTGTTAGTTTTACGATCGTTCCTTTTGATATTCGGTCACCGACTCCGTCGGTTGTTGGTAGAGACAGCAGGTGCGAATCTCTTAACGATAGAATTCGAGTCACGTTTCAGCAGGTGCGGGAGAGACTTTTAATGATGCGCAACTCGTTCATATTTCACTCGAGGACTGGATAAGGGACCTTATCAACAGTTCCGAAATTACTTTTGATAAAAGATCACGCCCTGGGATAGCGAAACGGTTCGGTTCGAAGTTTGGTAACGTTGAAAAGCGGACGAGATAAGTCGCGCGTTGGAGAGCTATTTCCTCTTTTCGCAGTGCGTTCACGTGGCACCAGATAACAACGAGCGAAGCCGGACGTCGCGCTCGTTGCTTATGTCGCTTTGACTTAATTGCCGAGAGCGTCGCCTTTAGTCAGCGAAATTCACCAGTTCCGGCAATCGCGCGTGAGAAATTTACGCACTCTCGGCGGGTGGTAGAAACCGGGAGACGGAAAATTTATTAAGTGAAAGTTGTAAACTAGGTCCCCGCATCTTGATCGCGTATATCCGATTACATTCCCTTTACTGCTTCCCTTGTGAATTTTCGCAACACAACGGTGCTTGATAAAAGAGAACAGGAAAACTTCAATCATCTCGGTTGGTTTTGAAAGATTGGAATTTTTACTTCGAAAGGGCTGAGCGGTATCACGCATTTTTGTTCGCTGTCCCGCTGGTTATAATGGGATATCACTGTCTTTCAGTCTCCCGACTGCACTGCGGCATCTATTTCAGTTTGGCGACTGTAGGAACGAATTCTTTTGTCAGCGAGGTGGCGTCCCTCGGACTGCACGTACCGTATATTAAAATTAACTCCGCGTAAAACACAATCCCTCGTGGCATGCCCCATTCAGAGCGGCGCAGCAGCATTTTTGTGCATGTAAGAAAGATCTCGAGTCCCTGGCGCGAGTGCGTGTGTCGGCGAGCCGACAGAATGGTGTCCGGCGCCGCTTCGGGATCCTTGGACACGGACTTACACGATTCAAGTTATACTGGCAGGAGGTAAGTTTTTGAGTTCTTAAAATTATATAATGGCAAACGTTCTCCACGCGGCTCGACGCGTCTCTCTTCACAAAGCATTCGTGATAAGGTGAGAGTAAAGCAGTATGTTATATTCTTTTACATGACAAAAAACGTCAATCAACTGAAGATTACTGTTAAGTAAATTACCTTGAATTCAGAGATCAAGAATATTATTATACGGCATATATTGATAAAATGTGCTTCAATTTTTCGAATTCTAAAACTTTCTGTATCAAAATTATATTAAATCACGGAAAGATATTCTCTGCCTTATTAAATGAAATTATTATTTTTATCACTTATTTTATTTTTAAATATTAAGAGTCGAGTAGAGTTTGTAAATTAAATTAATTTAGTTTTAGTTAATTTTACGCTTAATTTAATTAAGTAATATAATAACAATATTACCATAACCGCTCTTTTGTATGGCGGGAAATATTTTCAAAAGGATCTATGTGTCAGATAATTATTCGCGCATTATCAATTTATCCGATAAATTCCCACAGCGACACAGATTGCCAAAAGGGCTTCATGTCGTAATTGATATTTGAATAATTCCCTAGCCTAACGGCAGAGTGAAGCCGAGTGAAGAGATGACGCGCGTTTTAACTGCCATAACATCGGCGACGCAGTTAATTGTTAATGGCTTTATCCATGGGACCCATGATCCACTTACCCCGTTAAAACTTGCTCTTGCACTATCGCCCTGACGAGTCCGGCCGATTACAAGCAAGTCGTTAACTGTGTGAGGCCGCGTGCGTTATCGCGTTAGCACGTGTAATCGCGAGAGTCCAGAAATTGCATCCCGCAGGTACCAACATCGCCGACGAGAGCGACGATGATTATGAGCGGAATCGAGAAAGCCGCTATATAACAATTACGCGCGAAATATTGCCGCGTCAATCATTTGTCGCTTCCACGTGGCCATTACAAGCGCCGCTCGTGTTTTCGCTCGGGGATTATGATTGATTATATGCTCGCAATTAACACAAGTTACGAAGGCGAAATGTATACCAACGCACACGCGCGTTTCGAGATTTGTGGAATCGAGTTCGTAATTCGCGCTTCTCGCTATACCTACCGATCACTCCACGTCAATTTCCAAACTTCGCGATTGTATCGAATTGAAAATATTGGCATACTACGGAAATTCATCAAGATATCAAACTTGTAAATTTGTCTTCAGCTTACTTTGTACATCGACATTACAGTTGATTCATTCTCACGCATCATGACATTATCGTAATAATATCGCGCGAAAATTACGCGATGTAATCTAGCATATATATGCAATAAGTATAATGCATTTCCTCATGTTCGTGGATTCGCTCGTTCCGCCTCTTTTAACAGAAAAATAGAAGTTATGAACGCAATGTGCACAATGTTGTGCACTGCACATTGCATAGATACCATCGGCGTTTTACTGTCGCGTTTTCTATAAAGCATAAATTATGATTTTCTTTTACGGATATTGGTAATGCAATAGTGATAAGATCTGAGGTTTATGCAATGAAAATTCGCGCATAGTTACAAACAACATAGTATTCAGGTTTTGGAATTGTTTATATACATAGACATATATTAAAATCTGCAAAACTCAATATCAAGGGATTATTTTCAAATAATAAAAATATTGAACGATAAAATAAACACTGTACTGAAAAGTACAAAGCACGATAGATTCTCATTAAAATGCAGTTTAAGTTTAAAAAAAAAATTATTATAATTACTTTAAAAAAAAATAAATCTTATTTAATTAACTACGTTGGACGGCCATTCTACATCGTTAGCTACTCGACAGTTTTTCTCTCGCTTTTATGAGGTTTTAAACTATACGGTTTAGTTGCGACGCATTTACATGACGAAGTAATGCCACCGCATAAAGTACACCCGTGCGAAAATACGGAGAAAGAACACGAGGGAGAGCTTTAAAGCTCTCTTGTTTCGCGAAAGCACTTGGTTTAAGCAGCTTACGAATGCCACGTTTTCTCTCTCTCTCTCTCTCTCTCTCTCTCTCTCTCTCTCTCTCTCTCTCTCTCTCTCTCTCTCTCTCTCTCTCTCTCTCTCGCGCTCTCTGATAACAGGATTGCAAGTTCTCCAACTTCATAATATATAGAATCTTCGGTTGCATTACCACCTTAAGGCTATATTTTTTATAAAATAAATACCATATGAATTATGATAATACTATATATAATATGCAAAATACAGAATTTCTATCATTTTAACGCAATTATTTTCTCTTTTCTCTGGTATCTAATCTTGTTTTTGCTTTGAAAAGTTCCATTCTATACACGTAAGACTCGCTTTCGAAGTTTCATGCAAACGAAACTCTATTGTAACTCACCTAACCGAGTCACTGATAATTAGTAGGCTCATTGAAATCGAGCTGGAATCGAATTTAGTGGTGGAGCAGAACAAATGGTCCAATAAGCGAACAAGAATTTCCTTAGAGCTTTGCGACAATGCGCTTTTGTCCCCCGAGAATAAATTACTTGTCGACATATTATTAATTTTGTTGTACTTTATATAAATAAAAAAAAATTAAATAGATTAATAAATAGATAAATTTAAAAAAATAGATAAATAGAAAATTAAATAAATAAATAGATAAATAAATAAATAAATAAATAATTATGGTGCCGAAGGCCATTTTCTAGGTCTGCGTTCAACAAAAAAAAATCAACAAAAAACCATATTTTACGTGACTTAAACAATAGATTTTAGTTGAACGCAGGAAGAGGCTCTTTTTCAAGGTTGCAGCCGGATATTTATTTAGTTTATAATTATGGTACCAAAGACCATTTTTTCTATGTCTGCGTTCCAAAGAAGTTTTGTATCGAAGAGTTTCTTATGCAAATGTTATAGAATCGAGCGCCGATGACAGGCTGCTATAATTTATGACCTACAATTATCACGTCCTATGAAGAGCTACGTGTCAGGACATCCGTCCCCGTAGCTGCTCAGGTGGGGAGGGGAGGGAGTAAAGATAGAAACAGTCAGACTCTTTTACGCCTGAGATTTTGAGATTGCTTCACCTGATGTGTAGATATACTATATGATTGGTGGGGGTATCTCTCAACATGATGGTGAAAATCTAGAGATGCAGTTAAACGGGGAGACATCCCTGGTCTTTTGCCCACCGGAGGTTAGTATATTCATTATTAATAGCATATATATAATTTTTTAAAAGTATATACAATTTTTTAATAATTTTTTTATTAAACTACTATATATTTCGACATAGTAGTGGAAGGTTACATCAATAAAAACTTACAATGGTTGGTACAAGAGGAGAAGCGGTGGCGACGAGAAGACGTCGACCATTTATGGTACGACACGCCGGAGGGTCGAGACATCGCGGAAATATATCATATCGAAGATGTTAGGTAGAACTTCGATATGAAATATTTCCGCGATGTCACTACCTAACACGTCTCTTCGGGCTTCAGCCCTATGAGGAGTTCTATGAGGAGCCTGAGCCCGAAGATTGGAGTTAAATATTTAATTCGTGCAAACTGTATTTTATTCTTAACATAAAAAATATGCAATATGTAATACATATAAAGTTGTTTGAAATACACATAAAATACGTAAAAAATATGAAATACACACATGTACAATATCTTTATTAATATTCTTTCCAATACTGTAATATAATACACACAATACGTTACGTTATACTACATACATTTATATGTTATACTACTACATTCATACTACATACATTCATACGTTATACTACTACTACATTATATATTACGTTACATACATATACTACTACATACGTTATACTATTATATTTTATACATACAATACATACGTTACAAAGGTATTCCATAATATCCCCACGGTAACGTATCGGTCGAATCGGGTATAATGTATCGCTTATCATCGTACGCACTCAGAGCGAAGATGAGGCCGGCCAGACTACGGCTGCTTTCACGTTGAGCCCACCCATCAGTTCGTACATTTTTTCAATTTGCTTAATATTTGATTACTGTATTTACATAATCATATTTACACAATTTTTTATATTACAGGTAATGTAGATATAGATAACGATATAAAATATACAGATGGTAAAACATTTTTTATCAAATGAAATATGAGCCTAAAAGTGCTAGATTTGATAATCCACCACTGGATCCAGAATATCCAAAAGATGAAAGTCATCAATTTTCTCCCCTTTGTATTCGATTGGAGATATCAAGGGAAAGTGATGTACCTAAGGTACAAAATAAGAAAAGATCAAATTTAAATTATAAAAGTTAATCTAGGAATTGAATTTCTTTAACTCTATTAATATGGATTTGGACCGAAATGATATTTAAGTTGTCATCTAATACGATTTTTAGGTCTATAATCGAATGGAAGTAAAAAATAGTAGAGAATAAGAGAAGTGATTTACGAATTAGCAAAATATAAAGGTGAAGAGTATAAAGTCGATGGCGCAGTGTTCTTATATCCACATGCTTTTGAATTTGAGTATAAACGAAAATTTAAAGAATATGAAAATTCAAAGATTAAATTTGACGAAATAGACGAAGATATATATCCATAGTTTTACAGAAAACAATTTGACAGATTTATAATCTCAAATGCTGATATACCCGAACCGTTTCATATTGGTTATATTAATACAATATATGCTACGACAATGAACATATCGGTGCCAAAAGGGAACATTTTTATTAAAATAAATAAAATGTACAGACTAGAAAATACTTATCGAGATTTAGCATTAATGGAGCAATCGGACAGTAATATGATTTTTTGGAGCGACAAGAGTAAGTTATAATGTTTCAAGAGATTATGAATCTTTTGTCCTTTTACATAAGGCGTTTATTCACGTTTATTTACTTCATAATTGTTATAAGTGAGAAAGAGTATGCGTGGAACAGTAGAGGTTCCGCCCCCCCCCCCTACGGAGGCTCCACATCCAAAAAACTAACCTAACCCAACCTAATTATGGTGTGGGTGGATCACACATATAATTTGATTTGAAATACATCCTTGCATAAAGATTATACGTTTTAAAGTGCGCAAATGCCCTAAGTCTTTACTTGAAATTCTCGACTAGATTTTAATTTTTCTCTTTGACATCTGTTATTTCTTCGAAGGTGAGGACGTACTTATGAGAAATTTTAGATTGAATTTTAATTTTCCGCTTTCCATCCTGTTACTTCTTTAAAAGTGTAAGGACGTATTAAAAAAAAAAAATACGTAGTTTGATGTAGGGGAGACCGGGGCAATTTTCAACTCAATTTTCAACAATTAATTAAAATTTTCAAGCAAATTCAATGGTACACATTTAAAGAGTGTTCCTTCAGGTACAAAATTGCTTAAGGAAGTTTTGCTGTACGTCACTTAGTTTTGCCCCCAGAAAAGGAAAAGTGACGCGAAGACAAATTTTCAAATTGAAAAATGCCGGGGCAAACTCGACACTTTGCCTGATCGATACAATTTGATCTGGAACTTATTTTTTATTGTCTAAAACTAAAAATACATTGTTTATCATGTATTTAGAAAGTACAAAAATTCGGAATTAAGTAAAACATTCATTGAAAATAATGAGAACAAAAATTGTTGAACTTTTAATTATTTTCATCTAAACTCATGTCTGAAAAACAATTTATGCAAGTAAATTCGTGATCGGACGTGCGCACACATTTGTCATGAGCCATATGACTGCATGACAAGCATCGTTTGTTATTGGGAGCCGATGAAACGGCGTGGTGTCGACTTTGCCCCGAACGTCGTTTTTCACTTTTGTCACTCCAAAAACATAAAAATTTTGAAAATACGCAAAAACTATTAGCGGATTCGTATAGAGCATCAAATTTCCCATCAAAATCACTTACATATAGGTTCGCAAGAATAAAACTCGATGAAAGAGTAGATATTTTTGAGAGATCAGAAAAATTACTTTTTACCATCAAAAACGCTTATGTCGCGCTAAAAATTACACCGCAACTCAGAATGTCACCAAATTCCATTGATAATACTGGCACATAAAGACGCATTTACAGCAGAAAAGGCAAGTTTCTACGATAGATTTAAATTGGCAAAAAGCCTAGTGTCAAGTTTGCCCCGGTCTCCCCTACCTTATAAGATAAAATTAAATTTTCTCGCAAGTGTTACGCTAATTATCATAAAGTATGGACTTTATATTTTTATGTGTTAAATAATTATAATACTTCCAAACTTTTAAGTGATAAATTATAAATGAAATAGAATGAATGGCGCGCGCGCGTAGCGCGCGCCCTTGTGTTGTTCTAGTATCTTTAAAAAATAATAAAAAGTTGAAAAATTTAATCAATTTCTTAAAATAATCATCAGTAATGTAACGTAAAAATGAAGAAATACAATTTTAATTCTTGGAATCCACAATCATTATGCGCGCTAACCGAAAGAAAAGAGGAGTAGGATTTTAGAACTATTACATAAAATAATCTTGAAATTTATGCAGTTAATACATAATTGATAGAATTAAACGCAAGAGAGCCTGCATTGTGTATTCTGGCTTGAATCTTAAAATGTTAAAATAAGCTTAAACATTTTTGGTTCTTATCGTAACTTGGAATTATTTATAATTTCCGAGGAATTTCCTTCGCATTCGCGTAAAGTAATCTTTTATCGCGCCTCGCGTTATACAGTTACATGTCTACCGCATGTTGTCTATGCTCGCGCCCGCTTTTTCTCGCTGTGTTTTTCTCTCGCCGCAAGAGTGTCGACAGTTATAAACTCTCCTAGCTGGAATACTCACTAGAAGAAATCTCGCGTAAGTATTCTATGATGTATCCGGGAGCTTCTTTGTAACGTGGACGTTTAGAAAGCGAACCTTCCTCGAGGATAGCCCTGGCAAGTGCCTGTGGTGAATGTGGATATTTTTTTGCAATTTTTCCACAGGAAAGACATGAAGCATCGAGGCAGAGCATGAACGATCGATCGATCGCGGTTCCGCACTATTCTCGTCCGCCGGCCGAGTACCTTTAATATAAAAGAGAGATAGTTACGTGCAACATCCGACAAAGAGAGTATCGCGTGGGGTATCCTTTGACGTTTGCATTTTTTCGCGTTTTCTTTTACGTGTATAGAATAGCGGCACGAGTTATGTTACACAAGAATTTTTAGAGAAATAGACAGCAATTCCAAATCGCACCAAATCTGTTGCATTAACATAGAAAAAATTATTTATAAATTGTGTTGAACATATATGATAGCAATAAGAAACGAAGTAAAAAATGATATTTTCTTAATTTAACTTTTTTCTAACTTGACATTGTTCGATAAAAAATATAGAGTAAGATCAATTATTTAAAAAAAGATATCTTTTTTTACTTATTAGTTCTGAGAATTACAAGATAGACGTTTTAAAATTTTTAATTGTACTAAATCTGTTAATTGTACAAAAATTATACTTTTCTCGTCTTATTTATGAAAAGTGATCTGTATACTCCCTTTCTGCGCTAATTGCAAATCGATTAATTAAAAGATTATAATTAATTCGGAATTAACCGATTTAACCGGCACTGCTCTATATTCTTTATTATAACAATCTTTAATTGCTGCATTTTGCATTAGCTATTAAGACTTTCGCGGATGTTAATCGATATCGTAAAATAAAAGTATAAGTGAAGGCATCGACCGGACGCGAGGATGGTTTTATTTCGCAAACGTGAGAGAATTTTGCAATAAGCGAAGTATATAATATGACAGAACTTAATAAGTATGCGGAGAATATATCTATCCGAGATCAAGAAGAAAAAGAAAGGGAATTCTAAATATCATGACGACGATGCAGTATAAAATATTTGAGTTCATTATGGCGAAACATCTTTTCATGTATCAGGTTAAAAATTCCATATGAAATGGAATACGAAGGATGAGATAGAGCAACGGCAATATCACAGCATGACGCAGGAAGCACCGTGCGGGCAGGTAGTTGCAACTTCCGGTGTGGATAACGCCTAACAAAAGGGAGAGCCTTCCTTTGTTAACGATACAGATACCGTTTTTTTGCGGTACACTAGAAACAATTTTTTTTTAATCACGCGAGCCTCTTCTTATCAGGTAGAATGCATTGATCTTTTCTTTATGGTTAAAAGATCATAAAATTTTAGTGTTTGAAAGTTATATAATCGAGCAAAATGAGTTAATGAAAAATCTATATTATACTTGTGCTTTCACCGAGAAAGTTTTGTTTCTACTCATTGTCAGCCATCGAGTACGTCGTATTATCAACTGCTCTCGCGTTGTCAATTGGAGTAGAAATGTGACGCCAGCGGGTATTTTTGTAGGTTTTTACCTTGCGATTTTTTTTAGCGCGGTTTTATAAATAGGACATACAAATATAGAACTTAAAAGGCGTGCGCGGCAAGGTTAATTTAACCCAATTAAATCCATTTAACTAGTCGCGAAGTTTCAACGTATTAAACGTATCACACTTTACATATCACATTTTATTACTACTATGTATATTGGAATTAATCATTCCAGTAATCAAAATTATATAGAGGAAACGAATGGAATATATGGTTTTCTATTATACTTCTATTATACGTGATAATATTAAATTGTACAACAGAGGAAACGAATGGAACATGTAGTTTTTCTATTATACTTTTATCATACATGATAATATTAAATTAAGGAGAAAAATATTATTGATTATATATATATAGCATAGAGAAAGAAAAATAATTTAGTTTTGTGTTCTTATCTACGGTGGCTTAGATGCTTGCACCATTTATGTCCGTAGAATCTGATATCGCTTCCATTTTAGCATATAGCGACATTTTTTTCGTTCATATCCATTGTTCAGTCGTTACAATTTTCAGAGTCGATCCTCCTTTTATCTTCGTGAACTTTTCACGTGAAAATCCCTTACCCGGTAGAGATGACCCATTTCGATCAACTCTAGGTAATTCGCCATTGTTCCCCGATTTTCCACTCCTCTCACTCGTTGGCGAATAATGCCGATATGGAAATGAATGGAAATAAATGCGAAAAAAGGATTAGAGGAAGGGAAAGAGCACGACTTCACGTAGACGCGGGGGTGCAGTAGTTGCATCGAAGTTCTCGGGCGAGTTTCAAGTTCTTTGGGCGTTACAGCTATAAGTCTTTCTCCATCCCGTAATACCTGCCACTGTCTTTTTGCATTCGATGACGTAAAAGCATCGCCGCCACCGTAGAAACTTGGTGGCTCACTATTTTTCTTCCGGTTCTGCGAAGCGCGCATATAGCACATATCTACCATATATGTCGCGGTACAGATCGTGGAAACAGGTCAACTTAACGGATTCGTCGAATTTGTCGCGTGTCGCTGTAGTTTTTGCGTTGAACCTTCTGAGAAGGATTGAATCCCACCATATCGTTTCGATCTCGAATTATCTCGTAAAAGTAGAAGCGCGAAATGTAGTATCGGCATGCAAGCCACGCATCTATCTTATTGCGAATTAAAACGATAGTTAATTAAAAACGTGCTGCGATGCGAATCGCCGCGAAGTAAATGAAATTATATCAAGGTCGAAAGAAAGCCTTCTTTTTATAGATCTGTATCTGGATCTATATCAGTATTTCTTGTCTTAATCGTAGAAGATTAAATAATTTCTATTAAATAGCTTATAATTACAAGCGGAAAGATTAATAAGCGAAAAAAGCAAGTAATTACGTGTAATTTTAAAAAATAAGTGCAGCAATTTAACCTTACACAGCTATGACAGCTAGACAAAGTAGCGAATGACGTCAACACCGCTTTAAATTGCTCTAACGTGATGAGATAATTAGAAGATTAGATTACTCATTCGCGTTTACATTCATGAATTTTCATGAGATTTCCTTGGCCTGCGCTTTAATATAATAAACCTTGTTCGGCAACCATAACTGATTCGACCTACATTCGATAGCATCTCCGATTTTCGCACATTTTCAAGATTACTTATCAGGTCTTTGACTTAGGCATGTGAAGTCATCGAAACATCATTATATATTTGCTAAAACGCTTTGAAAGACGATAAACGTTATTACTTTTTTAGTCGCATATAATCAATATAATTTTGAAAGAAATGTTTATAAATATTTGCTATTAAGTGCAAGTTTGTTCGATCAACTTCTTAAACAATAAAAAGTATTAAAGAGAAAATAAGCCATGAATAAAAAACATATTATTATTACCGTCTCTACTTATAGCAAATAATATTATAGTCAAAACGTATTTAAGACATAATGTATCCCTTTTTCAATTATGGAAATATTTTTGAAATTGCTTTCGATTGCTCCGATGCGAGCAATCGGAAGTCTACGAAAGTTTGATTATGTAACTATTGGTTGTAATGTATAAAATACGCTAAGTACTGAAAGTTAATTTCGTTCTGCGCGTGTGAATCTATTGAGAACTCATGAAGTGTGTCACATGATAAATGGTTCTGGATGTTCAACAAAGTTTGCGGTAAATGATGCAGAGAGTCGTCTCCAAACAGGAGATCAGCAAATACGGTATGGGAAAGGCGGTGTAAGTTTGTTACGAACTTACTTACAGACGTACAACGTTGTTTATCATCTACTGCGACGGGGGATTAACTTCCGCAATAACAACGAGAAGTTTTCAGAAAGTTTGAGTGTTTAATCCCGGGACACAGACGTCTACATGGACGCTCTTTCGCGTTTAATCGCGAACTATAAACGCACATTCCGCAAAGTGTGTAAAAACGATTATTATTTGCAACGAAACGGTCGTTTTTAAAAATATAGAATTCGTTATTAAAATCACATTATTATTAACTAATTACCTAATCTTAAATATTAGTTTTGATAAAATGAATTAATGAATCCTTCTTCTTTTAAGAAGCTAATACAATCTGTTTGTTAATACATTTTCATTTTAAGATAAGAAACAAGACTCGTTTCCATTAATAAAATCCGTTTAATAGCAGACATTTTATGATGTGAAATATCTGAATCGCTTCCTGCATCCTTCTTTTGTTCGACCACTATGTGATATGCTGCGTGCTACGTGATTGAGTCCGCACGACCGAGATTTTATATATGACAATGAGCTGGGCTAGGTCGTTGAACCTTTGCTGCTATACTATCTTTTCGATTCACGACCTCTGTAATCCTTAAAACATCGAGACGTGTCTTGTATGATGAGTGAGAGATTTCAAGAGAGGTCATTATAATAGAATATTGTATAAGAAGATATTACAAATTGCTTTACTTAATAAACATTCAGATTACATAGACGAGAACAAGATTTGAAAAAGATTGATTTAGGAGAACATATATTGTAGAAATTATTATATAAATTATCTTTGACATAACATCTAAAGATTCCCTTGAAAAATATTGTGAGTAGTAATTTTCTGGCACTTTCAAATAAATTACGAAATCCTGTGAGATTCAATTTAATTTTGTGTCTATTAGAAGGAAATGCTTTTTAGTTTAATACAGGAAGGGCGAACGTGTACGATAAATCTAATTTTGCGAATGTAAAAGGCAACGCGCAAGCGGTTCATTAACCAAATACAGCGGACGGCTTACGCGAGCAAAAACATTTTCCGATGCCATCGAACTTTATTACACGTATCTCTTAATTGCGATGCGAGTATACGATTTCGTCGACACTTCATTTTCCTCCAATTGTGTCGGCTGGCGTTTCTCTTATTACGAAACTGTGGCGTACAAATCTTATGCAACGCTTACTGCTGATATCTATAATAAAAAGAAAGATATTTTTCTTCCGCACACACACAATAGTATTTTAATTAATAGAAAATGGTATTAGTTTTTCACGAATATAAGATAACAGTTCCTTAGTAAAAAAGCATGGACGATATTAATTGGACAAATAGCAAAATTTCTTTCAAAGATGCTCGTATGTGTATTTATAGCTTTAAAAAATCTGTTAACCCATTATTACATGAAATATTGAAAGTTGCTTTTAGAAAATTAGATCAGAAGGTCAAAGGCGAAACCGCGGAGTACTGCAATACGAGCACTTTTACGTGGCCATGTAATTTAAAAATGGTATTTTACCACATCTTTTTAGTCAATAAAAATACTTTCCTTCTCCATCAAACTCCGTGAGTGGAAATGAAATTTCTGGGAATAGTTTCTCACAACTTCTCATGCAAGAATTTACGGTAGCAACTTCTCCTTCTGCTGCGGAAAATATTTCTGAATCCTGTGTTGTTCGTTTCGCGCGTCGCCGCTCGTAAATCCACCGAACGGCGCCCGTGGAGGATATAAATCGCGATCGTAATTTTCGAAAGGCAGGAAAAAGCTCTCGGCCCTTACTCGGTCAACGATAAGTTCGGGCGCAGACTGCGATAAATCACGCTCACGCGGCCGAGTTTTCCCTAGAAGTGTGCTGTGTGTCGGAGCATTCGGAGCGAGATTATGTAAAAGAATTCGTTTCGCGGCGCGCTATGTCAGGATGATCTAGCCGACGTTTGGATACATCACGGCGAGAAGGAATGTATCGGAGAAACGTTCCTTTCGCGCGCACGTGCGAGAACGGAAACGAGACCGAGCGCGAATCAATTTCTTCAAGATTCAGCGAGCAGTCGCGCGGCGCGTGTTTCTTTATCATTGTTTTCAGATTCCTCAGAAACGCAGTTATCAACTTTGGACTTCCGTAATTTTCTATTCGCCTTTTTTCTTCAAATATGACGTTGTTGGCTTTGATGGCAATATACTTTTTGGAATTGCGTTGCGCAAATGCGAATTAACTCGTGAAATTGGAAAGAATTGTTTGTATAATCAAAATTCGGAATGTATAATTTAATTGAATCTTGATGGATTAATGTGTTCGACCATAAGAAATTAATTAACACATTCACCGCCAAGACGGTTGCGCCTTTCCGTTTACGCCTTGTCAATCATCGGGCAACAGTCAAATAAATATACGTAGTCATTATATTTTCGTGCAAAAAATTCAGTAGGTACTACAAATTTACTACTATAAGTTAAGGCTCCTGGGTACTCGTCGCGGCCATGTTGGATGTGCCGTCAGAAGCGAGAAATGACACGTTGAAAATTCTTGCGTAGTATTTCCAAATAAAAAGATATTTGCTTAAAATAACACTACAGATTACTTAAGCATACTTCGAAAATACTCCGAGTTGAGGTTAAGTCTACCCCTTTCCCTTGACAGTTAATAAACAGCCGTAAAACGAATGTGATACGATGCAGGCTTGTGTGCAGGCGCATGACTAGATTTCGTATTACATTCATTTTACGGCTGTTTATTAACTGTCAAGGGAAAGGGGTAGACTTAACTTCAACTCGGAGTATTTTCGAAGTGTGTTGAAGTGATCTGTAGTGTTACTTTAAGCAAATATCTATTTATTTGGAAATACTACGCAAGAATTCTCAACGTGTCAATTCTCAACATTTCTCGCTTCTGACGTCACATCTCATGAGATGTCGGGAAAGAGCCCATCAGGAGCCTTAAATTCATTGTTCTTTTTAGTATAAAATAATTTAATTGGCGTGTACGAAAAGTCACGTAAAATACGTTTGGCGATGAATGTGTTAATTATGCGTTACCTATAATATATTGCTACATTATTTGATAATAATTTTTATTCTAAAATAGAAAGTCTTGGACTATACATATTATACATATATAGGTATGCATAGTAGTGATATATCTAGATTCTAGACGAAATATCCAGAGTATAAAAGGTTATTATGGCATTGATCACCACGAATACGACTGATGGTTCGAGTTTTATTGCTTTGTCTGCGGCAGTCTGTGACAATTCCCACATGTCATAGTTTCGCAGACGTGATCGTGCGAGTTGAATCCACGCGGGCGCCGTACAATAGCGGAGTGCATTTCGAGAAATTGTTCCGGTCATAAACGTTATTGCTTTGGAGAATGGAGTTTCCTATGACACGACCGTTTTCGGAAGAGCACCAGGAAAATTGTTCAAATTCGTTCCTTATTTTCGCGTTCGTACGATTGAAGAGAAACGTTTCGATAATACGTTACTGAGAAATTTTTCTTTAGTTTCGTATCCTTGTGCGAGCAACTAATCTTTCTAACAATTTGCATTCGCAAGTTGTTGACTCGCGTGGCTTCCTCGGTGAATTCAGCCATTTATGACGGCGAATTTAATTGACTGAATTCATCGCAGTTTCAATTTAGGCAGACTAACAACGCCGAAAGTTTCTCAAGCATCCGCTTCAACGCAGTCACTCTTGAATGGCCGCTACGTATAATTCTCGTTTACTTTGAGTAAACATTTCTGTCATAATATTTTTCTTCTCAGCTATTGCGAATTGAAGATCCATTTTGTAAAAAGTTAAAAATATATCGTCATGCAGCAAAAAAAAAACGCTTTTTACCGGTGCGGCTTAACCAGAATTTTCCACACTATTTTTCAATTATTAACACTCGAGTACTTAATTTGTTTCAAAAGTATTCTAAAGAGCATCGTTCTTTGTCGTTTATTATTTAAAATTAAAGTTATATAAAAATCGTAAGTATAGGTACATAAAATCTACCGACATAAAATCAATTTATTATGCGACTGTAAATGATACCCTAAATATATTTTAATTGTGGATTCTATGGTAATTCCATTTTTTTGTTCATTTATGTGAAAAAGTTTTGGTATACATTTAGTATAAAAATAAAACATTTTATAGCATATACAAACTATATAAAAAGATAAGATTAGATAACAATGTCGAAGTCATGTTATCCGAAAATATGTAGGAAAATATGAAAAGTATTATATATTTTGTTATCAATTTTGATTTTAAAAGATCATGAGAATTAGAAATACAAAATTGGCATCTGTGAATGTGGATAATCAGAGTATCAGATATTCTTTGTTTTCCAAGATCGGTATATTGGAAGATGATTCCACGCGTATAAACGTTTATCGGATATACATATTTGGAAGTCACAAAGCGTACGACTTGTGCACAATTACATCGCGACCATCAGTCTAGCATTTTGCTCTGGAGCTTGCCAAGAAACTCTTGAAATATTCCAACCAGACTTTGATCAACGAAGACGGGACGAGAGGAAGCGAGCGGTGAAAAATTTAACTCTTCGTAAAATTTTACACGCGCAAAGTTTTTACGCTTATACGTGTATCATCCTTATACGTTACAGCTTTCACGAATCGTTATCCGTGAATTTACGGATGTAAAAAAGCGTTATCGCATTTTTTCGTCGGTCGTTCTATCCGCCGTTTTATTATCGAAACTTTATAGCTGTTTGTTAGACAGTTTTTTTTCCTTTTTGCAACTTGTCCAATAAGTAGGAAAGAAAGGGTTCCTAGAAAGTCGATCAATGAGATCGACATTCATAATCCGATTAAACAAGCTTGGATACGATAAAGTGCTATGAACTTCACGCTGATGTAAGACCGGATTCGAGATTGCTTAGAGGATTCTTAAAGGCTGCCATGCGGCGGCAGAGCACTCGCGTCGCCGTTTCGTTAGAGATATAGAGGCTTAAAATAGAGGAGATCCGAGACGTGCTGACCAACACGAGGGGCTTTTGACGGGCAACCAAAGAGACGAAACCGAAAGGATATCGCGAACGTTCACCCTTCAAACGAAGCGCGAAGAAATCACATTCGCGATGTTGCATTGACTTTCACATTATTCTGTCGTTACATTTATATTAGAATATTTTTTCAGTTTTATTTTTTTGTAAAGACTGAAAAAAGGTATTTATGTTTACATGTGTAAAGTTTAGAAGTATTCCTTATAATCCGTGTATCTAATATATTTTCAGAAATTTAAAAAGTGACAATTTAATATCACAAATAGATATTCTTATTTTATAATACATATTCATTAAATATGTATATAACAATTCCAGTGGATATTTTAGTGAAGTATAAATATTTTAGCAGTTATAATCACCAATATTGACAAGCTGAATATGAATACAGCATTTAATTGTGACCTAATAGATACCGTTACGTAAAAAATTGAGATGGTCATTATCGCATCTTATGTTTTTGCTCATTAACACGATATTACATTGTTACGTTTGAACATAAAATCGCGGAATGGCGCTACCTTGTTTACGATATTGCAGCGACTTTACGATGATTCGCTACTACCAAAAAGGCAAACGAGAGATACCTAGGGTGAAATGTGAGGGTTCCGTTGCGATAAAACTGTCGATTACCGTAGGACGGATAATAAAATCGTGGCTCATATCGGGTACCATCATTCACGATCGTTCCGCGAGAGAAATATTCGTTTCCCGCGCGAGATCGTAAAATATAATGATCTCGGCCAAGCGATCCTTGACAATTTATGTACTGACGTAGATACGTATCGCTCTCGTCACTTTTGTCATATCTCTTCTAAAATGCAATTCGAGAACCTGTTTCGATCTATTATTCGTTCGATGCACCGTAATTTATCCGTAAATATGGCTAAATATAGAGAAAAATGATCTAATTGTTTTGTTCGCAACGTGAGCAATGATTAAGACAAAAGCTTATATTAGATAACGTGATGATATATCGGAGTTTTATCTACAGTTAGAATAATACATATCTATAGTGGTAGATCATTTAATTAGAAGATCAAACATGATCTACAAACACACTTGATAAAAATAAAGTACGTTTGTAGAGCATATTTTTCTTCTAATTAATTCGTCAAAGTATTTTTAGTCAGTGTGTGCGAGTCTATCAGAACTTCAACGATGCCGCACCTCTCGTAAACAATAGCTGTAATTAGCTCGTTATGTTCCCCGTAATTAAATTCAATTTCCGGGAGCATATGGCGCAATTCGAAAATAAAGTCGTTTATTTTCGTAACGATCACGAACTCCGATAATTTGCCTAACATTTCTTAATTTAACGAGGTACGTGCTATGAAATTTTGCAAATTTGTGAATAAGGAAATAATTATCCCGCGTACTTGTATTATTTTTGTTTGCTTTCTTTAATATCTACAAGTTTAAATAAAATTCGAAAAATTGATTTTCTTCGATATTATATAAATAGTTGTCACAACTTGCCTCTCCTCAGTTGCACTTGCTATTCCTGAATACGGAAAGTGACCCTTTGTTTCGAGGATATAACTGCACTTCCGCCGCGCCGTAAATCGTCGTGCGCGATTAGTGCAATTAGCTCTCACGTCGATCCGCCCTGAATTACCGGGGCCAACGAACGCGGACAGGTGCGCGTTAATTAGTTCCACGAAAATTATTCCTCGCTCCGCGACTCCGCGTTGTTTCAACAACGAAATCTATCAACGAAAACGAGAGTTCGAGCTCACGACGAGCACTCGGACGAAACTCCGATGTTATTTACGGAGACAGATAATCGCGCGGTATGTTCGTAATTGACGTTCCTCGGCCGAAGTCCGTAAATCTCTCGGTATCCCCGATTGAACAGCGTTCGCAGTGTTCTAATGAGTCACGTTAATGATCATTAAGCGAACAACGACGAGGTAATTAATGAGCTTTTTATAAATTGTGTGAACATGTGTTTTGCGATTATTAATAGACACTATACTATACGGCGTTTCTTATTATTAATCGTGCTTTTTTGTGCTTTTGTCATATTATTAATGTTCAAATATTATTTAGATTCTCTATTAATATACAAGTCTTTATAAAATGTTATGCTATCAGATAGAATTACATGAAAGTGTAATATATTTTCGTTTATAATTTAGAATAGTTTAACATTATTGATTTCATAAAGAACTGCATCTTAATCTATTTATTTATTTAGGAGAGAGGAGATACTTTTTTATCGGTTTGTTGAATCTTTCCGCGCTAATACATTGTAAATCAGGCATGCATTTTCCGCAATTATGATTTTCTCGGGTTGTGCACGCGGTTATTCGCGCGATACTGTTCATTAATGATTAATTACTAATAATTATTAGTACGATGGTTTTTAAGCCATCGCGTCTGATTAATATTTAATTCACCATAGATGCTCGGATCGTTAATTAGCTCCGCGAAATGAAGCACTGCCGATCCGTTCTGTAGGATATATCCGCTTCCCGCGGCGCCGCCGCCGCGCCGTATGGTCGCGCCGCGGAAACTATAGTTTATACGATCAACAGGTGGTTATATAACGAATATCATATTCGCGATGTTATATCGAGAACCTCTAATCGCGAGATCTTTCACGCTTCATGGACAAAGTTATGAAAATCGAATCATTCGGATCGCGCGATAAATTCGCGGATTTACGGATAGATCCTTAGAACTCGCGCTTCCTTCTCGCCATTGGCATTTCGATCGCGGAAAAAAAGTAGAAACGCAAGTACGCTTTCGTTACGATTAAATAAATGCACCGAGTTTCCTCTACACCGCGCGAAATATAAATGCTACGCGAACGAGGGTTCTACGACTTTACGACTTAATCGCGGTCACCGCCATTTTAATTAGATATGTTCGGGTCCTGCTTTGCAATTCATTCTTAATACATTAATTGACGCTGCATATAATAATTCTCATATAGCAATGAAGTACGGTTACAAATAACGTCGTGATGTTTTCGTAATAACTGGACTCCTCGTCGATCTTCCTGGTTAATCGACGTATCTTGTCGATTATTGGTAATAAATTAAGAGTTCATCGCGCGAACTGCGATGATTGCATGCGTTTGAGCGGAACGTCTCTCAAGAATGCAGTTCTCATTTGCATCTCGGCGGCATTCGATCGAAATTGAAATACCGCTCTGCCTTTCCACGTACACATACATATTTTTAATTACCTGTTTGTCCTAGTTAAAAACCACACCCACGTATGCTCGCACGCGTGCACCTACGCGCCCGGTATAAATTATTCATCGATTAATCGCGCACATTAACGCTTGCAAAATGACTGAGAATATGCTCCTAATTGTAGTTTCTCATTTTTTTAAACTGGAGATTGAACTACGAATTTTATAAATCGATCGAGATTTATGCGACGGAAATCCGACGATATTTATATGAATCCAATTAAAATATTTAGATAACAAATTAATGAAATTTAATACAAATATTATGTTATATTTATATAGAGGAAAACATAAACTCTCTTCCAAGCATAACTTTTACTTGCGAAAAATATAGTGATTTTAAATAAACTTAGTTAAAAGAGCTTTTCGTCTAAACAACAAAACTGCATTTGGGGGACTGTACATTCAGACAAATATCTACGGATCTATTTATCTTACATGATTAAAATATTCTTCCAAATCCTAGAATGACATCGGTTATATATATAGCTCTGAGATATTGATGTTACTCGTGTAAAAACCGAATTACGTAATACGGATATTCACGTTTAGGAATGAACAAGTCGGAGTCATCGTGCGTGTTTGCCGCGAATAATTTAAATTCATACCCATAAATTGTTGTGACATAACACGAGTCCGACGTTAGACACGTGACTATAACTTACGGGACATTATCTGTATGACTGTATGTCGTGCGAGCCACGAATTTTCGAAAAAATAGCGGATCATTAACCGTATTTGGGCACACATCGGCGCTAAGGCAACTTTCGTTCGCCCACAATTCTGCGGTTGCGCAATACCATTATACCAGATGAATTGCGAATTACGCGCGAATGTATAGCGATTTATACGTCGTCACGATAGCCGTAGTTATAATTTTCCGGGATCGCACGATACAGGAAAGGTCTCATTTCTCGCATCACCGTACTCAGCTGATATGGCGAACGAAAATGTTCGGCTGGCGTGGTGCGGACTAGGCAGGCATGATATTTTTCAAGTTGATTAATATCGCTCGATGTGTAGAGAGAAAGAGAGAGAAAGAGGTTACGTCTTGTGAACAAATAGTTCCTTCGTTTCGAAGTTTCCGAGAGCGAAATGGGTACAAAACGATATCGGCAAAATTGATGATATGATATAGATTGATCGCCTCAGTTGTCAATTTCATCAAACTTCCCCCGAACTTGGATCATGGGTCACATGTTTCGTTATTTTGGAGAACGTCTGCCGCGACGTATATCGACCTGCGTCGTACCGGCAACGAACCGTTGGATTTTCTTTCCAGGTGAACTAGAGCGAGGAGGAGAAGCGCTTAGCGAGCAGATTGCCCGCGACCTACACCCTCGCACACGCGCGTGATATCGTGATGTGTGCGCGCATTAGCGGTTAATTAGTCCTTAATTATTCGACTCCCGTTATTATTCGCGACTTGAGTCGCTAAGAAGAAAGGAAAAGACATGACGCGGTTCCGTTCACCTCATCCCAGCTCTACTTGAACTTGAGAAGAACTATCTTTACGACGACGACACGTGTACACGCGTTTACTAAAGATGCAGAGTGTCTCGACGGAGGGTGCCTCACCCGGCGGTCGCCGGCTGTCCCGCAGTTTTCACTCCTGCCTTCGTGGAGCCGACCAGGACGACCTTGAATCAGGTATCTAGAATACGGAGTTGCATGCTGCACATTCGCCGTAAGCGAATCGCGAGTAAATCGCCGATACGATATAATTGCGATATCGTTATGCGAGAAGAGGATATCTCGGCAGTTATAATGGCAGATGTTTATCGAGGTTTTAAGTAACGATAATAGCGGTCTATCTTCAGACCGCATCGATTTTTTATACACGGAACTGAAATATATTACAGAAGTCGGGCGTTCGAAAGTGCTTGCTTGAACAAGATTCTTTTTATGGCGCCGTACGATCTGGGGTGCGTAGGATAATAACGCACAAGATTAATAAATATATACGTAGGTGAACCCTACGCAATATCGCGTGCCTACACTTGTTAAAGTCGCACTTGCCTTTTCCGATGGCCGACGCCTCGCGATACGAAAGAAAGCTCGAATTATGGAATAATTGCCGGACAATTTTAATTGCTTGAGCTGTCGTCTTCCTATTTCTTTCTCGATCAATTCTAAATTATTAAATCTTTATTGTTCGATTGTTTTCCGCATTTACCTAAATCGCGAAAAAAAATTTTCTTTAAAGAAAATAATAATGTGTTTTAGTTGTTTACTCAAAGTTTTTGAATAAATTTGTCTTTTACTTAATAGACAATCCAAGCACATGAACAAAAACACAGTTAAAAGTATTGTAACTTAATTATTCTTCGCCTACGCACACACCATTTTCACTTTTATTTTTTTAAACACTTATTTTAAATATATATTTAGATGTGTACATATTTTAAATATCTCAAATATACTCCCCACTTTTGTTCAAGTAGACAAATATTTTAAAACGTTATTAAAACATTATTAAATTGTCGAAAATCTGGACTTTGGACTAGGATCTGGAAGTCAAACTGTTTTCGAGACAACGGTTACCAGACACAGGACGGTTATCGCGTCTGTTCTCGCGTCATAAAAGTCGCGGAACGGAAATACGCATACCGCGATTGATACTAAACAGATGACACGTACTGGCTCGCATACCCTCGCCCATGAGCTGTGCGGCTCACCCGTGTGACACGCTATTCACGAGAGTGGCACGCTCGTGTTGATACTCACGATCACGATTGCACACACCACACGTCGGCGACGAGTAAGTGTAAGCGAGGGAGAGACCACGTTAATATTTACTTTCGTACGCAGCCTCCGTTCGCGGCAGTCCATTCCCGACTGTATCGTGTTCACTGTCTCGAGCCGGCTGAGAGGACTCAGTCGACGGCAACCGTCATCGAAGAAATTCGCCGCGGATGTGTGAGATGAATAAATTATTTGTGAATACGTGGTCATCAGTGAATAAAGCGACACTTATTTCTCGCGTCGTTTTGTTGCAAATGTAGAAATGGTTTGGGTGCTCCGAGATGATTGATCAGAGATTGTTATACATTCGGAGTATTTATCGATATATAAGTGATTGATATATTCGAGTTGGATAAATTGACGGTCTTCAGTTGTCGATTATTGAGAACAATAATTGAATAGACGACACTTGAGTGCCGTATCTCCTTTTATGGATCTATTCACACCTTACATATAATTGACCTTTGTAAATCAAGAGGATAGAAGAGAATATAAAGTAATTCTGGATATGTCACTGCCAGATGATATCAGATTTATGTTTTTCATAATGTTATAATTTTTTATATACATCAAGAGTCATATCAGAAATTATGAAAGAGACAATTCTTCACTTTTAGAGGCAATCGGTGTCTCAAAATTGGTAAAAAATTATATATTTCTTTTCCCATTTGCAACAAACGGACGGGGAAATTTGATCAAGACTGGAAGCTGATAACGGTATACTCGATACGTATCTACAGCGATATCTAAACCGGGACGACAGTGACAACTTGCCGAGCGGCTGACTGTCAATCAGAATATTATACGTGCTGTTTAGTGTTAAGTGATTCATATTAGCAGCACGGACTATGATAATAATCTTCTAATTCGTGAGTGTTCGATGATTACGACGCATGTTCTCGCAACTTCTGCAAAATGGGCAAGATGCTTTACCTGCTGCAAATTGTTTTGCTAGGTCATTACAATATATGCATATAGCAGACGTCACGTATAGTATGTTGGAAGAATTGCAAAATAACCGAACGCTTTGCAACGTTTGCTCATTGGTGCTATCGATCTCGGGTGAACAGGAAGACTTTCTACGAAATCCGTTATTACCCATAAGGATCGTAGCTGTTAGCGCGATCGTTAATGTCAAGAAAGATATTCCCGCCAACGAGAATTGATAGAAAATCGAGAGACTGCAAGGCGAAAGTTCCTCGATCGTCATCGTGTAATTTACATCGGAAATTGCGAAAAATTACGGAATATTAGATTTGTTCGTGTTGCTTGAAATTCTCCAAAACTCCTGCATTTAAAACGAGAAAAATATATACATTGAGCGTTGGAGAAAGAGAAAGCGAAGATTCTAAGTGCAAAAAGTGCAGGCAATACGAACAGACCTATTATTGATATTCTTCTAAACTTTTATAAGAAGTCATATTTCTCCTTTTAATCGATGCTTCATGAAACAACAATGAATTAAGATGCGGTTGGATGAGCCATCGCGAGCAATATTCTAATAACGAAGAATGACGCGAGAATGAAGACACTCTTCTTCAGTCGCGCGATTCTTAGATAGATGACCTAATAATCAAGGACGACTCAACGTGTTGTAAGATAATCTACATCGTCGACATGAGGATCCGTTACGTGCCACAGGATATCAGGAACTGCCATAGACGTATGATACTTTTATTTTTAATTAAAAAAGATTATTAAACGATTATTTAAAAAAGCAAATGACAATTTTTCTCTGTTTAAAAAAGCATATTACGATTTTTTTAATTTAAACTAAAAAGTAATTTATTTTTGTCGAGTTTAGTATACTATACTATTTTGCAAATTATATCCTATTACATCCTATTACATCCTTGCGCTCATAAAAATTATTTTTATGCGTGCAAGGACATAATAGGGTGTAATTTGCCAAATACACAGTGTAATAAACACGAGGAAAAAGTAAATTACGATTTTTAAATTAAATAGTTTTTATGAGCACAATAAATGCATATGCAACGATGCAAAATAGCATCTCGAGCTATTATATTTCGATACATTATTAATTATATAATGATTGCTTTATATATACTGCAATGCAATTGAAGTAGTAAGCTGTTTATAAATTATTCTCACGGTTTTATCAACGATGTTAATTTCACTAATAGGTTCTTTTTTCATTTTTCAATGAATATTAAACACAATAGCTTTTTTCATTTAATAGGTATCCCAATTTAGGAATTCCATAATCAACAGTTCCAATATATATTATGTCGTAGATAATAAATCTCTAAAAGATTTCTTGCATATGCTATAAATCTCACGAGATGATTACCGCCAAAAATTATTCATAGTCCGAAGGCAATTGCTTACAATTGATTTACATAGACGCGGCTTCTAACTCGCGTTCCGCTAGACTCGGCTAGACCATAAAGCTAGCTCACGCAAGCGTGAACGCTGCTACTTTATTTGACCGTACGGAGTCGCGTCTGTTACAGACGCGCTAAGATGAAATAATACGTTACATTTCCTAATTTTATTTTCAATCCTAGTCGCAATATTTTATATTTTTACGTCGAATTCTCTTCTTGATTTTTATATATTTCTATCTTTTTCCTTTTTTTTTAATATCTCTCACTGATGTCTCTACGTTTACTTGGACAATCAGATGTTGTGTCTGTTTCCGAGTCGAACGTCACAGAGGAAAAAGATAACCCGTTACACGCACGATATGTGTGTTTTGCGCGATGCCTCTTCTGGAGTATCGAACTCGATTCTGGTGCGTCGTCTTTCTTGGAGCAAGCCAACGCTAAAAGCGCCTTAAACGCACGCTTGATCTTCGTAAAACTCGTATTGAAACGTTGCTTCTGTCGATTAACGTCATTCAAATAAGTGAAGTCGAATCTTCCGTGATTAGCAAATGCTATTTAATCGTTATCATTTCGATATAAATCAGGGAAACAACATGCGTGGTAATATATGTACGTGTTAAAATGAAAAAATATCCCGTTATCCTGCGTCGCACAATATTCAGGTGGAAATCCCGTTAATTTTCTCTATCGGATAATTTATATCGCGGATTGTTTCTTTCTTGCTAAATGTCGGTATTATCTTGTTTTATACGCGATTTTATGTGAAATTTAGCAAAAAGTCAGATAACGCATTTTGATTCATCTACCATGCTACTTTCAAAGACACGCACAAGTATATACCTACATCAAAAATATTATCATATTAACAGGAATATTTTCCATGCTCAATAAATAGTACAAAGTGAAATATAAAAGTACACGCATTTAAATTAATGATAATTCCGCCTCTGTGCAGTTGCATTAAAATTTAAATAACAAAACCGAGGGAGTTCTCCTAGGGTATATAGCGCAATTATACGATATCCGAGATGCAGCACTGTCAAGCACCATTAAAATATAATTTCCACAAAAATGTTGCCTCACGAAACAGCGCGTTTGTGAACGAAAAAATAGCACTGGATCTCATAACAGACATCATTTACAGCATTTTCCGCACTGTCTACTTTACTTTTATTATAACTTTACAACTAGATTGCGGCATAAAATGATATAAATAAATTAAGGGACATAAAGAGATAAATTTTATATTGGTACTTTGATGAAATGTTTTTCCGAGAAAATTAAATCTTTGATAGAGAAATGTTCTTTTACAAATAGTGTTAATTCAGGGTAATTTATTGTGGCAAATCTGAAATTTTCTAAACTTCAAATGTATAGATAAATATTATAATTTTATATTAATTGTAAATTATAATTCTGGAGATTATGTCTATATTTATAATTACGTTACTGCTGAAGAACTCAGCAGTAATGAGTCTTGAAGCATGACAAATTTAATTTAATAAATAAATCTTGAGAGTCAGTTTAATATTCAGTATATCATATTTGTAATCGTGATTTAATTAAGAAATTGAGATAAAATTTGTCTTGAGACAGTTTAAATTTTGTTTGATTTTTAAAGCATTAAAATAGTTTTTCAAGCAAAATGAAAATAGACTTGATTCTTCAAGTAACAAGAATTTTTCAAAATGGAGTAACTAATCAACCATTGAAACTGTTATTAGAAGAAAAAAATAATTTGTGTATGATAGTTAAATAGGTTGCCAATAATATACATTTACATATATATTAATCAAATTGAAACAAATTCTCTCATTAATTAATAAGTACTAAAGTAATAATATTTCTATTCCAATACGATCTTTTGAATGAATGGAATTAATCGTTATTTTAAGTGATGCTAATGAATCCACAAAACAAGGCGCAAAATGCTATAATAGCTTATTTAGCGCAACTAATTTAAAATACAAGGAACCGGATATTCAGGGACATTTTTATTTCGTAATACGTTTAAATATTTCGTGAAAATTAACTGGCCTTGACGTTTGTTTTTTTTATATAGCGCGCATTACCGCGTACTTACGCAAGGCCGCCGCGCGCCGGGTTGTCATTTGTGCGGCAACACTCAAGCGGGCAGGTAACGGTGCGTGCCAATCTGCGTGTCATCGCATTATCTCTCGGAACGCATTCGCGACAAGTATTAGAGAGTACGAAACACTATCATTCTTCACGGTTATACAATTATTAGCAATTATTGGCTCGCGCTAGTAAGATTTCGTCATGAATGACGCGTGGCTCTATGTGAGAGCGGTCGATTGGTAATCGATGGATTCCAGGTTTGATTTTATGCCTCGATGTATAAATTGTCGAGAAGTTGAAGGTTTTGAGTAAAAGGGAGAATATGAAATTTAATGGAATTTGCTGTAATCCGTTTCAGGAACAATAAAACTGATACATACGTGTATAGGTACATTGTAGTAAGATTTCATAAATGTATCGAGGCGGCGACTGTTGTCGAAGCAGATACTTTACATGATTTATTCATCTGTAAAATCGAAATGGAAAATGGAAATTATAAATTATTTCGTATGATAGTTACGGACGCTATAATAATTTTTTTAGCAACATTTGATTGATCGAATATGTAATTTCTTTACCGTTTTGAGATTAATAACGCGAAATATAAACTTCCCTGTTATATTTCATATCTCGTTATCTAAGATAACATAATAGTAAAAATAAAAATACGCAGATTAACATATAGTTCAGATAGAAAATGCCCGTCATATCTTCGTTCATATCTTTTAGAGATATAGGAATTCAAATTGTGCATATGAGACAAGCAATCTTATTCATATATTCCTTTGGCGAATTGAAAATATAAAGTATGGACTTTATGGCACTAGTAATTAAATAGACACACAAAACGCAATTTTAATGGTTTATCTCATAATGGCTTTATTTTTTCTTCTCCTTAGCATGCTCGTTATCATATATTATTCAGGCTCGAATAGCTGCATATTTGCTATCTAGCAATTGTACGAGAATCTCTTTACGGAATTACAAATCAAAACGTAATTAATAGCGTCTTTTACGAAATAAGTACGAGAAAGATTAATGCGACTAATGCATCTGTGTCTATAATCTGGAGTAAATTCTGTAAGATTTCTCAGCAAATCACTCGCAATCAAAACACGTTATAAATATTATTCAGAAAAATTATAAGGAACATTATGTACAAAGTACAAATGCCGATCGAACCGTGACGTTAATATGTATAGTTATATAAGGAAGGATTGTCGCTATAATTACTCGATAATTACCTACTCGTCAGAGTAGCGTGCTCTACGACGTCCAAATCTTTGACGCGCTTCTCTTGGCGTGAACGATTACGCGAGTAACCACCGTAAAAGAAGTTGCACAAGCGCCTTCGCGTTTCGCTTTTACGCGCGCAAACGTCTCGCAACGGTTGTAAGAATGATCGTAAAGTGGCATTCGAATTCACGCTGGAGAGAAATCGCTACTGCAGATACGTATTCCCTGCCAGGCCGACCGCTTCTTCTCGATCGTATTTTTGGTTTGCATGAAACGTGTAACTTTGTCACCCGAACTTTTCTCCCCTCCCTGCAATTGCAACATCCAATCCGATTCGAAAAAAATGGAAATTCTAGAAGGAGTGAGTGTATTGTTTCAGTACATTTCATTTTTTATTTCACTTTTAGAGAAAAAATATATTTATTATGCAGAAAAAAATTATTACTGACTCACGTGCATCATTGCCATAATAATTTCCCTGATGATTATAAATGTGATGACTAACTCTATAATCGTTTACGTAATACAAATCTTACATAGTATTTACTCTTGGAAAAAAACGTGAATATTTATTCCTCTATGCGGTTATATATTGTTATAAAATATTTAGTATTAAATTAGGCGTAACAAATTATTGGATCAATAAGATTAAATTACAAATAAAGTAAAACTGGATTTTAACTTTGAAAATAAAACTCTGAAAATAACTTTATATGCAACACATAAATACGTGATATTTCGTTGAGACGTTTGTATAAATTTTACAAAATAATTAATACGCAGCATGCTATCTTTATGGTATGTATCCTATCATTAGCCTTATCATATATAACTTTCGCTATTAATAGTCTGTTTCTGTGTATCTCTTTTTATTTGAACGTCTACATTAGTTTCCTTAAGAAAGTTGGTATATTTTCACGTGATGTGCGGAAGGGATTTTCCTAACAAATCTAGAGCGTAATTGGATACCAAATCGATCATAATTAGTGCTGGGACTAAGGGACAGGTTAACGAAACGTTAATAGAGAGATGAGCCTTGCTAAGAACTTGTCTATACTTTTCTCGTAAGAGTAGGAACTTGTTACGCGAGATCGAGACGTCTAAGAATTCGCGCGAAAAGTCTTGAGAGTACAAATTTATTTACGTCTACGTAAATAAATTTACGATTTATTGTTAGTATTTCAAATTCCGTGTATCTAGCGACCATTAGCATCAGCGAACGTTCCGGATGAAATTAAAATCCTCTCACTTGCACATTATAGATAACGTTGTAAATCTGGTTTGGACGGTGGTTACGCGTCCATCAGCGGCGAGCGATCAATCATCCGCCGCGGTACGCAAGAAAGCAAGAACGTTCTGCCGGTTTTCTCAAACGCCGGCGTTTCCACTTACAATAAATGAAACTGATTCTGCTGCTTTCGAAAGTGTTAGCAGCAACAGGATGTACGCGCGATCAAATATTTACAGAGCCATGATTTTCTCGGATATCACGCAATTTATATAAATCAGGATTACACTACATGAATTTCTCTTTTCGAGACGAGATAATTATCATTAGTGAGCGTATATCGCGATACTCGGCAATTATCGTTATACTTAGTAATTCTTGCCAGTAGTAAAATTATAGCAAAAGCAAAAGATTATTCTTACACTCGTAGGATATACTCTCTCGTTTTTACACGTTCCTTTAAAATACATCGCTTCTGTTTTCTGCTAAGATTATTTTCTTTAATTTTCTTATTTCGCTATTACATCTCAGCGGTTATCGCGTTTTCGCATATTTAAATGGAATCGAGTCGGGTCTAAACGCATCGACGAATCCGTACTTGTCTCAGAATTCATTCGCGGTGTATAACTCATGTTCGCGGTTTCATTAGAAGGTTCTCGTAATATTTGTATATACGCGTGTCTCGTATATTTTACCATCGTACCGTCACATAAGATCCACCGCAGACGCTTTGAGAGAGAAAGAGAGAGAGAAGGAGAGACAAGCAATTAGTTGAGTTTTCTCGTAAGCTGAGGAAGACAAAACTGTCGGCTATTTAATTTATCTGCAATAACGCGTCGATGTATGACACAGTTTATGACAATAATTTTGCAACATTTCGCACATTATTTTGTAGAAAGTATTTTGTAGGCTCCTCAATATATAATTTTGTCCATGCCGCGGTGTTTCTCACTGAAAGCGTATTAGCGAAAACGCTTCGCTCGAATTGCGATGGAATTATATTTGAATATTAAAGTTAGAAAGTGTCTACTTGAAAAGAAGGCAAAAGAAAATATCAAGCATGTTAATTATTAACAGTACTTACTGTCTTGACTTTTTGGTTTTTATTTTTATTCCGAAATAATTAAATGTATATAATTAATGTTATCTTTATACATTTTATATACAATCTTTCTTTGTGTGTTACATTTCTTCGTAATAATGCAAGATTTCTCTCAAGATTTCTCTCAAGCTAATATTCTTAGCCACGCACCTCTTTAAGATTTAATATGACTCCATTTTCATCGAATTATTTGCAGTTACCATAAAGTTTCGAGATTTTCTTTTTCTACAATATTTACCCCTTCAATCCTGATCCATCTAGTTTAGGGAAAATTTCGCTTTGTAACGAACGTCATGCACATTTCGATCGAAAGAAATATCGAGTTTAATAAGATCCGATGAGATCCCGTCGTAGCTTTTTCCAGTAGCTTCTTCCAGAGCCACATATTTGACGTCTCGGGGGAAGAAAAAGGGACGCGCGGCCTGTAATTAGCACGACCGTTTGGCGCGTGCAATTAGACGAAAGTGTCCGCTCGCGCGCGCGGATGCGACGTCTTACCCTGCCCGCGCCCAAGCTGCCGCACACTTGGCGCGGCCGGGACTCGCGAGAATTGGAGCGTACTCTCTCGGATACGGTCGGGGCGTCCATTACCGCCGTGCGACGCGCCGTGAAAAAGCTGTCCCCGCGAAAAAGCCCGCGCGAAACGGAGCCGCATAACAGAACCGGCGTGGCAGACTTCTGGTTCCGTGATCGCGGATGCGTGCAGTCGACGCTTCTGGCTGCTCTCTCGTCGCGAATAGAGTCACCGGTACTTCGCATCGACGGCGATATTAAAAGGGAAAAATCGATACTATTTCTCTAATATCGCTAAGAAGTTTGGATAGAGATTTTCGCAGGTGTTTCTTATTATCAATGCGCAACGTTTGATAATCTTGGCGGATCTTTTAAAAAGATTAAATAGATATCGCAAATATGAAATTTCTTTGCCAAAACGTATAAAAATAATATTATAATCGATCAAGAACTGACTCTCATAATGAAATTATTTTCAATAAAATTAATAATTGTTACAATTTTGAATGTTTCAATACCCCCAATGTAACAGCTCAAATAATATGAACATGATCATTTTCTGTTTCAGGTGAGTCTAAAAGCAGATCCTTACCTAGAACTACTCGAATAGAACGGGACCGCAATGCTCGAGGTGAGTGTCGAGCGATAGCACGTTTTTCCCCCATTTTATCTTGTTTTTCTTCATGCTCTTTTTCCATTCCACGTTTAAGAAATTTATGTGTTAACTGTTAACGCATCTCTCGCGCTTATATAACGAAAGATTTTAGGATATAATATATCCAGTTGGAATATTCAAAAAGATATCGTGTATCAAAGTAAAGTTAAAATCTTTCGTTATATAAGCGCGAGAGATGCGTTTTTTCTAACGCCTTGAGCCTGATTGCAAATGATGAGCACACACACACACACTTACACACACACACACAAATCAATCAATAGTATATTCAAACGTATCACCTTCTCGCGTAAATTCGCCGTTAATATGCAGCCTACACTTATCGCCTCTGCAATTTCTGCCGAGAACAATACTTTTCATTGAGTAAGATGACAATGATCTATTATTTACAATAGCGGTTACATACGTATAACATTACGTCAAGAGATATTCGCCTCTTTGTTTCCGTCGACTTTGCCTTGAAAAAAGGATAATGTTCTAAGTATAAGCGCTTAGCTTGAATGGACAAATGCGTGATAATATATGTTAATTCAAGTAAATGTCACGATAATATATCCGCAGAAGTGTCTCTTCTGGCGAGGTCTGGCGGTCAGAAAGCAATAATGCAGAATATATAAGTTTTTACGAGCTTTCATAAAATTGAGCGTTAATTGATGAAATTCCGAAAGAGAAAAAGCCTGATTTAATTATACGTTATGATACTTATGATTGATGTCACGTCCGAGTTACATCACGTTACGCATTTAATGAAAAATGACGTCAATTACGATGATAGAGGAGAAATGTCGAGCGATCGAGCGAAAGTGTAATGATAATGAGCATCGTCCACTTCTGATTCGCTGCTGCGTCTTTATTGCGCATTGTTAAGCATACACACAGGCATACCAAAGATAAATCGATCGCAAGGTCGGAATCTCGTAGGCGCGAAGATAATGACAGAATTAATTCGTTAGGCAATCAATTGAGCCCTCAGCCCGCAAACGCCTTGGCATTCTTTCTTTTCTCATACATAATGATTATCTTACTAATTCGCTAATCAACGAATAAAAATACTATTATACAAGTATAAAAGCAATATTAGTTACACAGTAAAAAATTTTGTGTCAATGGAAGTCCACTCTCAATTTTGTGTTAAAATAACTCATTCATCGTGTTATTTTTGACATTTAGAAATGTTATAAATGTCGATATAACATTTCTAAATGTCAAAAATAACACGATGAATGAGTTATTTTAACACAAAATTGAGAGTGGACTTCCATTGACACAAAATTTTTTACTGTGTATCAATATTTAATACGTAATTTTAATATCCATCTTTAAAAGAGAAAAATAAGGTTCGATATAATTATTTCTTTAGAATATCCTATACCGACAAAAATAATATTGTAATATTTAAGATTTCGGTATTCGCTTGGTATCTTTTATAAAATGACGTAAAAAAACGACTTACGTCCATGGAGTTAATACTTTTTTTTAATCATCGCACTTTTCGTTTCTCACATTCGCAATTTCGTTGCCCGAATCAGCGACACAGGAATGGAATTTACGACGGGTAGGAACGTGCTGATGCGTTTTTAGCTTTTTACCTTCCTGGCCCTTTCTCGTTCGCAGCGTAAAAATTTAATTGTTCGCCGAGTGGCTAAATTAGATTTTTTCCGCTTACTTTGTCTCAGTGTCTCTCGGCGCGGAAGATAAATGGCGATTCTCTGGTAGCGAGACATTTATAACATTTGCACATTTATTATCAAAATAATAATAATTTTCCGTAAATTAATCGATTTGACTGATTTTACAAATGTAGGTATTGCATGCAATGAATAAATATTTTGCGAAATATTAGAAACTGTGAAAAACAGAAACAGGATATGTTTTATTAAATATTTTATATTAATACACAAAGAGATGCGTGTATTTGTATATGTTATTTGGTTTGAATATATTTAATGGAAAAATATATGACATAATCATAATACGATATTTCTATTACCAAATGTTGAATAAGTCAGAGGCTGTATTCTGATACAGAATGCAACTTTATCGACATTGGGATCGGTACAAGACCTTGTGAGCCAGCACGTGGCGTCAGCTACGGATTATACTGGAAACGGTGTAGTTGTAAAGCCCCTTGCACAATAGGCGATAGCGATAGCGATAGCTATCGCTATCGCTATCGCCTATTGTGCAAGGGGCTTAAGAGTTGATGATAGTTAAAATAGAAATCTTCTACGACAGCATTAATTAATTCTATTTCATATTTTTAATAGCGGATACTAAGTTCGAGACATTGAGACAATATATTGACTTTAATTGACTTTTTCCACGTATTAGAAACGTACTAAAAATTTATAAAGTCGGAGAAAAACTTTATTAATAAAAAATTCAATCTTTGCAAATCTGGGCGACTTAACAAACTGTTTTTGAAACTATTTATATAATAATTATATTTCCTGGAAACTGTAGAGAACTTTTCTCGTATAACATCGGCAATATTTTATTAATACATCATTTCTTTTGACCTTTCGAAATGACGGACGGGAATGATATTTCATGATCGAAGCACATAAGGCGCCGTCTCGTTAATTATCGCTGGTAATTAACGTAGCGTATTGGATACGATATACGTTCGAAGTATCACGTTAAGCTTTCTTCACATCGAATTCTTTCGACGTGCGTGTCGTCGTATAGCACGCTATTAACGGTCATACACCCCCTATAAGGCAGGCACGTGAAGATCATGGTCGGATCGTCGTATATGGCTGTCCATTCGTCGGATCGTTGACCGTGTGAGAGGTGATACTGGTACTCTTCGGCTTGGAACTTGCCGCACGTTCGCGCGCACAGGCAAATTAATTTCCACTTAAAGCCCGCTCAAAGCTGCTTCCTCCGTATTCCGCTTCCCGTAAACGCATAACGCTGTTCTGTGTATCCATCGCTTTCCGTGATCTATCCTCGCTCGTACGCCCGCACAATTGACCGATCGGTCCCGGCAGAGGCGCGTGACTTTTGCGGAAATTGCCTCTCTGGTTAACGATCTCGTGAAAGATTCTCGCTATTCATTAAGCGCAATTTCTTGTGGAAAATAAGCGCTCGCTTTTTGCGGCGATTAACCTGAGCGTCCACGCCGGTGGTACGTATTATTGATATCCGTGGTTTACCTTGCAGGTTTCAACGTGCATCTATATAATTGCGAAAATCTACGCGAGTAAAGTATGTGCGAGAAAAAAAACCATCGTATATTTCTCGTGTCGATTTCCCTATTTTGAGAAGTCGCGGATATCTTTTATAATTATCTTTTGATAAGTTTTAAAATTGTTAGTCTGCTCCACAGGTTTCTTCAATCCCTACATTTCAAAATCAGTTTCCTTCTGATGATTATAAGATTTAGCAAGTAGAAGAGGTCAGAAGAAAATTATTTTATTTTACTTATAATCTTTCTAAAAAAAAAAATTAATATTATTTTTAAAATACGTGTAAAAATTTTTGTTTTTGACATTTATGCCGTATGGCCTGTTTTATTTCGTACATAATAAATAATATTTTGCATATACATTAATTGAATGACGTATGTTATTTTATTAAACAAATCACAGAAAAAACATTAGCAAATAACATTGTGCTAACTTATCGTTGCTTTCGGAGCTATTCTATCGCGTTAACATGTCGTTTCATGGCTAGCCTTCACTCTTAAATTTCACTTCTTTCCCACGTCTCGCCGACCAACCTTCATCTATCTTTCAGCAAAGCGACGCAACATTATCCCACCTAAATGCCTGTAGTTCTTCCGTTTCGCGCTAAGTGGCCTGTGTGGCGCGGTCTCGTTCTACAAAAATTTATCCACTTGCGGTTAATTTATGAGCGCACAGTAGAGGCCGTAATTCCTTCGTTTACGTAAGTAGCCCGGCGTATACTTAAGCATATGATTAACGAAGAGGCAGCCTTCTTGGAGAATATTTCAGCGTTATTGAAAAAAAAAACAATGTGATTGCAATCAATGTTTGTGCGATATATTTTAATGAAGACTTATTATTTGTCGATTTGCCTATATTCTATATTTGGCTGATAAATAATTAAAAACGATGTCGCGTAATTCTTTTGTCGATCTAATAACAATTTCCATCACGTTTTCATACGTTTCATCATAACTGATTGACAGCAGAATAGAAAATTTGCTACGAAACATAGCAGCCCGCATGAGATTCTGCAATGTCACGAACAACACGGGCGGCGCACAATATGTACCGCGCTGAGAAAGAGAGAGAGAAAGTGTTGTAACGTAACAGGAATTACACAACGGATTGAATGACCGTCGCCAATACGATTTCACACTCGCAAATTAATCTTCTCCCTTCGATTCGTAACGATAATTGCCAGCGCGCATGATGACGACTTTTCCGTGCTATATCAGTTTGCATTTTCTTCGTGGCCGAGACGCATCGAGACGATAGGTTGCATCGCGTTGTATACCAACTTGCTAGGACCGAGCATCTCTCCTGCGGTTGCACAGTCACGTACTCTCTGTCTGCCGATTGCACCTCGGAGCAGTTCTTTCTCTCTCTTTCTCTTTCTCTTTCTCTCTCGCTAGCTCGTTTCTCCTCGCGTATCATTTCTTCGTGTCATTGTCCCAGGGATGTAGCAGGATATCTCGATTTCCTTTGATAGGAAATAGGAATTGAGTCGCGAGTTGCGATATACGATTTAATAGAATATAGAAATAAATAATATATAAGTCTGTAAAAGTATATGAAATAAGAATGGCGCTGAAGTATGTATAAATTATTAAATTCGTTGTCTTATGCTTGAAATGGAATTAAATTATTAACTGAATTTGATATAATACTTTGAATTAAAAGTTCAATTTTTTTATTTTTAACATTGAATGTAATCATTATATCATTATATCTCAAATAAATCGCTCGTTATATTTTCTCACAATATTTATTTTGATATAAATCGTAGATATATTTATTTAAAATCTTAGGAATTAAAAACATTCGTTATTGATTAATTATTATTACGATTTAAATTAGAGTTATATGTACAGAATGTAATTCGAGGAAGAGATAGGAATATGGGACAAATTAGGAAAACGTGACACATATG
Organism: Temnothorax nylanderi; assembly: GCF_030848795.1. Lineage (NCBI taxonomy): Eukaryota > Metazoa > Arthropoda > Insecta > Hymenoptera > Formicidae > Temnothorax > Temnothorax nylanderi. The sequence continues at coordinate 587,866 of NW_027249129.1, forward strand.
CAAAGGCTCTTTTTTATAAAGATACTGTACCATTATACACCCAGTGACCTTTTTCTACTCTCATTTTTAGGATCTCGCACATGTTAGTCGCGTGCATTCAGTTTATGTTCAGCTGACACGATATTCCTGTTTTTCCTAAGGTTTCTTGTTACTGGCAATATTCCTGCACTTTCCGGTCACACGTAATTTCCACCTCCGCGCTTCGCGCGCTTTATCTTCACTTCTTTATCTGTAGCATACTCATCCTATCTCCACATCATCCTTTTTACTTCAACTTGTTTTACGTTACCAAAGAATCTCCTTTCTCCATTTTGAATTCCATTCCAATATTAGATTCATTCGTTTCTTCTGTCTTCGCGATCGAGAAGCATGAAGTGTTAAGAAGATAGTTTGTCTTGTAATCAGAGTCCACAAAATCCACAAGCAAAAAACTTTTCTTTTTAAATCAAATTTTTTAATATTATTATTCATATAAAATTAGAAGCTATAAGTATTTTAATGTTTAAATAACGCGGAACTTAATTTTAATATGAATACGAAAATAATGAAAATCCGAAAGTATAGAAAATTTATATAAACCATATAAGAACAAAGCTATAAACATCTTTTATTAGAATAGTTATCATATATTTTATAAATATATTTATTCTATTTTCGTTCTTTCTCCAGAAACGATGTAAAGTTAAAGCGACACAGCAAAAAAACGTTCGCTGCTATTCGCTTGTTTTTTTTGTCGTAATTACAAATTAAACCACAAAATCGCATTACGATATGCGACGAATAATAATGATGCATATTGAAGATATGTAGCTTATACACATCGTGCTACTCCCATATGTTTGGACAAAAAGTGACTTACCGCTCGTTATAATTATCACGCATAAATTACAGTGCAGTCGTCCTACGCTACGCGTCAATACAGAGTCTGAAACCGCGCTTGGTAGTGAATTAATACCTGTCGGCGATATGTCTGAAAGGTACAAGCGCTTCCAAGGCACACCCTGTAACTTCGGTTCATGATATCCGGGAAGTGGCAAAGAAAGCTTCATCAGCCCACCTGATCATAGCCAAAGTTTATGTTTCGAGCAATATACGTAACTGTTAACTACTGGGCGCTGTTCTTCCGCTAATTGCTGCGCGTTAAATCACTCCCATCTCGCGCAAACTGAACACCAACACCAAATACGGATGCTGAAGATGAGAGGCAGGGAATAAAAAAGTATTATCTTAAAGAATAAAAAAGTAATGCCAAACAAGAAGTAAAAATTTCATATTTGTTAGTAATATTGAGTTTGATTATTATTTCGATTCAGAAAATAGAGACAATGTTTCTTTATTGATGGGAATTTATGTTATCAGAAATATAATATTTTATTAATATCTTTGAAAAGCTATAATTAAAGCTATTTATATCTTCATTGAAACAAAATAATCGTTTGATAACCTTGGATGAAAATAATTCCTTAATAAATGCATGTACGTCAATTGTAACACATAGGTAGTAATAATATTTGTATCAACGCAAACTGTACTTATAATGTATATATTTACGTTTTACATAAAAAGAACTTTTAATAATAAAAATCTTAAATCTACTTTTTATTGGAAATAAATTATTTTCATCAATTGCTTCGAAAAATTTGCATAGAAATAGTCCTAATATTGCTTATAATTCTTCAAGAAATTCTCACAATATTTGCCGTTATATACTATTGAAAAAAAAAATCTAAAAGGTACCACAATGTACCTTTGAATGTAACGGTTAAGTTTTGGTTTTAAGCTTTGTGGTTTAGAACTCCACGTTCTGTCGGCTTCACGGAGTGGCGCGATGCCGAGAGAGATTGTTAAACGCTAAGTAGTATTTGTAAATTTATTCCTAGGCGTCGGTGAGAGCATTCCCGGCGCGGCGGACAGCGCGGAATTTCTATCTCGTGAACGAGCGCGCGCGCGCAAGGTATGGCAGATAAAGGGAGGAGTCGCGAGAAACACTGCATAGTTACTTTAGACCGGCATCGCCGTCTCTCTCACTCTCTCTCTCTCTCTAGTTTTTTCTTTTCTTTCTATTCAGGGCCCGTCGTCGCGATGCAAATATGTTCGAATGCAAATGCTCGCTTGCCTCCAGAGAGCGGCGGTAACGGAAGTGGTAGCGTGTACGCGTGGATCGCGCACTCCGTTATATTTCCTGCCCGACGCGAGCCGTTCCGGTGTCTCCACACGTGCGTTCATATCGATTCGCGTGTGTATCTGTTCTCCATGTAAATCCCATCGTCGGCCACCCGGGCCACCGTACCGCTTTTAAGCCCAGAATAAGACGCGTTTCTGGGAGCTCACGCGAGCTTTGCCGCGGCGAATCCCCGCTAAAACGTAAACTCGGTACAGTCGTTGAATCTTGCAAAAGTCATCTCGTTATTAGCACATATCCTGAATAAATTTATTACGAAAAGGATCGAGCCAATCGTCAAAATTTCTAAATATTTTCTCTTGTACACAATTTTAGTAATATTTAGTTTGTTCTCTTTTTTTTCTTTTTTTTACAACTTTCAAACAGTGTGTTAAGCGATATTTTTATTTTACGTATATATTAAAATTGTAATTAAATTTATATCAATTGTGACGTTAAATTCGATTAAATTGTAAATGTTTGAATTTTTTTTACATGGGCTGAAACGTTGGTATAAAAAAAGAATTAGCTGTTTTATACTTTTTATATTTTTTATTTAATGGAGAACTATGTTATACATTTTACAATAATAAAGAATTAATACGAATTACACATGTTATTTTATAGTAAAATATGTGGATATACATATGTGAACAGAATCTACTGGAAATGCAGAGAAGCCGGGATAGTTATTCGCTCTAATTTTAGATTCTGTTACCGAGCGGAGGGCGTACATACCTTCATACGTATTTCGGCGTATTATGTTCGACGGTCCGGAAATAAAGTCGCCTTTCGACGTCGCGCGGGCGAGCACCTACATGCAACGACTTCCGGCTGGCTCGACGACGTTTTGTTTATTTCTCTGTTATCGCCGTAACATGCCCGTCGTCGCATGAGAAGAATCACAAAGTAAAAGTGTTTGGCTGTATGACTGGATGTGCGGAAACTCGTGTGAGACGAATACTAATCCGTTACGTGACATTTATATATTTATATCATATATTCTCGTGAAAAAAAGTTCCAAATGCGAAAGTGTTATTTTGTTAGGATTAATTAACGCTACTCTTGAGCTTTCGTACTTAGGCTTTAGTACCAGTCTTCTTTTGCTGCACCATCAAATGAGTATCAAACTGAATATTTTGTGCAATTTTTATATTTTCCCCATTTCCCATAAAATAAGCCCCAGAACATATCATCGAGATCATAATGTAACTCTACAGACTTTTTCCATTATGTAAATGCGACTAACGCATTAACCGATAATTAAACTGAAAGTTACTATCTTATACAAGAATCGCGTTAGTAAACATTAATAACATTATAATTTCTAATTTAAGTATTAAATGTAGTATCATGATTTTATAAGCTTTTACTGCATATATATTAGAGTAAATATTATTAAAATAGTCTTATTTGCCAAATATATAAAAGCAAATTAAATTGGAGAAAGTTTTATATAACCGGTTTAAAAAATTCCAGTTTCACCATTTCGAGATTAAATCGTATTCGTTCTGCTGTTATACGACGCATAATATTAGTCATATAAAGTGCGCGAGCAATTGCACCGAATGCCATTCCAATAGTTGAAATCGATATAAACTATGTCCACATATGTACAGGCCTCTCGATTTCATCAAATCATAAGAGATAGTTTTTTAAGAGATATATACTTACAAATTTTTTATAACAAAATTTATTATTGTACAGCTTGCGTGGAAAGTTGGAAACCCAAGTGGAATCATTTTATGTTAAGAAATAACTTTCTTATAAAAGTCGTTAAAAAAGTCATAATAATATTGGATTTTGGTTAGGTTTTTTTTAGGAGCAGGGATACATATACTATTTTTACATACATATTAGTCACTAATGTTTCTTTCAGTCCTGAGAATAACTGTTATATTTTTCAAACTTCTTTCGTTAGCAACTTTTTAATAAATAACGAGCGACAGCTAAAACCTTTTAAAAGTTACTCAGGAGGATAATCTTTATGATATATGAAAGACAACCTCATTTGAGGTGCCTCCCCTAAAACAGAAGTTTTATCAATATAAAATAACACAAAATATCTGTTATTTTTATACAACTTCGATAATTACAGCTATGACACATGTAAAAACACAGGTATATATTTTATATTAAAAAGTTAACAATTTAATAACATGTTATATGATCCTTGTGACTGTTTTGCAACAATCAAAAACAATTATTTCCCGAACTTATTCTCGATGAAATCTAATTCATTTTCATTTCCTCGATTTCCAATATTATTCTATACACAACAAAAATTCAGTTTGATCGTGATTTCTCGATTCGCTCGTCCCACTCTGACCTAATTGATCTATATTCCGTTCACGTTCGATACACTTGTCCAAAGTACGTCGCTGCTCCTCTTTCTTCAATATAGTTCGCAATAGCGGTGGGATACATTCGTCCTGAAGACCGTTTCTTTTAGAGCGACAGGTCTCGTATCTTTCCAACTGGTAGGCGGGAATGTATTCTTTATAGCGAGTAAGCAATTCTTGCGAGCTGGGCAAGCGCGATGTATCCTCGGAAACCTTCTCAGGAATTAAGCAAGCACGCCTATAGGCTACCGCTGACCTCTGACACGCGGATGCTTTGTCCGACTTCGCGGATTCTATCCGCGTTACCTCAGTTCGCAGCATCTGCTCTGAAGCCAGACGTTGAAGTCGTTGATCGTCAAGACGTTTTTGCGTCGTGCATATTTGTATCGGCGTAGATTTTGCATCTGATGCTGAAGATTTCGCGTGAAGAAAATTGCTGCAAACATCCTTGGTTGCTGGTCGGACTGGTTGGCAACAACTGGCTGAACAAATTCGTCTCTTGTGTCTTCTCGAGGGTTTCTTCGAGGAACTTGGTATATCGGAAGGATCAAGACCGTTCTTGCGTGTTATTTGAGAAAGTGGATCTTTTATCTCTGGGCAAAGCAAAATATCGATTTTCAAATCCGTTCTCCCTGGATATGCAAGTTCGAAGTCTGGAGGGGAACAATGTCTCACTTCTGGTTTCGGCTTTCGACATGGAATACTTCGTTCTGAAAGAGCCCGTTCGCTAGAAACTCTTGCTTTTCGATCAGAAATCGTCTTCTTAGCGGATTCAGTTACTGGCTGAATGATTTTGTGAGAGCTACCTTTTTTCACCTTCGATCCTAAATAAATACAGTAATTAGTTCCATCACCTTCGTTTGTCTTTGTTGAGCACTGAATGACTCTAGCCAAAGGGACCTTGGATGTTGTAGTGCATTCGACGAAAGTCGCTGGCTGCTTAGACAATTTGTCGTCGCAATAAGATCCTCTTAAAATATTTTTTGATGATGAACAACGCAATATTTTGGAGGTGGAGTCGTCGAGTTGCTTTTCGTTCTTGTCAAACTTCAGAATCGTAGAGGAGACAGTTTTCAGTGGTTTTATTTTATCAGCCAAAGTTACTGAATCATCGATATGAGATTTTAAGATATAGGATGCTGGAAGTAAGACGAACTTATCAATCGTCCGATTCTGAGAACAGATGTCGATCGAGCTAACTCTCTGCTTTACGTCTTTACATCGCGGTGTTACCCTGAAGACAAAAGACATCGTTTTCGAGAAAAATTCGCTGGTGATTGCCTCGTACGTGCTTGCCGCTCGAAATAGTCAGGCAAGAATAATATATGTGTCAAGTATAAAATTACTATTTTAAATATTTCGATTCTATCATTTCTGCTATACATTTCGATTCTGTCATTTCAGCTCCTTTGACATCTTTCGAACCAATGCGAATGTTACATGACTTTATATGTAGTTCAGATGTATTCTTATAAATAGTCTTATAAATCGACATATTTTCCTTATCTTTTTCATTTTCTTTTTATATCACTATTTTTTGATGTCACTAAATCTACTAATCTTATTTTTGGACATTTTATTTAAAAAATACGATTTTATGATTGTTTACTGAATCACTGATCGTCAAGGTGTCAGGTTTCTAATTTCTCATTCAATCAATTCTATGTATCAGTTCGATTCGCACGATTTCCTACCTGGAGAACGAGTCGGACGACGGTTTCATCTCCATGTGTAGACTCGAATTCCGAGCGGTCGCTGCGGTGTCGGCGGGCACCTGGACGATCCGGGCCACCGGTCGATCGGCCTCGAACCGGCACTCCAGCACGGTGCATCCCGGCGGATACTGCGAACCGTGATGGCAGATGGGCAGCGTACGTTCAAGGCCGCGAGACTATCGGGAATCGAATTACATACAGCTCGCATCGCATATTCGAGCTTTATGACGCGCCTTTATTCCGCGGTAGCCCGAACACCCTTTGAGACCTCTACTTGAAACCCCATATCGCCGCGCCTTCTTCGATAAATTTCGCGTTAAATGTCGCGGTCTCCGATCGCGGTCTAGATCAAGAGAGAGAGAGAGAGAGAGAGTGAGAGAGAGAGAGACAAAAGAAAGGCACGGGATCTTTGCGGTGTACGTGGCGAAGTTTCTCAAGGTCGCGATGCTCGCTCAGGCTCGAATTACGCGTCTTGTATCGCTCGACCACTGACTGCGTCGTCTGTTGCCGGCTTGTTAACCGGTGGAGATATTTTTTTTCTACGGTATATCTATTTGTAATCACGTTACGTTGGGCAGCTTGCATTTCGCACCGCTTCGACAGGCGATAATTCCAATTTGCATTTATCGTCGCATACTTGAGTAATGTACTGACCATTTTTTATGAATAACATTTGACATTTTTTTTAGAAAACCTGTATATCTTTAAGGCTTATATACAGTATATTATATGTCTTGCACATTTATTATGGAAACTTTGCGTAATCGAAAATACAAAGTAACAGTTGATAATATCAACAGTTTAAAAGAACAGTTTCTGTCCTGAATATATTAATTGTAACAATACAAATGATATCGTGACTTACACAGTAAAAAATAAAATGTTAATTGTAACATTTTTCAAATGTCCCAGAAAGTCCACTCTAAATTTTATGTTAAAATAACTCATTCATCGTGTGTTACTTGTTGACAAATTAGAAATGTTAATTTATTGACACTATATTTTACATTTATATGTGTTCTTTTAACTTTAAGTATAATGTAAAAATAACTTGTACAAAATGTCGATATAACATTTTGCTCCGTCTGATTTAATGTAACTCTTACGAAATGTATATTATACATTTTATTTTGAGTTATATTAACACATATTTTAGTAAATTTGATTATTTTATATGTCAAAGTTTACGATTATTTGAAGATTTACTTTAACTTTTGTTTATGTTAAAATAACTTTAAGACGTGTTGATTTTTTGAAATAATTATGTTAAAAGAACTCAAAATAATATTCAATTTCTAAATGACATACATAAAGTGTTAGTTATCACGTTGACATAAATATAACACATGAAAATGTTACGAAAATAATAACATAGCTGTTGTATGTTGATTTTACATTGAAATAATAGTCAAATCTTGGTAACACAAGAAAATTTTAACATTTGGACGCACGATTTTTTACTGTGTAATTACATCGTGTGACAAATTGGTATTTTAATTGCCAGCTGGAAAATACCGCATGACAAAGTGGCGGTTTCACAGTTTTACTTGTGACGCGTATTATAAAGGAGAAAAGTGTACGCGGCAGATAAAAAAGCGAGGTAGAAGAGTCGAGAATGAGAGAGTAAAAAAGGGAAGACAATCGCGCGCAGAACGTGCAGCTGCTCGGAGGAAGGAAATATGTGGAGGACGTGCGAAAAACTGGAAAGAGGAAAATGTGGCAAAGGCGAAGAGAGCGTGGCAACGAGAGAGAAGCTTCCCTTTCGTGATGACTCATTTACGGCTACCTACGTCACCGTGAATTAACGGAGACGGATCTGTGACGATTTCTTTCTCGACGGTTTAGCCTGCAAACGAAATACGGGGACGTCGTTCATCGTTCGGTCTTTTTTTTACGACATCGCAGTAAGAATGAAAGGAATCTCGTGATTCATGAAGCGCTGTTTCCGAATGAATCGCGCCATTCATCGTCTCTGTTTGAATATTTGTAACTCTTGAAATCTTACATGTGCATATGCAATGTGACGCGTCTCTGTTTAGCATTAATACTTGATTGAGATAATGTAATTTTATACGTATGATTTAATCTTTTAAAAGAAACTGTATAGAGATTCTAAAATCTTATGTTAAAATTAAGCTACCGTGAAATAATTACGATTAATTTTCTTACTCGAGATCGCGAAGCTTTCTTTCGTCGTTTGCGTTGTGTTTCAATTTCGTCGCAAATGCCAGCTATAACTTCGGTCTCCGGGTCTTGCCTAAAATATGCACTAACATAAATATATGAAGGAAAAAGAAAACAGAAGCAAAATAGATGTAAAATATTTAATTTTAAACGTTATTCGCGCGAGAAACGAAAAATTCTATTTGTACTAATGACTGAAAGTGGCACGCACAATGATTATGATAATCGACCCATGAAGGTGTAAGACCGGAATAATGCGTGACAATGCCAGACGCAAAAGTTGCTTTGCGGTACGTGATCACGAATGATCACGAATGCAATTCTTATTGTCGAATGCCTACGAATTTTGCACCGGTCACTGAACTGGTCCGTCTGTCCGTTCGTCCGTTCGTTCGACCGTCTCTTCGTCCGTCAATCAATTCAAATCCCAAAATAAGCATGCTACCCAGTGTCCGGCAAGCATATGCAAATCGCTCCACCACTCCCCTATGAAGAAAGAAGCTACCGACGTTACGTTACAGCTGCCCTCATTCGGGTCTGTACAAATTTTTTCGCTCGATTTCATATGACTGCGCGCCCATAATGCATCCCACTTTAAAGCCTAATAATGAATAATCATTTCTAACAAGGGGAACGACGATAACGTGCGATTTTTGTACAGGCCTATTATAAGTGTTGAACACTAATGGATCATTTAGGATGTATACGCGCTAAAATATTCATTATCATCACAAAGACATCATTTTTTAACAATTTATAATTTTTTTGCATGACTTGTCCCACGGTGTTTTCACGACAGTTTGCATAAGTTTAACTTTGCAAAAACTCGTCATCGAGTAAATATTTTATTTTCTATTCCGATTTTTTAAATCTTTTGTTTTCTCTTTCTCTTTCCCTCTATTTTTAAAATAAGACTTTTAACTAAAAAGTTATTGTAACTGCTAAACGTACAGGTTAATGTGAGTAACTTTGCCGATCATTCTGAGAACTTTCGTCATCTCGTAGAAGTTTGCCGTTTCCGGTTCTCTGCGCGTTCTTCGTTAAACTCTCGGAGATCCCTTTAAACCGTTGATTTATCTACTTTGTAACTTTTTAAAACTTTGTGCATTATAACTGAAATTTTGACACTTCGTTATGATTTGAAGTTAACCGAAATTGACAAAGCGGCAATTTTTTTGAAATGAAATAAGTCAGTGGTCAAATCTTTATTTCCAAATTCGATATATCCATCAATTCTATTCGCCACCCAAGTATCATAAATTTTTTTATTAATTAATAAACTTGTTGAATATTTATATATTGCATTTTATTTATGTGAAAATACTCTTTGCGATGCAAAGAAAGTCTTTTTTGATCCTGCAGATGATCAGAAAAATATTTGACAAGCTTTGAAGATAAGCTCGCCGCCGATCGAGCAAGCGCGCGTTTAAATATCGCAGATAATATCGACATGTCGTGGCATTCGCTTGTTCAAACAGCGCGACAGACAGCACCTATGCGGTTTCGTTCCGCTTGAACGGTAGAACAAGCATAAAAGCGACTTCGCACATGCGACAAGCCGCGGGGCCTTTCGCTCCGCGGAAAACGGGAGCAACGGTCGCTGTGTGTCGACAAGTTTGTTCGCAATTCTTGCTTTTCCAATCTTTATCTAAATAACAATATGATTTTTATGCAAAAAATCATATCAGAAGGATAGTTTTAAAATTCAAATCTGTCCAATATCTGTACATTGATGAGTTAGAGTAAATTAGCAAATTAATTTAAAACGCAAGGGTTTTTTTCTTATGTTGCTGATCCGACTACCTATAACTTTTTTTACTTTGTTTAATCATTTTCAATTATAGTTTTTATATTGAGAACTATTAGTATTTAATGGTACATTCTTGTTGGAATTTTAATTAAAGTTTGATAGAGAATCTATAAACTATCTAGTACACGACATAGAAAATGTGAAATTAAATTCGAGGTCTAGTCGGAACAAATTGAACTCTGTCGCTTGTCTACTCCGCTATCATCGCTTTAGCCCGTCGTCATCCTTCTTTTGGCAGCGTCTGTCGTTGTCGAGGAGACGACTGCAAAAAGAGTGAAGGATGAGAAAAACGAAGGATGAAGACGGAGACGCTCGCGTCGAGACGTTCGCCTACACGCACTCCGCTAAGGTTCGCCTTCCCACACATATTTCTTGTTCCTTCAATGCTCATCCCCCGCGCTCCTTAATCTCCCCTCCTCTCTCCTTTCCTTTCTCCCTCGTTTAATCTCGCCGTAAATCCGACACTTACTCCCTGCGTATAGCCGAGGAACCGGAATTGAGATAGCGCCACGTTAATTGCCGCCGATAATAGGATGCGTAATGGAATGTACGTTCGGTCAATCGCGCCGCGTCTTTGTACGCCGCGGCTAATAATTACGTCATGCTAATCACGTATAATGTGCATTTTTTTTATTAATGTGGCCATGCAATAAACGTGACCCTCGTATAACTTGCAAGCATCAGGAGTTATAAAGTTTCAATTAAAAATGAAAATTTTCGAGTACATGAATCTTCAAACTTTTATGGCGTAAATACGGAAAAATTATTTCTATGTTTATTTGCAAAGATAAGTACTTTGTTTTATATCTCCTAGCATAAACATAATCTGTAGCGTCAGAAATTAAACTCGCCAGGATAATAACGATTTAATACACTCCAATAAATTAGTCTATTGTTATTGGAGTATATTAAATCGTTATTAGTGATCTCCGATCATCTAATAAGATGACAAATCGAATTCATGAGAACAGTAAGGAAATATTGTCTTCACACTAGGATACATTCTCAACACGAAACGCGTATTGTATACGTTTATCAATATATTGTATATTATATTATCCATAAATTTCTACCTTTTTGCCTACCCTGTCTTCGATACTTGTGTATGCGCTTATTTCCAAAATTTTCCCGTTATTAAATTAATTGATAATTACAACATATCCAAGTATGCCAGATATTCTTCGTTAATTCCCTATATATATTCATGTCGAATCCACTGCACGAGAGTACGTTGCAGGAAGTTATGCTTAACATTTAATCAGTTCTGAGATCGAGTGTGAGACCGCGATCTTATAATTTCCTGCAGATAATTATAATTTTTATGTTCACACTGGTGCGTGTAATCACAAGATTTGAATCATACAAGAAGTTTACAAATCCACGCAAATGCACATTAACGAGCTGACTGAAAAAATAGTTGCTTTTTCTCTGTCATCCCTTTATTTCGATTTATTTATTTGCTCAAACAAATCCGGTTTAACACACTTATTATTAGCCGTATTTTTAGCTTGTTGTACAAATTATATCTGTAATAAATTATATCTTTTTAATGAAACGTAGACATAATGTCAAAAGAGCATAAAAAATTCTGCATTCAGCTTACTCAACTAATCGGTGATAAACTTTGACGTAAGAGAAACATATGATTATTTTTATAATTTTCTCATATTTATATTACTCTTCGTGACAATATTTGCATAACGCGGCATATTTTGTCAATACATAATCACGTGACTGCTGATATTATATTGTGTCACTCAAAAACGTGAAAAAATAGATTACAATATTTCTCATTTTTATCAATCACACTTCGATTATGGTTAGAATGCTTTAAAAATATATTAGTCATCTTTTTGGTATTTACATTATTTTTATCATAAAATATATCCGTCACAATTGTTGTGATAATAATGGAAATTTCATTACGATAGAATCGTATATATTGCGAAAATTTATCACGTTCCTCCAGTTATTTTCTCTAAGCATTCTATTTGTCTCGTGACTAGAAAAAAGTGTTTAATTGCCACGCTATACCGAGATCGGCGCTGTCTAACTCGTTTAAGTACAGGTCGTTAAGATTCCCTGTCGTGCACGGCGGATGTTGCGAGCGTCAGCTTCAAAGGCACGTGCTCAGACGCCTGCTTTCGGTGCGAGGGAGATAAGTAGTTACGTTGAAAACGTGCTTGTAAATGCATTTCCCAGGCAGCATTGTCATGAAATGCTAATTGCATTATATATCCAACAAAGAGTTCGGGAACGAAATGGGACGAATGTCCGACATTCGTTGTGCTTTTTTCGAAGCACATTTTCCCACATTTTTAAACGAAGACTCAATGAAGACCCGATCACAAATTTTAGTTCGTGGGAAACGATAGTTCCTTTTCTGTTAAAAGAACGTTTGGTTCCTATTGCTGACGGCACGGAAATCCAGCGCATCCTCGGTAGTGACGGTACTACAAAAAATCTGAGGACATGAATCCGATTGTAACGTGCAAAATGAAATATTTCGTGTGCAGCGCGTGGGTAGCGCAAAGAGAATCCGCAATCCTCGAGATTACTCGTTTTGCTCGCTTTACAATTGCATCCGCACGCCCCGGTCATTATTCATTTTAAGCAGCGGCATATAGTCTGTCAATCTCCACGATGAGGAAAGCGCGTTCGGCGCCATCGCCGGATCTTGCGCATTATTACAATTAAGTGATGTCGCAAACGACAAGAACGATTGTGTCTCACGACACGCGGAAGTTGCATCGCGACTCTGTGTAAAAAGTGATTTGAAAACCTTTCGCGCAATAAATGACATAAATCAAAGATTTATGCATGCAATAAAATGCAATGAAAATCAACTTCTAATATTTATTCTTATGAATTTCTACGAAACATTTCATTCGCTTTTCTTTAATGAGAATACATTAAATCATGTTTGTTACATTTTTTTTATTCGTCAACATTTTTTAGATCACTTTCTTTTTTTAGATCAATCGAGCAATTCCATATTATGTTTTATAAAATACAGACATTAAATACCAGCGAAATTTACATTTTACTTTCTCGCAATTTACTCAACTGATTATGAATAAAAATTGCAATATTTATTATATATTCATTATGTATACATATTCTATTTGTATACATAATTGGTATACGCGACATCATTAAATCTAATCCATTACAAAAATCAAACTGGCTTCAGTTAAGAGTGAAAAGAGTCGTTCTAGAGTATTGCTTTAAAACAGTTACATGATAACAAATATTCTAATCTATTTCTACATCGCGTCGCGTCGGTTCGATAGGAAATAATTTATGCTTATCGATTGCACACGCGATTTATATTTATTGTCAACGAGATATATGAGATTACAATTTCGGATTTTGTCTTATAAGAACACATTAAAAATGTTTAAATTCTTACCATTTAGAACTTTGATACTTTGAAAATATCGCTATAATTAATATTAAAATATACACTGCTAAATATTAAAGAATGAAACTTGAACTTTGAGTTAAATAACATTTCGTTATTTTTAACTACTATGTATGTCGAAATTTATTATTTTAACACAAAACAGTATTATTTTAACTCCATTCGTTTAGTTAAATTCACATTGTTTTAGTTAAATTAACAATATATTTTGAATAAGAGCAGTGGCGACCTATATGAATGGTTAAAAATGACTTAAATTGAGTATAATTTGACACTACGAATTTAATTGTATATAGAATCTTAATATAAAATGATTAAAGTTACTTATAAATTTTTTATTTGATTAAACTTTTTAAATAGAATTATATAAATCCATGATACCAAGAAGTTGATAACATTTATACTTGTTGAGAATTAAGTCAACTGCATATATGCAATTTTGTAATTTTATACGCGTCGTTTAGTCAATTGTTTCCAAAATATTTATTTGCGAAGTTTCTATCTATGTTATTTTGGGGAAATCTTGGCTTGTTTAACAAACTGAAGAAATTTAAGGAAAAGACCAAGAACATTGCACGGGCTAGGAGCCGATGTGTAACGTGTAAAAGTGAAATTTTCACACGCACGAGTTTGCTTTCAACGGGCATTTCGAAGAATTATCGCGTGAACGCACGCGTTTTCCCCGATAGGAATAAATTATGATTGTGGAAACAGAAAGAGAGACATTTGTGAAAGCATACAAACGCATTATTTACCGAAACGCTATGTGAACATAATTGAAATAAGGGTTTTTTCTTTTTCAAATAGCAGCTTCGAGTGAAAACGCGAGATAAAGATCTTGGAAATTTTCACGTAGGTAGGTACCTAATATTTTTGCAAACAAAAGCGGCATTACTGATGTCGATCAAATTCTTTATTTAATTTGTAAATGAATTTTTTGAACACCATATTTTGCGCGATATTTTATTCTAATGAAACCTGCATTTCGATCATGGATATCTGAAATTCGAGAGAGCTTTTTGTCGAGGAGCTGATAGCGACTTCACATAAATCGTCCTAAGCCGTCTCAGAGACTGGCTATCAAGAAATGAGAACGTGATTTTGAAATCCGAGCGGTTCACATGGAGTCGACGTTATTTATCGTGTCACATCCTTTCTCGGTCCTTTTGACTGCTGGCCTTGAAAGCAATTCTACGTCCGCATGCAAAGTCAGTAATATGAATTTTTAAGCTAGCAAAAAGGCGAGCTTTCCATCACATTTTCTCAACTTAAATATTTGGTAATTTTGTTCACTAATAATGTGAATATGCATAAATCAAGAAGAATATAGGATATAACAACGTAATATTACATAACTTTTATTTATTTTCCACGACTGGTATCGTCATACCGATAAAAGAAAACGTGCAGCATTAAATTATAGCAATTAAGTAAATTTAAGGCAAAGTTGTCAATTACTTAAATTTGTAGTCTTTAAAAACTCATTGGCATCTTTCCCTCCTATTTCTGAATGCGGACCTGCAGTTTTCATGGAATGGACATTGTGATCGTAAACTATCGGTTTTATACTGGTTTTGAAATGGAGCGGTGCGGAACAGGTAGTAGAATGGCGAAGAAACAGTTACGAACGTGAGTTCAATGGAGTCGTAGAGATTTTCTTATAGACACGCTTAATTTGCCGGAAAATATACCTGTCATTTTTTACGTGTCGGAATTTACTGTATCGATGATGAAACGATTGCCGCGTTACAAAGTCGATTCATAGGGAACGAATTCAGGAGGAAATATATTTGAGCTTGAATAATACCGAGTAACACGTCTTTTCTATGAAAGGAATCGACGCATAATTATAAGATCCATATCCTGCTTGTATTCTTTTATTATTTTCTGACAATATATTTTTATTATTTCTATAATGTCGGATGTTATCACTCGATGTGATACAATACTACGAAAGCATGCATGGTTTCCCTGGCGCGTGCAACATTAATCTTCCGAGGTTGTAATCGAAATTTCTATTTCAAATAATGGAAATGTTTTACACGCCCGCGTAACAATTAGCGTGTCGTTACGTAAGACATCCCGCAGTTGAAGTTACCTCCCTGGTTATCATTACGTCTTAATTACTGCAAGTGCAATGCTTGCCAGGCCTGTTCGCAGAACACTTTCACATTGCTGCAATATCGCCGATCATATGTAAAAAATAAATAATATCCTCGTATCTGCCTATTGCGAATATTGCACAGGAATTTTTATTGCACAAAATCGGGTTGACGAGAAGTGTGAGATAGCGAGAAAGGTACACGATAACGGAGCTTATCAACTTTAGTGGCATATTTCTATCTAATTTGTTTTAAACTCTTCAAGCTGATCAAGATTCTTGATAGCTCTCTCGTTGATCGTCAGTTAAAACTGACATTTGCCAGAAGCGATTCTTGGCTTCTTCTTGCGCAGATCTTTATTCTGAATCGTCTCGTTTTTAAAGACTACATGTCACTACAATATAAATCTACAAAATTTACATTTGCGAAAATTGGTACAAAAAGAAAAAGAAATTATTTTGTTTTTTTATTTACGAAAATCTTTTTCTACGTTTTTTTATTCGTTCCTGTTTTCTTGGAAAACGATAGATTTTTGAGATCACTAATATCAGGATTAGGCATTTACGTGTAAAATATAGTAATTTACATTTATATACATATGTACAATGTAAATTATGTTTAACGTGTAAGCAAAAATGTAAATAATAATGTTTCTATATTAAAATTATGTGTGTATCTTTCATATAACTGTACAGTTAATAAATAAATCATAACTGAAATGCATCTAATTTAATCTAGTTTAAAACTGCTTTTTATTCTGTACGACTGTTTGCAAAAATACAGTTTAAAGAAATCAATTAATTAGTCATTCAATTTATAATAAATTACTTTTTGTCTCCACATGAAAAAGGTTCGTGTAAACATAAATGTAAACAATACGTAAACAATCCACGTAAACGTAATCTCGAAATTTATCACACAACCCTGACTGTAATATCTCTTCTTTACGATTCAAATTTTCCAGTACATTTCCTTTCACTTATCCGAGCATACCGTTGCACTTCACCATGGACCATCCTGACGACCAAGCGTTTCTGGAAGTCTAGTCGAGTGCAGCGTACAGTCGACGCGCGTGCATTCGTCGCCGATCCTCCGACAGGTCGGCTATCTCTCTTTCTCTCTCTTTCTCTGTCTTTCTCTCTCTCTCTCTCTCTCTCTCTCTCTCTCTCTCTCTCTCTCTCTCTCTCTCTCTCTCGCTCTCTTTCATGCGCGCCGAGGAGACCGCCGCCGGTAGAGGCGCTCGTGGCACGCTCGGATTAAGTCCGGCTCGTCGAGCCAGATAGCCGTGAGTCCGTCCGCGGTGCGGACCGATCGCGCGCAACGCTGTCGTGTGCGCGGAAGAACACGTACGTTCGACAATAGACAAGTAGAAGAAACACGATTCTACTCGCGCGGGTGGACCGCGCTGCGCACCCGCGATCAGTGAGAAAAAGAGAGAAAGGCGATCGTTTCGCGCGAGTTCGCGAGAGGAGCGAGATCGTAAGAGAGCCGGACTCGCGGGAACACCTCTTACTTTTCTCGGCGCAGCGGCCGTGCGACTGTCGCTTAAAAACGGAGCTGCGCCGCGCCGCGTCGGTGCTCCGCGCGCGATAGATCGCGAATAGTTGGAGCACTTGGAGCGTAAATTCAGCGTGAGGTGTGTATGTGTGTGTATGTGTATGTGCGCGTCGTGAGAGAGTCTCTCGGTGAGAGAGAGAGAGGAGTTTATCTCTGTGATGTGTGACGCGACGCGCGGCGCGTCGCAGAGTGAATAGGAAGCGACCGATTCCGCTCTTCCTCCCGTCCGTCTGATCGTGGAACTACGTGTTGGAATGCGCGAACTCGGAGCAATCGTCGTGAGCCGCGGCGCGAATAACTCTTTCGGTGAATAATCGCGACGAGACAGGTGTGTCTCCTCGCGATCGATGATCCTCGATCGCGATCCGGCGTCGCGTCACGACGCCGCGGTTACTGCTCCGCCTTTTCTTCTTCAGTGAATTTAGTGGTTTATAATCCGGCGCCTATAAATCGTCGCGCAAATTTCCCCCGATCCCCGATCGAGTCGGGGCGCTCGCCGCGATCGTAAATCTCGACCGGCTTTGCCAACAATTCCGTACGGCGTGCATCCTATCCACACCGACGGCAATTCTCCGCGATCGTCGCGGATTCTTCGACCAGTTCCACCTGCAATCTCCAGCTGCATCTCCTCCTCCATCGGTTTCTTCTACGGCGCATCCTCTCCGCGTCCTCTACAAACCCCACCGATCTCGTTGGAGCCTGCCACGTTTCTTCTGACGCCGAGCTACGTGATTTTCTTTCCGAGCAGATAGATCGACGGATTCGTTTTCGACAGAAAGTGAGAAATACTCGAATAATTCTCTCCCACACAAGTTTGCGCATTTCGAGACAGAAAGCAAAAAAATAAGAAGAACCTTGTTACGTGATAAGATCGAGATAGCTTCCAGCGATAAGTGATAAAAATGATAAACAAATACGTATTCTGGTAAAAAATCTCAAATTTAATTAGAAGCTACAAGATAAAAAAAGCATAAAGAAATTACATAATAAGTGTTTGAAAAGTATATAATAAAAAAATAGAATATATATTATGCGCGTATAAAGTATTGGAAGATTAAGAAGACATATAAAGGAAGAATTTCTGCTCCGAAGACGTGTACGCGAACGGGCGTAAAACAAACTTGAACAAGACGTAGATAAAAGGTAGCTCTTAGCGGAAGAAGCGACTTTGCCGCCACGAAGAGGACACGACGAAGGGTCGCGCATTTACAGTTCAACGCCTGGTGTTATCCGCGAGTATCGGCATACAGAGATAATACACCAGCTGATATTCGTCTTGCCTTAACGACGCACGTGCTGCCTCTCTCTCTCTCTCTCTCTCTCTCTCTCTCTCTCTCTCTCTCTCTCTCTCTCGTTCGCTTCGACTGTTCGATAGTCTATATTTAGCGCGGGTGTCGAGAGGGAGAAAGCGACGGAGAAATATTCCGAAGGGACAAGTCGACGCGACGGTCTCTCGAAAGAGCCGTCACGAAAAATTCCGATTCCAAGAGAAAAAGAGAGAAGAAGAGGAGATGTGATCATTGTTATTATCGCAGCCCTGAAGATCGTACGCGATTCTCGAGTTGATCCGCGACTCCGAGGGTGGAGGCTCTACAAGTTCCCGCGGTGTTGCCAGGATCTTGACGGCGTGTCCTCGATATTGCGCCGTAGAGACACCCGATACGCAAAAATGCAGTAGCGCGGAATCGGAGAGCGAGTCGGAGCCGATCTCAAAGAGGGAACCGTCGCGGTGCGTGTAACGTTACTACGAACAACGAGATAAAGCAGACGTGACGGATAAAAAGCACAACGCTCGACTGAAAATTCAGCGTCGATCTCCTCTCGACGCGTGTGAAAAGAAACCGGAACGCACCGATAATTCGACCATACCAAGTAGGCGTGATAGCTCAGGACAGTCGGATTTCTAGAGCGACGTCCGGTCGAGTAATACAATTTGCCTCGCGTGACGCGACAACGTCGTGAACTTGGCGCAGCTGAATCCCACATCGCTCCGAGGAGATTCGAGAAATGCGAAGACATGCTGACCGCTGAGAATCCCGAGGAATCGCCGAAGCGGCGGTCCACGTTCTACGTGCCGTTGGACGGCAGCGAGCCGACGCGGCAGCCGATCGCCAAACTGACGAAGGGCCATTCAACGGATGGCAGTTGCGAGAAATTCGCCTGCAACACCTTCCCCATCGGCAGCACGTCGAAGACGCCGACGACCGGGCCGCTCACGCGCACCTTGAGCAACAACGACGGCTTTACGTCGAGCGCAAGGAGAAACGCGGACGAGACGTTACCCGAAGTGAGGGGGAAGGTGCAGTCGTTGACGAGAATCTTCGAGGCGTCCAAGTGCGAGCGAACGCCCGCGACCCCCAGCGGTCAGGTGGAGCAGAGGAAGAAGGTCGAGAGAACGAGATCGTTCAAGACCATCGAGCGATTCCAAAGTCGATTCACCGGCAGGAAAGACTCCAGCAGCAGGAAGGATAGTCGTCTGAACAACACTATCGCTTGCTTCGAAGTGGAAAATGATGCCGGATGCAGGAAGAAGGCAAACGCCGAGGAGAAACCCGCGACGAGAATCGTCGTCGACTCGGTCCCGAAGTCAGCCGGGTCCAGCCGCGATCATAGGATCAGCCATCAGGAGCCCAGGATCAAGCAGAACACGACTCTCACGAATCTCCTGATCCGTAGGACTCACAGCACGAAGCTGGCGAGGAGCAACAGCACGCTGGTGCGCCTCGGAAGGCACGCGTCCGTCGACAGTCCTTGCACCGTCGAGAAACCGGACGTTCGTGCGGGTAACGATAGATTCAAGAACGAAGAAACCACCGAGGATCCCGCTGTCGCCGATGATGAATGCATCGAGTCGTCCGTCTTCGAGGACGCCGATATCGACGGCGGAGTACACTCAGGTAGACAAACGAGTCTTTCCGGTTTATTCAAATACTTACACAGGTCTTCTATTGCGCCGATACTCGTCGGTTCGATAAATTAAATATGTGATACAAGATGCGTATTGTTTAGCATAATTGTCCTGAACATCGTGTAGATTATCACGTTACTATGATTGATGTTGATTTATATAAAGTAGTTCATCCAATCTGAAATGGTTTTATACGTCAATATCTATTAGATATTTCACTAGCGATAGTGAGCAATAAAACTATACGATTTGTGATTGTAAAATCACACGCATATTTATACAAGTATTTCTTATCTGAAAACTAAAACTTTAAAGATATTCTTTTCCGGTTTTAGTACGAAAAGTTCAGATCTTTTCAAGATAATTTTGATAAGATTAGATAAAAAGATTCACGTATATTTTTTATGAATGTATTTATACAAACCTTTTTTGCTGTGAAGATTTTATAGGTAACGTAAGTTTTACCATGAAGAAAATTAATATTGAAATTATGCATATTGATATGAATCACCCGACTGCAACATCGCTTTATCATAATGAGTCGAAGCGTGTTCGCGAATCGATGTGAGATATACGCTCAGTGATTCGATAGTAGGATATTTAATAATAAACTGCTCGCGATATAAATCACATCGCGGTACTTAAAATCGCGGGATCGTCGGAACGATCTTCAAATAATCGGCCGGACGCACCGGTTTGTTCGAGCAAGCAACGAGTGTTAATTAACCACTTCCGCACAGTCTCTCACGTCACCCATAGTCTCTAAACGATTTTTGACTTGATAATTATGCAATAATTACACGTTGCGCCGTTCCACAAAGCTGCGTTTAAGAGCGAGATTTACGAGGAGATCGAGAGTCTAGAGCTCTATCGGTAACAGATTCCGAAGATTCACTTAATAAGATCTTGGGTAAACATACAGACCTCTGTTATCCACTTCTGAAAATGCTTTAAGGTTGTCTAAACCGTATATTTATCATATTTGATTATTTGCAAAGAAATCTACGTGTGTGCAATGAAATTAAAAATTATTATAATTTTAAATAGTATAAAAACTGTATCATATACATTGAGAATGATTTAATTAATTTCCTTTTAAGATAAAATTACATTTTTGTAAATTTAATTAAAAATTTTTAAAAATATTATGTGCGTTGATAATTTTACCGCTTTCTTATAACATAAAATAATTTTTTCTGCATTATATCTGACATATAAAATCAGATTTGTTAAAGGAAAATTAATTGCCCTAGTTTGTGGAGGCTCGCATAAAGTGTGTTACATTCATCAGCATTATGTTTCAAGAGTCTAGGTATGGCGGTCGAAAGTATAAAACTTTTACGAGGCACGGTATAATCGTAATTACAAAGTACAAAATTACAGAGTGCGTTCATCGTCAGAAGAGTCCCGGGACTTTTAAGGGAAACATACGCGCGTAATGATTATACACGCAAAACGGCGTTACGCATTGTTATATCTATCTCGATAATGTATCAGCTTCTTGCGGACGATGATGGTATTTACGCAGAAAACATGCGTATGAGGAAACATTAATAATTCTGACAATCGCGTGCCATTTCGAATATGTTCTTTATTTCATCTGTCATCTATATAAGGATTATCTTTTTTTTATCTTAAATTGCGATCAATATAATATGTTTTTAAATAATATTCAAATCATTTATTAAATTATTTTCAAAATTTTTATAGCTCTTACCTTAAATCTTAAATAATTGTCGGGCGTGTTAAATGTTATAAATGAATGTTGAATTATTTGTCGAAACACATTTATTATTAGTAAACTGTTTTCCTTTAACCCTTTTTTCATCGTCAACGGGATTCATAGACTTCGTAGGAAAGAAGATTGATTGCGAAAGATTTAACATGATTCGCTGCGAATCTCTGTTCCAAGAAATATTCTTTGTACGAGTTCTCAAAATTATATATCAAGTTTCGCACTATAGATAAAGCAAGAGTCTCATGTCGAATAATTTACGGTTTAGAGATCAAAAGAGCTAAAGTATAGGCGACAAGGCTTTATCTAATTCAAACTGCGGCTGCAATGAACCGTCGCATCGGCGTGGCCTCCTTCCCTCGAGCTAATTGCGAAGAATGCAAGCACACACAGCTAAACACAGTTATCGGAGTAAGTACACACGGTCGCGTGTATTAAATCTTCTCTCTCGGTACACTCTAGCACCGCAGATGATCGAGGGTCTACTCGCGTTTGCCCCTTCGCTCGGTAAAATTATCTTGATATATTGGCGAAACTTAACAGGGCGGATCTAATGTTTCCGAGAATCTTATTATGATATTAGCGGAGAATCGGCGAAGAGGAATATGCATATACAAAACGTCTTAGTTCTGATTTTGGAGTCGATACCATTTGTGACGAGTTCCCAAATTTTTAAATATTTTGTTGATTTTTAAATTTCTTAAATTATAAACCTCTCAATTTACTATTAAACGGATTAACATCAATTTTATTTTCCATTTGAAAAAAAAAGAGTTCTCCTTCCTGTCTTCATTTTTAATCGTTCATAATTTTAAGATTGTTTGCGATATTTCTGTTAAAAAGAAATCGATTTCAGACTGACTAAGAAATGTATATCTTAAGAGGTGACTTGACCATTCAGATCTAGGGCACTCTGTATATCTCGTTTATTTTTATCCGAAAGCAGCACGTGTGCATTACACCGTCTTTCACATTATGCTTCGTATATACTCCGTAATAATACTCCGTAACCGAACGGTGCCATCGGAAAGAATATTCATGATGATAAGGATAAAATCTTGCAAGAGAGGCTCTTATTTTGCATGATGAGCTGTGCGAGAATTAGCTTTGTTATTTTCAACTACGTTTTCTCTTCAATGTAATATAACTCTTCAATGTAACACGCGATTGTATTCGTGTATATTGCATATAATTGATACCTGTCATGTTGTTGATGTTTTTATATATGGTTTATTATTACGGCTGAATCTTTTAAAGAAATTTCTAAAATAGCTTATTTCAGTGTATCTAATAAAAGAAGGGCCGTTCGTAATATAGAGAATTCATAACATAACAAAAAAAAATAAAACTGTAGCTTACATAAGATAAGACAAAAAAAAATTGTATCTACATATAAACAGATAACGCATTAAACTGTTTTTTAAGAAATATTTTTTGACAAGTCGAAACGATTTAATATAAAGATTAAGCTTAGACCACCGTCGCATTTCTCGCAAAGGCAGAAATCGTCTTGTAGAGATATCCGATCCGTAATATAGCGAGGGGAAAAGGCATAAATAAGATGTAAGACGTTTCACATGGACGCTTCGTAGCGGTCTTGCGTTGTCTAAATGCACGATCTACTTTGCGAGGGCTTATTGCGTCGTCTCTGAACTATATAAAATTATTCCGACGTACCGATAAAGCGAAACCGAGCGAATCTGCCGTGCGGTTTCACGAAAGCGCCATTGCGACACATCGTTCCCTCGATACCATTTGCCGCGACCGTTCCTCGCCTTTTCCAGCGTCGATCTCTCTATGCTAATTTCGTCGGGAAGCAGGAAATGGTGCAGCGCAATAGGGCCCGTCCATGGAAAGAATGGCAAAGCGGTAAATTACGTTTACGTTGCCGCGCGAACAGAATAAACGCGATGAACGTGGCGCGGACTTTATCGCAGAGTTTAAAATGATTTACACTACGACCTGAGCAGATCCCGAGCTGTACTCAACGAAATTCTTTAGCTCTGCACGTTTTTATAGCCACATATACTGACATCGGAGCAGAGACTCTTCTTTTTATCTTATAACGGACTATTATAGATGTTATATTTCAAATTCAGCTTATTACGTTAAAGTAAGATTTATAGTGCAATGTGTTATTAGGGAAAAGTCGATTTATATTCCACTGGAATCAGATTCACGTAATGTTTAAAATTCGAAAGTAAGGTATATCGCATCGCGATCGAAACGTTCATATATGAATTTACTCGATATTTTAGAGTTTGAAATAGTTGAAATTGAAGTTTTACTCCGCGACCATGAGATTTCTGTGTTCTCAATTCCCAAAACATGATTTGCACAGTTTGAGGAGAACGAGGAACGTCAGTCACTGGTGGATCCTACCATAGATCCTATCCGCGCAGTTATATATGTCGAAAATTGTGCGGTAAATTGGACGGGTTGAGTGACAGAAATGAACGAGAGGGTTTTCGCGGTGGCCTCGTAAATCAGGCCGATACAAGGAGGGAGGGAGGGAAGGTACGGGAGATCGAATTTCGCGATTCCGTCGACGAATTCGCCGGTACCGTTAGGGCGACAGAAATTGCGCTGCGGCCGCACGGCCGCCACCGCGCGCCTTTTTATTTCTCGTCGATCGTCGAAGACCATCTTAATTAAAGAGCCGGAGAATTACACGCGTTGACTCGTAAGTTGTTCAAACGAGTCATTACTCCCTATTCATCACCTCTCACCGAAGCTATGTGCATAGTTAGATAAGTCCTCTGCCACGAGCAAGAGTTTATCTGGAAAAAGAATGCAAAATATAGAGAGGAAAGTCGCCTATTATGAGATACCACATCTATTTTGCGTGATTGCCGGAACTCGAAAGTCTGTGGGCAGAATTGAAAAATGTCCGCAACAAGTGCACGCATGATGGAATAATGAATTTTCCACTAAATAGGTTTTACTTTAAAGGCAATAATTAAGTTCATGATGGAACCAACAGATAGAACCTATTAGTTATTAGTTTAGCAGAAACCTCGCTGTCACATATTAGGAGCCTATCTCATAATAGGGGACTTTCTTCTAATAAATGTTAGTTACGCGACTCTTGTTGCTTTTACTTTTAAATTTTATTAGCAGGAAACCATTTCTAATAATATTTTTAGATATTCTGTAAAATCATATTAAGATGTTACGTATAAAATTTTTAACGTTAATATTACAAAATTAATTTATAATATCAGAATTAAAAAAAAAATAGAAGAATCAGAAGAAGGTATTCTTTTATTTCTAAATAAATTTTCTAATAAACTTTATTATTGTTAATAATTATAACGCTGACGAGACGCAATCTATTAAGTTACATAAAGTATTCGATCTTTTCTAGTTGTTCTCTTAACTTCTGCGATAAATCGTGCATTTAGTCGATATGATATCGTTGTTAGGGTTAGTCATATAAAGCACATGTTATTTTCGGCAGAGGTTGACAAGATTAATAAGCCCGGCAGGAATGCGGTCCCCGAGATTTTTGTGACTAACTAGTTTGTGTTGGAACACGTGACTCCGCGCTAACAACGCGGAGAATTCCCACCGTCCACAAATCGCGTTGATTGCAATCGGGGGCTCTCTGCATCGACATTTTGGGAACCTACTTATGGAGGGCCCGTTCGTTCAGCCACCTGCTCTCTTCGAGTCCAAATCGAAAGAAAAAGTCGCCGTAATTATAGTTCCCTCGACCAAACTTCCCTCCCATCGTCTCTTTATGCACATACTTTTAGTATTCTCTTTACTCTCTCTTAAGTGAATATATTCATCACCAATTGAAAGAATCAGAAGAGTTTAGTGATATAACAATGATTTTGTAAATTGATCGATCTTTTAAAAATTTGAAAAAATTAAATTTAAATTAATATTTTTATATTCTTAAAAAAATAAGTTAAAAATGGTTGTGTATGTTAAACCTTTCAAATAATCAAATAGAATTATACATCGATACATATTCCATGCGCTTTTGACGAATGGAATAAAAATATCGGATAAAAAACCATTAAAATAAATCTTCCATGAGTTTGCTTCTCTATACAGTAATGTACACGATAAGCGTACTCTGCAAAAGCACCATAAGGTCGGTATCGCGCGATATTGCTATTTGGACCATATTGCACGTTTACAGAAAAAGCAGATATCGCACCGTCACCGTCCGATGTCGTTTATTCATTGAGCTTTCAGGATTTCGTTGCGTTTCGCACAATGACACGAGTCCAATTTTTCACATTTATTCTGACGCTCGCTGAGTTTCCGTACGAAAAAAGGTTTCACCCCATCAATCGATTTTACAAATGAGTGTTTGAGAGATCTGACCAGATCATTTTTTTCAATTCATGTTCTATTTTCGCCGCTTGCCTTGTTTCCGTGAAAAATCGCGATGACACTGCAAATAGTAACTTTCGACAACTGCCGTGGGATAAAAGAAATCTATTCTGATCTCTTTCTTTCTCTCCCTTTTTGCACAAACGGGGAACTCACTGGATCACTCACTCGGAAGAGACATGAGATTAAATAGATCAGAAATAACATGTGAATATTTTCCGTTGCAAAAATCATGCAGGAATACTGCAATTCAATGACATGTGCACTCATGCGAATTAACGGCGTTTTTTCAATTATAGAAAACGCTCCAACTAAATACGATAATATACGATAAATTTTCTCTAAAAAATATTTAATATTGTAAAAATTTTTATTAAAAAAGAGAAATCAAAATTTAAAAATGTTTTAATATTCTAGATTTATATAGTTGTATTTCAAAGCATTATTATTTGATCTAGCCTAGATTTCTATTCGATTAAATTTTTCACGTTTCATGTCGAAATCAATAGTTCGCGTCACTGTTTAGCGAGTTGCGATAACGAGTGACGTATCAATGTACGAGATAATGACATCGTCTATATTATGCGAACTCGTAAAACCCCACCGCATTGACCTTATGGTAGATACTAATGGCGTCTCATTGACGAGAAAAGTTTCGTGCGCGAGACTGAATCAGATTTCTTCAAGGCGCTTTACTCAATGTAGGTCTCGTTGTGAAACGATTTCGTCACGACGTTACTTAATTATAGCTGACGCCAGTTTAACCCGTGGTCTTATATTTCGTACAGTCCGTCGTACAGTTTACACATCACCAATTGAACCTTTCATCGTTGATCACGATTTGCTTGATCGTATCCGATTTGAATATAACGTTTGTCGTATACAATGCGATTACAGCATCAATGCATGGCGATTGAAGGACAGTTTTATATTCAAGTGTATTAGAAACATAGAAAAAGATGTCTACGTTTTTTAATACGTGTTAACGGGAGTTATTATTTAAAGATGTAATAATACGAAGTATTTATATACTTATTTATATTGATATTATATATGGATGAAGATATTTGATATATTTCAAAAAATGAATGTGCCACTCTTCTGTATTAGTAAGAATCGAATGAATCGAATTTACGAACGGAAAATAGTGTCTTCTGCGGACGGCCGAACGTGAGAATATGCCGGAAATCTATTCCCATCAGATTTCCCAGTACAGTGAGATTCTTCGATTCTGTTTCCAGAGGAGAAGTTAGAGATTTCTTGGCGACTCGTTCTCGTTTTCTCACGATCGATTCGTTCTGATTTCATTTATGTCCACATAGACAGAGGGAAGCTTGAATTGATCAATTTTTCCATCAGTTCGTAAACCTTTCACGTTCTATAGAACGATGAGTATCGAAAAGTTGTAACGCGGGAATTGGACATAAAATATTTTAGAGATTTTTAACAAATTACAAAAGTAGGTACAACAATAATAATGTCTAGAAAAATTTCAGAACTTTTCATATTTTACTGATATTTAGGTTGTGAGTTTCACCGCACATACACTTAAATATTTCTCACTTTCTTGCCGATAGCTCCCGAGAATACGTCAGAATCTCTTTATATTTATAACCGATTCACATCGCAGCGCAATGTTAGAGCAAAGTTCTGTTAGTCAAGGCAAGCTAACAGTCGACAGACCGCAATTACACGAAGTGAGCGGATTTCTTTCCTTTCGCCCGCGGCGGTGGCCGTGCGTGAGAACAGCGAGCGATCGCAATATGCTGCTGTACTGCTGTGCATGTCAAAAGTCGGTAACGAAACCTGTTATTTTTTAATACCCGATCATTTGCCAACTTTTTATCGCAGTTACCCGCCCAAGGAACTGAACAATTCTTTCTTCAGGAAAATTATCCGAATGATACAGAACAATAAGTAGCAGTCTTTCATCGAAAGTTTGTTATCTAGTAGCGGACGTTTATCAATCATAATGAAGTATTAATTTCATTGAACATCTTCAAAGCTTTTATTTCTCTTTATATATATTATATATTACTAATTATTATTTGTGTTATAATAAAATTATGTAAGTAAGAATACGATATAAAAACCTAAGATGTAAAAGCGTGATCGCTGACATACTTACGCGTTGGGCACGCGTTATTTAAATGGGCGTTAAATAAAATCGACCGAGAATACGTGATAGCTTCAATCTATTTAGTTCGATTCACTGAATAGGTCTTAAATCAAGGGATATACTAAAGGATTTCGCGCTATTGTCGTGGAAGTAAGGCGTGACTGAAAAATAGCTATCGATAAAGGTCACGGATTAAAACAGCTCGTTTTATTTCAGGTGAGAAAACGATGCTCGTAAATTATCGATATTGCTGCAGAGATATATTTCTGGGTATTCTGGGTATCACAACGCAAATCGATCCCTACAGCGATCGATTAAACTTCACGTTACGTACATAGCTCGACTTCATTATCATCAATTAATCAGCTATCGGTTTTATTTTTGAAGATCATATCTTCTGTATATCTTAAGAAATTAATTTCATTGGCAACATCATCGAAGATTAATTCGCGAAGCTAAACATATTTTACTGTATTTATATATTATTTAACGTCATATTATTTCATTATGTTTATTATTTGTATCACTTATAGATTTCGATACGTCTCGTTCTGGCTTATGAATCTATAAATACAGAGATATTTATAGATTTATAATACACGCGGAACACGTGCGTGCGTGCGTGCGTACGTCACTCAAACCGTTGATCATTTCGTTGCACACGTGTTTCCCCTCGACACGCGATTTTCCGTGTCCTCCGTGCCATGACCGGTCTACTGAACTCTGACAGTCTGACCTGCACCGCGAATCAACGTGTGCCAGTTGTATGTATACTGACCGGCAGGAATGCCTGGACATAATACATATACATATACATGTACATATATGTCATATACATATCAAAATGTCCAGGCATTCCTGCCGGTCAGCGATTGCACGTGCGATCAATAAAGACCGAAGTTGCCCGGTTAATGTTTAATATGAGTTGACCGTCAACAACGCGCGCCACCCGGTATAGACGGGTCTAGGCATTTTCCGTGTGTTTAGAACGTTCTCACATGGAGAATCTAATGGAATATGATTGACGGAGGCGTGAAAACGATGCGCTGACGAGATTGACGTATGTAAATGCGACTGTTCCTTTCCCGTTGAAGATAGAAATCCCGTGACGCGTAGCGAGATCCCTCTCGTTTATTCTTACGTCTGTAAGCCGTACAACTCGACAACAAATATTATATGCTAATTTCTCGGTCGCTGCACTCTAGTTTTCCGACGCCGATAGGGGAAGATACACGCGTTGCAAGTTGCAATGCAGATGAATAATTCGATCCAAAAGTCGACCGATCGAATTGTTTATTCAGTGCCTTTAACTAATAAATTATTTTAAAATAACAAAATAGTTTTTCTGTTTAGTGAATAATTTAAATTTACGTTTATGTCAAGAAAGAGAGAGAGAGAGAGAGAGAGAGAGAGAGATCAATATATATTAATCGTCTCTTTTATAAAATTTTATTCATTTTTATGAAATTCACAATTTATTACTTTTGCAATATTAATCCGCAAAAATTTCAAAAGTTTACTGCATGCAGTTCTGATTTAGCAGCATTTGTGACACGTGTCAGTGAACTTAAGCGCATTGTTTGTGCTGGAAAAAGTATCACACCAGGACGTCGTATCGTCGGACATGATGCGATTGCATATCGCGACACATTTTTCCATCTCGTTTCTAGATGATCCACTTTGCGTTTCACGAAGCGACAACATTATATCAAGTTCAGAGCGGTTCACCGGACATGACGCAACGATAGGCGTCGCGTCGGTAGCCTCGAGAACACACAATGCGACTAATTTGCTGCACTATAAACCAATTTTGCTTTGTGTAAAATAGACAGGAAAAAAGAATCGATGCTTGAGATATTGAACATTTGAGATATCATGAAAAAGATTCATATATGTGCACATTATTTAAAAATCGATTCCTTTAGAGATGATTCCGACTTTTGAAACAACAGTTTATTGTATTGCTCCGAAATATTGACAAACCGCTTTCAATCATAGTAATCGACGTAATTGGCACGAAGCTTCCTCCTTCCCTCGCGTTTGAATGGAGCTACCGGAAGTAACATCAGGCCAATGCGTGACGGGCGTACGTCGGGACGCAATGAGTTCCGCGGAAAAGTGCCCGATACACGTGTCCTACAATGCAGTCAGATGCCATTAAGTAACGGTCGGCACAAATGCATTGTCGAGGACACGATCAATTGAGATAGCAATTTGCTGCGAGGTTAGCGGCAGAATTGAGCGTTAAATTGCGCGGGGGTGAAACCAGTAAAATTTACATGTCGCCTTGATTGAAAAGGAAGCACGATCCACTAGGGAAAAAAATCCGCGAGCATTACGAAATCCGACACAATAGTGGTACAAAATTAGTTAACTACCTTGATCCATTGAGTCTGTAAACGGTGGTACATTTGTCGTTACATCATTATTCGCTTTGCACAAATTTCATGATTTAGCGCGTAAAAGATTGCCTAAAAATCGCTATTGTCAGCTTTTTTATATAAAGCCTTTGATTATATTATTTTAATTGTGACTGTAGGTATAGAATCATGTGTCGAAAGATGTTATATGCGCAATAATGTAAAATGAACGTTATACATTAACGCATACGTCATATGTTCATTAATACATGCTAGAAACACCGTGGATCTGCTTTGCACGGAGCAACGAACTCGCCGATTAATTACAACAGCTGATTAGCGACGCGTGCGCGCGCGCGGTAACTTATTAACGTAATTAATCACGCGATTGTGATTAATCAACGCGTCATACTTTCTACTTTCGCGACCATCGCATTACACAATGCCGTCGTAATTTTTTTCACATGAGTCATCATGACCTCCGAATTGATACGCAATACCGTGAGAATCGCAATTATGCGAAGTATCGTCGTGTTTTTTTGTGAGAATACTTTAACTCAATCACATTATCAGGACGACATCATTAATCATTATTTTGTCATCGGTACACTTTTTATTTTTTCGTTTTACAGTTACACGGCTATATAAACATTTCATATTAGAATAAAGATGAAGTAATTTACAATTTCTAATCTTCCAAAATAATTGTCGTTCTTTCATAATCAATTATAGAAAACAAACATGCACCAACAGCGCATGGAAGATATGCCGTTAGAAATTATTGTCACGAGATTACTATTAGCGAGAAATTTCGTACGACCTCTCTCTCTCTCTCTCTCTCTCTCTCTCTCTCTCTCTCTCTCTCTCTCTCTCTCTCTCTCTCTCTCTCTCTCTCTCTCTCTCTCTCTCTCTCTCTCTCTCTCTCTCTCTCTCTCTCTCTGCTCTCGACAATCTATAATTTTCACAACGGTACGCGAACATTGTCATCGATAGTTAATTAAGTTTGCGGTTGAATTTGCCAACCACTGTTATCGCACGGTTTGCTTTTCCTCACCCGAGCGCGTCGCATCGTGACGTTTCATCTCGTCGCGAGAATTGCAAACCGCAGAAGCCAGTTGGGACGAGGAGCGTTTCCGCCTTGGCAAAACCGTGGAATTTCCATTCCTGCCAAATACGATAGAATTAATATCATTGTTCGTCGATTTGCAAGTTAATTACTTCGTTCACCCGACTGGACATCGCTTTCCTTATTGCCAAAGATTTTGACCAATGAATATGCCATTTAATTGATTTAATTATCAAGTGTACTTCTCTAGCCACCCAGAACAGTGCTTTTCTGGAAACGACAAGATATTCCTTAGAGAAGTC